>NC_042620.1:4101674-4408818 GCF_901001135.1 Rhinatrema bivittatum | reverse complement strand
AATGTGTGTGTGTGTGACTGTATGCGACAGAGTATGTGTGTGTGTGTGCATGTGGGTGAGACAGCATGTGTTTGTGTGTATATGTATGATTGAGGAGAACGTTTGTGTGTTGTTTGTGCTCCCCCCTCCCTCGCATCTGGAAGTCAAAGTTCCCAAGTATGGAGAGGGAGATTTTTTTTTTATCCTTATGTGTTTTAATTATGGCGTGCTGTCTGATGTGTCTGCAGTTTTGAAATATTTTATTGCCTGTTTGAGACATTTTTAAAATGTTTGTGAGTTTTTAATAATTAGATATTCTATTCATCAGCTCTTGAAATTTGTATCCTTTTTATTATGTTTTATATTTCTTGATGTTATTGTTTGATGTTTTATGAGAAGGGATGGTGTTTCTGTTTTTCCATCGTTGCACTGCATACAGAGTGCGGCTTGTTGTGGTTTCCAGTTCATTCTGCCCGTTTCTGTTTGCACTTTATGGTCTCTTTATTCTGTGTTTGGGGAGGGTCTGTATGTTCTCTCAATGTGTGACTGAAGTGAGGGATTCTACCAGTGTGTAGCTTCTTTAAGGATCTGCTTTTTGTGTATTCCCATAGGAGATGCATTATTGTTCCTGGCTCGGTGTAATATTGCAGTACTGTCTTTTATTAGGTAGGGTTGTTGCTGTTTGAATTCTGGAAGTTAGATCTGCTATAGTATGGCGGGTTTGCAACATAGGTTCTGAGGGTCTTTATTTCACCAAAGTTATTTATTTAAAATCTTTTCTATACCGTCGTTAAGTTATATACCATCACAACGGTTTACATACAGGCACGTAATTAAAGTAGCTAAATGTGTACGGTAGTATATTCTAACAAGTGCCAATAAGGTTCGGTTACATCATGTCATAATAAACCTTATATGTTGAGTGAGGTAAGTCTTGACCATGTATACCTGTCAGTTACTTTTTACAGGTATAAGTCTCATGTTCTGTTTAATTCTATTAAGTTAGCCATGAGGTAAACTAATAAACTACTCCAATGTACATGTTGAGACAGTGCTTTGTGCTGGTGATCTTCTGCCTGTTCCTGCACACTTTCTATTCCCTGTTCTCTTTGTGAAAGGCTTGTTTAAAAAGCCAGGTTTTTAAACTTTTTAAAAATGTTTTGAGGTCTCTTTGTAATCTGATCTCTAGTGGCATTGTTTTCCACAGTGTAGGGCCTGCTAAGGATAAGGCTCTTTCTCTGACTTGGGTGAGTCTTGCTGTCCTGACTGAAGGAATGGTTAGGAGTGCTTTGTTGGCTGATCTCAGGTTTCTGTGTGGGACGTGTACCCGTAGTGCTGTGTTCAGCCAGTCTGCCTTTTCGTTGTGTATTAATTTATGTATTGTACAAAGGGTTTTGTATTGAATTCTGTGTTCTCACAGGACAAGCAGGATGGTAGTCCTCACATATGGGTGACATCATCAGGATGGAGCCCAATCACGGAAAACGTCTGTCAAAGTTCCAGAACTTTGACTGGCCCCTACTGGGCATGCCCAGCATGGCACTAACCCTGCAGCCAGCAGGGTCCCCCTTCAGTCTTCTTTTTTCCGCGCAGCAGTAGCCTCGCGGTAAAGGAGCTCTGAAGAGATTCCTGACAGGAATTTTCGTCACGGAATTACTAAAAGTTAATTTTCCCCACAGGGGTCCTTCCTCTAACTTTTTTCAGACCGCTGTACTCCGGTAAGTTTTTACTCGTTTTCCGTCGATTACCATCGAGTTTGGCCCTCGTGGCCTACTGGCTGTCGACCATACCGCGGCTCGATTTTTTTCCATGGCCATGGCGTCTGGATTCCGTCGGTGCTCGGACTGTACCCGCACCATGTCTATCACAGACCCCCATAAAGTCTGTGTAATGTGTCTAGGACATGAGCACGAGGTCTTGACCTGCACCATATGTGCCCTAATGACACCAAAAGGTCACAAGGCCAGAATGGAGAAGATGGAATGTCTCTTCCATGCTCAAACCACTGCATTGACGTTGTCAGAGTCGGCACCGTCAACTTCGCGCCAGCATCGACCACCGGCCGGTGACCGCCCGCATCGACGACTTCTCGGCCATCGACACCCTCTACTCCCCCTCAGGATCGAGGGGATCGCGGGGACAAACATCGCTATCGACACTGTAAGTCTCGGACCATCGAGGGAGCGAAATCATCGACCTCGCCATCGTCCGAGCCGCTGTCGAAGAAACCCTGTCCAGAAAAGGCACCGACCGTTTCTGCGACCGGGTCACTGAGGCAACCCTCACCTGACAGGGGATCGGGAGCCGTGACTCCACCTTTAATGGTAGTCCCTCCGGTTATGCCTCTGCCTCCCTCTTCTGTTCCGGAGCTGGGGCTGCTTGCTTCAGGTCTCCGAGAAGAACTGGACCGGATGGTTCAGGAGGCCATCAACAAGGCGATGCAATGACTTCAGGTTCCTCTGGCACCGACACCGGTACTGACTGCGGAACCGATCATCGACCCGATTCCGGCAGCGCTGGCACCGCTGCTCTCCAGAATGGAAGCGCTCATGGCCGCTTTTCCACCGATGGATCCCGGGTCTCCGATGGCTCCGGTGCCCTCCCCGCTTACAGTGTCATCGGGAGGAGAAACACCGTTCTGCATCCCTCCATCGGGAGTTCTTCCTCAGCCATCGATACCAATACGTCCCTCGCCACCAATTCAACTATCAGTGCTGGTACGTTCATCAGCGCCACCAAGCCATCCTTCGATACCTGTGCTGGTGCCTTTGATGCCTTCATCGGTGCCTCCAATAATTCCTTCGATTCCTTCGGAGCCTAGACCAGGACCTTCAGGTATCCCACCATCCCATCCCCTTCTAGTTCCTAGAGGGACAGGTGCTGATCCTTATGATACCTGGACTGATGATTCCTCTCCAGACATCAATGATTTACCTTCACCCACTGAAAGTAGGAAGCGTTCTCCTCCCGAGGACCTCTCCTTTATAAATTTTGTGAAGGAAATGTCTGAATTGGTTCCCTTCCAATTATAGACTGAACAAGATGATAGGCACCAGATGATGGAGTTGCTCCAATTCCTGGATGCCCCTAAAGTAATCACATCTATCCCTATCCATCAGGTTCTTCTGGATCTCCTGAAGAAGAACTGGGAACATCCTGGTTCCATTCCTCCAGTCCACAGGAAAGCTGACACTACCTATTTGCTGCAGTCAGCTCCAGGCTTTCAGAAATCACAATTAGAATACCACTCTGTGGTGGTGGAGTCTGCACAGAAGAGAGCAGAAAGGTCGAGGCCTCACTCTTCTGTCCCACCTGGCAAGGAACAGAAGTTCCTAGATGCTATCGGTCGCCGAGTCTTCCAAGGGTCCATGCTCATCTCCCGGATTGCCGCCTATCAGCTTTATATGACCCAATATAACAGGGTCATTTTTAAGCAGATACAGGACTTCTCGGACTCCCTGCCTCAGCAATTTCAAGAACAATTACAAACCCTAGTAAACAAAGGTTTTGAGGCAGGCAAGCATGAGATCAGAGCATCTTTTGACATCTTTGATACTTCTACTAGGGTATCTGCAGCTGCTATTTCAGCGAGAAGGTGGGCCTGGCTCAAGTCTTCTGACCTTTGCCCGGAAGTACAAGACAGGTTATCCGACCTGCCTTGTGTCGGAAATAATCTGTTTGGCGAACAGATTCAACGGACGGTGGTGGAACTAAAGGACCATCAGGAGACCCTAAGACAGCTCTCTCTGATGCCTTCCAACTTCTCTTCAAACAGCCCTTCAGGAAGGACTCTAAGAAGTCTTTCTTCCGCCTGAAGAAGTCCTACCCGCCATCAACCAGATCCCGTGCCATGAGACCTTATCAAAAATCGCAGTCTCGTCAAACACGTAAACAAAAGCCACAAGCAGCTCCTCAACCAGGGCCTGCTTCAGGATTTTGACTTCCACCTAGAGAGCAGCAGCCAGATTCCTCTGCCTCACATACTAGTAGGAGGTCGATTGTGCCACTTCCACAACATATGGCACTCAATCACCTCAGACCAATGGGTATTGACAATAATTCCTCAGGGTTACCATCTGAACTTTCTCTCTGTGCCTCCGGACTCCCCACCTCTACCGATGTGGAGAACATCCGATCACTCCATTCTTCTGGATCAAGAGGTCTCCCTCCTTCTCCAGTCCAAAGCAATAGAACCCATACCATACTCTCAGCACGGCCTAGGGTTCTATTCCTGGTACTTTCTAATCCCCCAAAAATCGGGAGGCGTTCTTCCTATTCTGGACCTACGTGCCCTCAACAAGTACCTCCAGTGAGGAAAGTTCAAGATGGTCACCTTGGGCTTGCTTCTACCTCTTCTACAAAGAGGAGACTGGCTCTGCTCTCTGGACCTCCAGGAAGCATACACTCATATTGCGATAACTCCAGCTCATCGCCAATACCTGAGGTTTCTAGTAGGCCCCAAGCACTATCAATATCTAGTGCTTTCATTCGGCCTAGCGTCTGTGTCATGAGTCTTTACAAAATGCCTCGTAGTTGTCGCAGCCTTCCTCAGAACCCAAGGTGTTCACGTCTACTCCTACCTGGACAATTGGTTAATCAGGGCTCCCACTCAGCAAGCTGCTCTGTCGTCCCTCATTCTAACCTTACACACTCTAATTTCATTAGGATTTCTCGTCAACTACGACAAATCCTACTTGGTCCCATCTCAAACCTTATCGTTCATTGGGGCAGACTTGGACACCTTGCAGGCAAAGGCTTTCCTGCCTTGACAACGAGCACTGACTCTTGTGTCTCTTGCTCACCAGCTGCAGTCTCAGCACTCCGCGACTGCACACCAATTTCTTGTCCTCCTGGGACACATGGCATCCTCAGTCCATGTCTCATGGCCCGCTTGGCCATGAGACTCATGCACTGGACTCTGAGGTCTCAATGGACTCAATCCATTCAGCCCCTGTCGACTGTTGTCCACGACACCGACTCACTCCGTCTGTCTCTCTCCTGGTGGAAAAATCAAATCAATCTCCTCCAGGGCTTGCCCTTCCAGGCTCCAGACCCTCAAATTACTCTCACTACCGACGCTTCCAACCTTGAATGGGGAGCCCACATGGCCGATCTGCAGACACAAGGATCTTGGTTTCCAGAGGAAGTCAAACACCAAATAAATTTCCTGGAACTTCGAGCAATTAGATATGCTCTCAGGGCATTTCAGGATTGCCTCTCAAATCAAGTCATTCTGATTCAGACAGACAACCAGGTGGCCATGTGGTACATCAACAAGCAGGGAGGCACAGGCTCCTTCCTTCTGTGTCAGGAAGCTGCACAGATTTGGGCGGAAGCTCTCTCCCATTCGATGTACCTCAAGGCCACATACTTGCCTGGAGTGGACAATGTGTTGGCAGACAAGCTGAGTCGCATCTTTCAACCGCACGAGTGGTCTCTCAACCCCTCGGTAGCGAACTCCATCTTCCAACAATGGGGATATCCTCGGATAGACCTCTTTGTGTCCCCACAAAACCGCAAAGTGGAGAACTACTGCTCTCTCATTCGCAGCAAACACTCTCAACCCAGAGACGCATTCTCCCTCTCATGGGTAACCAGTCTGCTTTACGCATTCCCTCCACTTCCTCTTCTCTCAAAGACTCTCGTGAAGTTACATCAGGACAAGGGAACCATGATCCTGATAGCACCTCACTGGCCACACCAAGTGTGGTTTCCAATACTTCAGGATCTCTCCATCCGCAGGCACATTCCCTTGGGAAAGGACCCGCTTCTGATCACTCAAAACGACGGGTTCCTACGCCATCCCAATCTTCAAGCCTTGTCCCTGACGGCATGGATGTTGAAAGGTTAATCCTTCAGCCACTTAAGCTTTCTGAACCAGTTTCCTGTGTCTTGATTGCTTCACGGAAGCCTTCCACGAGAAAATCTTACTCTTACAAATGGAAAAGGTTCACGTCATGGTGCCCTTCTCAGTCCCTTGACCGCCTTTCCTGTCCAATCCCGAAGTTTCTGGACTATCTCTGGCATCTATCGGAGTCAGGTCTTAAGACTTCTTCCATCAGAATGCATGTAAGTACGGTAGCCGCCTTCCATAAAGGTGTCGGGGATGTCCCTGTATCAGTACAACCCCTTGTAACACGTTTTTTGAAGGGCTTGCTCCACATCAAGCCTCCGCTACGTCCTCCAGCCCCTTCTTGGGACCTTAATCTCGTTCTGGGTCAGCTCATGAAACCACCATTCGAGCCTCTTCACTCTTGTGAACTTTGATATCTCACATGGAAAGTGATTTTCCTTTTGGCTAGCACTTCAGCTCGCAGAGTTAGTGAATTGCAGGCCCTAGTTACCTATCCGCCTTACACTAAACTTCTGCAGGTCCGGGCGGTACTCCGCACTCACCCTAAATTCTTACCTAAGGTAGTTTCGGATTTTCATCTCAATCAATCCTTCATACTACCTACTTTTTTTCCCAGGCCCAATGCCAATCCAGGAGAACAGGCTCTGCATACCCTTGACTGTAAATGGGCTCTAGCATTCTACCTGGACCGTACAGCTGCCCACAGGGAACGCACTCAATTGTTCGTCTCTTTCTACTCTAATAAGTAGGGGAAGCCTGTGGGTAAGCAGACTCTCTCCTCCTGGTTGGCGGACTGCATATCCTTCTGCTATCAGCAAGCGGGCATTCCATTTCAAGACCGTGTTAAAGCACACTCTGTGAGGGTCAATGCGACTTCAGTAGCACACCTACGATCGGTGCCACTTCCTGACATTTGCAGGGCTGCCACCTGGTGTTCTCTCCCCACTACTTTGCAGCCCACTATTGCTTGGACAAAGCCGGAAGACAAGATTCCATCTTCGGCCAATCTGTCCTTCGTAACCTCTTTACAATGTGACGTACCAACACCCTTCTGCCTGCCCGGTGGGGTTCAGGATGCCCTCTTCCAAATTCCACCCCAGTTGTTGTGCCTGTTGCATGCCTTTGGGTATATTTGGTGCATGTTCGGACATCCTCAGCTCAGTTCTCACCCATATGTGAGGACTACCATCCTGCTTGTCCTGTAAGAAAGCAAATGTTGCTTACCTGTAACAGGTATTCTCACAGGACAGCAGGATGTTAGTCCTCACGAAACCCGCCTGCCGTCCCGCGGTGTTGGGTTCGTAACATTTTATTTTATTTTTTGGCACTGCCTGTAGCTTTTAAATAAGACTGAAGGGGGACCCCTGCTGGCTGCAGAGTTAGTGCCATGCTGGGCATGCCCAGTAAGGGCCAGTCAAAGTTCTGGAAACTTTGACAGACGTTTTCCGTGATTGGGCTCCATCCTGATGATGTCACCCATATGTGAGGACTAACATCCTGCTGTCCTGTTAGAACACCTGTTACAGGTAAGCAACATTTGCTTTCTATTGGTAGCCAGTGTAATTCTGCTAGAGTTTCAGTGAATTGGTCCCTCCTTTTTTTTACCTGTCAGTATCCTTGCTGCAGTGTTTTGTAGTATTTGAAGTGGTCTTAACGTTGTCTGAGGGAGTCCCAGTAAAAGGGCGTTTCAGTAGTCAGAGCTGGAGAATATTAGTGCCTGGAGCACTGTTCAAAGGTTTGCAGGTGTTAGTAAGAGTTTTAGGTTTCTGAGAATCATGAGTTTTGCGTAGCCTTCTTTTACTTTTAGTGATATGTGCTGTTTTAGACTGAGTTCTGTGTCGATTATTATTCCGAGGTTCCGGACCTTTTCAGCTAGTTCTACTTTCTGGTTGTTTTTGAGTATTATTGGAGTTTGAATGACCTCAATATTTTTCCGTTCTAAATGTAGAAATTCCATTTTTCATTGTTAATAACTAGTTCCATTTGGTTTAACAGCTGTTAGATAATATCTAGGTACATGTTGGCTAGGTTTAACACTTTCTCTATTGTGTTCTCAATTAGTATAATTAGTTGAATGTCGCCTGCGTATATGTAATGTGTGATTCCCAGTCCAGCTAGTAGATGGCATAACGGCAGCATGTATACGTTAAAGAGGGTTGCAGACAAGGCTGATCCTTGTGGTACTCCTGTTTAGATATGAACTGAACCAGTTTATTGTTCTACTGTGTAGTCCTATTTCTTCTAGTCTTTTTAAAAATATTTTATGATTTACTGTGTCGAAGGCTGATGATAAGTCCAGCATTTTTGCCAGTAGAAGGTGTTTGTGTTGCTGTAATTGAGGTGACACCAGAATTTGAACTTTTTTTTTTTGTGTGCGTAGTGAGTTGTGGATAAGTGCAAGGTGATGCATATAGGGAAAAATAACCCATGCTATAGTTACACAATGTTGGGTTCCATATTAGGTGCTACAACCCAAGAAAGAGATCTAGGTGTCATAGTGGATAACACATTGAAATCGTCAGTTCAGTGTGCTGCGGCAGTCAAAAAAGCAAACAGAATGTTGGGAATTATTAGAAAGGGAATGGTGAATAAAACGGAAAATGTCATAATGCCTCTGTATCGCTCCATGGTGAGACCGCACCTTGAATACTGTGT
Organism: Rhinatrema bivittatum; assembly: GCF_901001135.1. Classification (NCBI taxonomy): domain Eukaryota; kingdom Metazoa; phylum Chordata; class Amphibia; order Gymnophiona; family Rhinatrematidae; genus Rhinatrema; species Rhinatrema bivittatum. The sequence goes on along the minus strand of NC_042620.1, from coordinate 4,400,330 downwards.
ACAATTCTGGTCGCCGCATCTCAAAAAAGATATAATTGCGATGGAGAAGGTACAGAGAAAGGGCTACCAAAATGATAAGGGGATTGGAACAACTCCCCTATGAGGAAAGACTAAAGAGGTTAGGACTTTTCAGCTTGGAGAAGAGACACCTGAGGGGGGATATGATAGAGGTGTTTAAAATCATGAGAGGTCTAGAACGGGTAGATGTGAATCGGTTATTTACTCTTTCGGATAGTGGAAAGACTAGGGGGCACTCCATGAAGTTAGCATGGGGCACTTTTAAACCTAATCGGAGAAAGTTCTTTTTTACTCAACGCACAATTAAACTCTGGAATTTGTTGCCAGAGGATGTGGTTAGTGCAGTTAGTATAGCTGTGTTTAAAAAAGGATTGGATAAGTTCTTGGAGGAGAAGTCCATTACCTGCTATTAAGTTCACCTAGAGAATAGCCACTGCCATTAGCAATGGTAACATGGAATAGACTTAGTTTTTGGGTACTTGCCAGGTTCTTGTGGCCTGGATTGGCCACTGTTGGAAGCAGGATGCTGGGCTTGATGGACCCTTGGTCTGACCCAGTATGGCATTTTCTTATGTTCTTATGTTCTTATTTGGATTTTCAGAAGGCATTTGACAAAGTCCCTCATGAGAGGCTTCTAAAAAACCTTAAAAGTCATGGGATAGGAGGCGGTGTCATTTTATGGATTACAAACTGGTTAAAAGACAGGAAACAGAGACTCCATCAACTGGAAGGGAGGCAAAACCCAGCTGTCCTGGACTGATCCGGGTACGTACAGGGAACAGTGGAGTGCCTCAGGGACCTGTACTTGGACCGGTGCTTTTTAATATATTTATAAATGATCTGGAAAGGAATACGATGAGTGAGATGATCAAATTTGCGGATGATGCAAAATTATGCAGAGTAGTTAAATCTCAAGCGGATTGTGATAAATTGCAGGAGGACCATGCAAGACTGGAAGATTGGGCATCCAAATGGCAGATGAAATTTAATGTGGTTAAGTGCAAGGTATTGCATATAGGGAAGAATAACCCATGCTATAGTTACACAATGTTAGGTTCCATATTAGGAGCTACCACCCAGGAAAGAGATCTAGGCAACATAGTGGATAATACTTTAAAATCGTCGGTTCAGTGTGCTGCAGCAGTCAAAAAAGCAAACAGAATGTTGGGAATTATTAGAAAGGGAATGGTTAATAAAACGGAAAATGTCATAATGCCTCTGTATCGCTCCATGGTGAGGCTGCACCTTAAGTACTGTGTACAATTCTGGTTGCCACATCTCAAAAATATATAGTTGCACTGGAAAAGGTACAGAGAAGGGTGACCAAAATGATAAGGGGGATGGAACAGCTCCCCTATGAGGAAAGGCTGAAGAGGTTAGGACTTTTCAGCTTGGAGAAGAGACAGCTGAGGGGGATATGATGGAGGTTTTTAAAATCATGAGAGATCTAGAACGGGTAGATGTGAATCGGTTATTTTACTCTTTCGGATAATAGAAGGACTAGGGGGCATTCCATGAAGTTAGCATGTGGCACATTTAAAACTAATCGGAGAAAGTTCTTTTTCACTCAATGCACAATAAAGCTCTGGAATTTGTTGCCAGAGGATGTGGTTAGTGCAGTTTGTGTAGCTGGGTTTAAAAAAGGTTTGGTAAAGTCCTTGGAGGAGAAATCCATTAACTGCTAGTAATCAAGTAGACTTAGAAAATAGCCACCGCTATTACTGGCATCAATAGCATGGGATCTTCTTAGTGTTTGGGTAATTACCAGGTACTTGTGACTTGGATTGGCTACTGTTGGAAACAGTAGCCATGGACCCTTCATCTGACCCAGTATGGCAATTTCTTATGTTCTTAAAGTAAGTTTGCTTACATGTTAACAGGGTTCTCCATCCATAGCAGGATGACTTAGCCATATTTAATGCCCATCCACCTCCTTGGAGAGTTGATTAGCACACTAAATCTTAAGCTCTGAAAGAGGCTGGGGCTCACAAGAAACAGCTCTGAGAACTGGGTCCTTGTTGGTGCCATCAGATGACATCACCCATGGGTTATGGCTAATTCATCCTGCTGTCTACGGAGAAGCCTTTCTTAACATCCTTGCGCTGGTAGTTTTACTGTGAATTCTTTTTCTACCTCCACCAATTGTTAACTTGTATTCTACTTGTTTCCGAAAGGGTGGTCTTCCTGCCTGGCTCCTACAGAACCGAAATATCGTTCTGCGATCTTCTGATCCTGGTAAGGTTCCCATTAGCCCCTTTCTCTGCATATATTTATTTGTAATTATTATAAACATTCGATATGCTGTCTTAACCAAACTAGTCTCTAGGTGGATTGTAATCAATTTATAGCAGATTTTTTTTTTTCCAGGAAGGATGTGAGGGAGGTGCTAAGCATAAGGAAATTCCAGGAAGGGTATAAGGGGTCGTAGAAAGCAACGGGGGCCAACTCCAGTCGTGAAAAGGCACAAACAGGCCAGGTTTTCAGGACATCCGCAATGAATATACAAGAGATTTGCATACACTGTGAAAATGTATGTCAGTCATATACATTGCGGATGTCCTGAAAACCGGGCATATTTGTGGCTTTCCAGGACCGGAGTTGAGCGTAAGGCAATTCCAGGAAGAGTGTGAGAGGAGGTATGAAATACCCCAAGTCTCTTGTCCTATATGTTTGTCTTATTAGATTGTAAGCCCTAAAGACTAGGGCCTGTCTTTCTGTGTGTTTCTACAGCCCTGTGCATGTATAAAAATGTTAGTACAAAGTATAAGGAAATTAAAGAGAGAGCATGAGAGAGAGGATAAGCATAAGGAAGGGTGCGAGGGGAATACTGCGCGTAAGGAAAATCCAGGAAGGGTGCGAGGGGAATACTGCGCGTAAGGAAAATCCAGGAAGGGTGCGAGGGGAATACTGCGCGTAAGGAAAATCCAGGAAGGGTGCGAGGGGAATACTGCGCGTAAGGAAAATCCAGGAAGGGAGGGAGGGGAATACTGCGCGTAAGGAAAATCCAGGAAGGGTGCGAGGGGAATACTGCGCGTAAGGAAAATCCAGGAAGGGTGCGAGGGGAATACTGCGCGTAAGGAAAATCCAGGAAGGGAGGGAGGGGAATACTGCGCGTAAGGAAAATCCAGGAAGGGAGGGAGGGGAATACTGCGCGTAAGGAAAATCCAGGAAGGGTGCGAGGGGAATACTGCGCGTAAGGAAAATCCAGGAAGGGTGCGAGGGGAATACTGCGCGTAAGGAAAATCCAGGAAGGGTGCGAGGGGAATACTGCGCGTAAGGAAAATCCAGGAAGGTGCGAGGGGAATACTGCGCGTAAGGAAAATCCAGGAAGGGTGCGAGGGGAATACTGCGCGTAAGGGAAATCCAGGAAGGGAGGGAGGGGAATACTGCGCGTAAGGGAAATCCAGGAAGGGTGCGAGGGGAATACTGCGCGTAAGGGAAATCCAGGAAGGGAGGGAGGGGAATACTGCGCGTAAGGGAAATCCAGGAAGGGTGCGAGGGGAATACTGCGCGTAAGGGAAATCCAGGAAGGGAGGGAGGGGAATACTGCGCGTAAGGGAAATCCAGGAAGGGAGGGAGGGGAATACTGCGCGTAAGGGAAATCCAGGAAGGGAGGGAGGGGAATACTGCGCGTAAGGAAAATCCAGGGAGGGAGGGAGGGGAATACTGCGCGTAAGGGAAATCCAGGGAGGGTGCGAGGGGAATACTGCGCGTAAGGGAAATCCAGGGAGGGAGGGAGGGGAATACTGCGCGTAAGGGAAATCCAGGAAGGGTGCGAGGGGAATACTGCGCGTAAGGGAAATCCAGGAAGGGAGGGAGGGGAATACTGCGCGTAAGGGAAATCCAGGAAGGGTGCGAGGGGAATACTGCGCGTAAGGGAAATCCAGGAAGGGTGCGAGGGGAATACTGCGCGTAAGGAAAATCCAGGAAGGGTGCGAGGGGAATACTGCTCGTAAGGGAAATCCAGGAAGGGAGGGAAGGGAATACTGCGCGTAAGGGAAATCCAGGAAGGGAGGGAAGGGAATACTGCGCGTAAGGGAAATCCAGGAAGGGAGGGAGGGGAATACTGCGCGTAAGGGAAATCCAGGAAGGGAGCGAGGGGAATACTGCGCGTAAGGGAAATCCAGGAAGGGAGGGAGGGGAATACTGCGCGTACGGGAAATCCAGGAAGGGAGGGAGGGGAATACTGCGCGTAAGGGAAATCCAGGAAGGGAGGGAGGGGAATACTGCGCGTACGGGAAATTCAGGAAGGGAGGGAGGGGAATACTGCGCGTAAGGGAAATCCAGGAAGGGAGGGAGGGGAATACTGCGCGTAAGGGAAATCCAGGAAGGGTGAGAGGGGAATACTGCGCGTAAGGAAAATCCAGGAAGGGAGGGAGGGGAATACTGCGCGTAAGGAAAATCCAGGAAGGGTGCGAGGGGAATACTGCGCGTAAGGGAAATCCAGGAAGGGTGCGAGGGGAATACTGCGCGTAAGGAAAATCCAGGAAGGGAGGGAGGGGAATACTGCGCGTAAGGAAAATCCAGGGAGGGAGGGAGGGGAATACTGCGCGTAAGGAAAATCCAGGGAGGGAGGGAGGGGAATACTGCGCGTAAGGATAATCCAGGGAGGGTGCGAGGGGAATACTGCGCGTAAGGGAAATCCAGGGAGGGAGGGAGGGGAATACTGCGCGTAAGGGAAATCCAGGAAGGGTGCGAGGGGAATACTGCGCGTAAGGATAATCCAGGAAGGGAGCGAGGGGAATACTGCGCGTAAGGAAAATCCAGGAAGGGTGCGAGGGGAATACTGCGCGTAAGGATAATCCAGGAAGGGTGCGAGGGGAATACTGCGCGTAAGGAAAATCCAGGAAGGGAGGGAGGGGAATACTGCGCGTAAGGAAAATCCAGGAAGGGTGCGAGGGGAATACTGCGCGTAAGGGAAATCCAGGAAGGGAGGGAGGGGAATACTGCGCGTAAGGGAAATCCAGGAAGGGAGGGAGGGGAATACTGCGCGTAAGGGAAATCCAGGAAGGGAGGGAGGGGAATACTGCGCGTAAGGGAAATCCAGGAAGGGAGGGAGGGGAATACTGCGCGTAAGGGAAATCCAGGAAGGGAGGGAGGGGAATACTGCGCGTATGGGAAATCCAGGAAGGGAGGGAGGGGAATACTGCGCGTAAGGGAAATCCAGGAAGGGTGCGAGGGGGGGTATTAGCTATTTCCCTCCAATGCGAAAAAGAAATGTGCACTTGATGCGCACATTTTCACCCTCTAAAATTAAGGCTTTTCCCATGGAGCAGGCATTAATTCTTGAGGAGCCCATAACATTTACAGAAAATGTACTTGTTTTCTGTACTTCCTCTGACTTGATATAGTTGGTGATGTTAAGTCTGAGGAACCAAAAAAGGAGAACCCTAAAAAAAAGTGTTCTGGCACTCAGGTTAGGAAAAGGGAGCTCAATTAAGAGCAGTGTATTTTCCACAGACAAGCAGTGTGACTTAGCCATGCTGTCTGGGGAACGTCCTCTAGATGGAGGAGCTGCTCAAAGCCCACAGAGCTTTGCCCTGTGTGCGTGTGGGTGTTATATGCCCTGTGACTCCCAGCCTGCCTCAGTCTGAATTAGCCATGCTGTCTGGGGAACGTCCTCTAGATGGAGGAGCTGCTCAAAGCCCACAGAGCTTTGCCCTGTGTGCGTGTGGGTGTTATATGCCCTGTGACTCCCAGCCTGCCTCAGTCTGAATTAGCCATGCTGTCTGGGGAACGTCCTCTAGATGGAGGAGCTGCTCAAAGCTCACAGAGCTTTGCCCTGTGTGCGTGTGGGTGTTATATGCCCTGTGACTCCCAGCCTGCCTCAGTCTGTACTCCAAGCTTGGACGCAATTGGAGTGGAGCTTGTCTGGGGAAGCGTCAGGATAACATAGCTAATTCATCCTGCTATCCACATACAACACCATTTACGGTAAGCAAACTTGCTTTTTTCCACAGATAAGCAGTCTAAATTAGCCATGACGTCTGGGAGTCCCAGCTGGAAGGTTGAGCGCTGCCTGAGGGCGCCTGGAAGTGGTGCACCGTTCTGGTTGTGGACAGTTCCCCAGACATCATGGCTAATTTATCCTGCTATCCACGGAAAACACCGTTTATGGTAAGCAGACTTGTTTTTTTCCTGACCCGTGGCTGTGCACAGGTTAGGAAAATGGACACTCGTAAAATTGAGCGTCTGTTTTCCTAACCAGTTGACAGCCACCTTTCCTGGGCGTCCGATGCCAAGGAGGTGCTGTGGATGCAAACTTTTCCCTAGCACCTCCTTTCTACCACAGCAGCCCATTTATATATTAAATCGGGCACCCAGGAGAGGTGGATCGGAGCACATTAAGAGAACGGGCGCTCAATCAGGAGCACCCATTTAACGTGTGCCGATATTGCATCAGTTTCCTGTATGAGTAAAGGAGCCTCTCACAGACATGGACTTTAGTTGTGAAAGAAATAGTAGTAGGAAGTGAAGTGAGAGGTCAGAAAAGTTGGGATCCTCACCAGTAGGCATCCTATTATCTCTTCTTAAGGGGACTTTGTGGAAAGAAATTACAATCATGCCCTAAGGAGGCCAGAAAGCAAGAAAAGGAGGCGTCCTGGAAAGAAAGCTATCAGCGTCGTGAGCTCCTGAAAGACAAAGCCAGTAACATTTCTACTGCTCTGATTGCAGCGTACTTAAGTGCAGTGGCTTCCTGGCTTTCTCAGCTGCTGCCTAAAATGGAACCAAGGCTCTACCAGAATGGAGGAAATATCATCAGCGTGCAGGTGAGATTATCATCCATCTGCAGAGCTGGGAAACACTTGGGCAGTTTGCAGCACACTGCAGTTTTTAGAAGTACCTGAGCTAAAACTCCCATGTGCTTTGCAGCTGCTACTCAGCTAAGGAGGGTAAAATAGTGTATGTCATATAGGAAAATTGGTTCTTACCTGCTAAGATCAGTCCAGACTGCTAGGATGTACCCAAGGTTCCCTATCTGGGGTGGGACCTCGAGAGTCCCGCTCGGATGACACTGTCGCCGAAGTTGGCGACATCTGAAGCCTGGATGTCCAAACGGTAATGCCTAGCAAATATATGCAAAGACTTCCAGGTCGCCACCCTGCAGATTTCTTGCGGCGAAACCAACTGACATTCTGCCCAGGAAGCAGCCTGTGACTGGGTCGAATGCGCTTTCAAACCATCCAGGACAGTCCGACCGTATTAAATGTAAGCGGAAGCAATGGCCTGTTTCAACCATAAGAACATGCCATACTGGGTCAGACCAAGGGTCCATCAAGCTCAGCATCCTGTTTCCAACAGAGGCCAATCCAGGCCATAAGAACCTGGCAAGTACCCAAAAAAAGTCTATCCCATGCTACTGATGCCAGTAATAGCAGTGGCTATTTTCTAAGTTAACTTGATTAATAGCAGGTAATGGACTTCTCCACCAGTGGGCAATAGATTTTTAGACGCTTGGTGACCCTTTTTAGGGCTGCTGCACAAGACAAATTTTCAGGTAACCCCTGTCAGTATAGCCATTCCTATCCTCTCCATATAAGTTCCCTTCCTCTGTATATAAATTTCGTACTCAATATTTTTTTATGGACTATAATTGATTATGATTACTGCTTCTGAGTATTATATTTGTAGTTACTGTTGTTGGATTGAACCTTCTACTCCCCCTATTCCTCCCTACAATTTCTCATGTTATTCTATGTAAAGCATGTTGCAATATTGTGTTCAAATGTAAACCGATGGGATGTTCCCAACGACCGTCGGTATATAAAAAACACTAAATAAATAAATAAATAAAATGCCCCGAGTGTCGAAAAGCATTAGTGACGTCGAGATAACACAAGAGGACCCTTCTGACATCTAGACGCCGAAATTCCTGTGCCTGAGGTTTTTCCATATCAGTACTGTTAAAGGCCGGAAGTTCCACTGATTAATTCAAGTGGAATGCTGAAACAACTTTCGGTAGAAAGGATGGAACCGTGCGGAGAGAAACTCCAGAATTTGAAATGAGTAGGAAAGGTTCTCGACAAGAAAGTGCTTGTAATTCCGATATGCACCTAGTGGAACAGATCACCACCAAAAACATCGTTTTTAGAGTTAAGTCCTTTAAAGAGGTCTTCTTAAGGGGCTCAAAAGGAGCTTCACACAAAGCCTTGAGGACTAAATTAAGGCTCCATGGGGATTCAAATGCTTAACCTCACAAAGAGAACGGACCACATCCGGATGAGCCACAAGGGACACCCCCTGAAGCTTGCCCCTGAGGCACCCCAGGGCTGCCACTTGCACCCTAAGAAAATTAAAGGACAAGCCCTTGCTGAGGCCCTTCTGCAAAAATTCCAGAATCTGAACCACCGAGAACCCCCTGCTCACGACACCAAGATTCGAAGCCCTTCCAAACCCTGACAAAAGTTAAGGACATAGAGGTCTTTCGGGCTCGAAGTAGAGTGGTAATGACATCCTCCGGATAGCCTTTATTCCTTAACTGCCTCCTTTCAAAAGCCAGGCTGCTAAACAAAAGCGAGCTGCCTGATTGAAAAATATAGGGCCATGACACAGAACATTCGGAAGATGACTCAGGCGCAGAGGACCGTCAGCTGCCAAATTGACCAGGTCTGCGAACCATGATCTCCGAGGCCACTCCGCGGCAACCAAGATTACCTTTCCAGGGTGAAGCTCTGTCCTCTGGAGAATCTTGCCTATCAGCAGCCAAGGAGGGAACACATAGAGCTGTACATTGCTCGGCCATGGGGAGAACCAAGGCATTGACCCCTTCCTCTCCGAGCTCCCTGCCATCAAGTCCAGATGGGGGTGACCCCACTTTGAGGTGATGAGGTTCATTGCTTCTGATGAGAGCTCCCACTCTCCAGGATCTAGTCTTTGGCGACTCAGAAAATCTGTTTGCACATTGTCGGTCCCCGCAATGTGTGAGGCTGCCAGCAAGGTTAGATGCCGTTGCGCCCAGTCCATCAGCTGCTCTGCTTCCAAGGCTACTGGACGACTCTTGGTTCCTTCCTGATGATTGATGTAAGCGACTGCTGTTGCATTGTCCGATTAAGCAAAAGCAGAAGAAAACTCTGCAACTCTAACTGCACTGCTCTCATCTCTAGGCGATTGATGGACCACTTCACCTCTTCTGGTGACCATTGGCCCTGGATTGAGTGAGTCTGGCACACAGCTCCCCAAGTGGAGAGACTGGCATCCGTAGTCACTATCACCCACTGTGGCACTTCAAGGTCCACCCTGTGCCTCGAGTGGTCTCTGACAAGCCAACCGCCAAGACTGGACTTGGCGGACTCTGTGACCAATAAGGGAACCTGGAACGCCTCCAACATGGGATCCCAACGGGACAGCAACGCTCTCTGCAAGGGCCTCTTATGAGCAAACGCCCAAGGAACCAATTCCAGAGTGGTCACCATGGAGCCAAGGACCTGCAAATAATCCCAGACCCTGGGCACTGACGCCATTAGGAGGGTTGAACTTGCGTCTGAAGCTTGGTGACTCGCTCCTCTGGGAGGAATACCTTGCCCTTCTGGTTTCGAACCATGCTCCTAGGAATTCCAGGACCTGAGAAGGCTGAAGGTGACTCTTGGACTGATTGACGACCCAACCGAGGGACTGCAGATGATGCAAGACCTTGACTACAGCCTGCTTGCAGAGTGCCCCTGACTTCGCCCAAATGAGCCAGTTGTCCATGTACGGGTGAACCAGCACCCCTTCTCTGTGGAGGGCCGCCGCTACCACCACCATCACCTTGGTGAAAGTGCATGAAGCTGTTGCCAGCCAGCAAGGAAGGGTGCTGAACTGGAAATGCATGCCTAGGGCCATGAACCGAAGGAACCGTTGATGATCCCGGCAGATCCTTATGTACAGGTACACTTCTGTCAGATCCAGAGAAGTCAAGAACTCCCCTCGGTGCACCACCGCAATTACGGAGCGTATGGTCTCCATCTGAAAATGCAGGACTTTGAGAGACCTGTTCATCTTCTTCAGATCCAGAATCGGACAGAAGGAGCCTTCCTTCTTTGCGACCACGAAATAGATGGAATAATGCTCCGTGCCCCATTCCTCCTGGGGAACGGGCACGATGGCCCCCAGGCATTCCAGCTTGTGGAGAGCCGCAGGGAGAGATTATAAAGAGATCTCGAAGAGGCCGAGCAAACTCTAAAGCGTAACCGTTTTCGATGATACTTAGAACCCACTGGTCCGACGTTATCTTGACCCATTCCTTGTAAAAAAGGGACCGCCATCTGCCAATGACAGGAATGGAGGAACGGGTTGGCAGTGTATCATTGAGAGGATTTGGTCGCGAGGGAACCTTGGCCGGCTCCCTCTTGGCCCGATCGAGGACAGCGAAAGGACTGAGACCAAGACTGTGACCTCCCTGAGGATTGCCGCTGTCCCGTACCAGGTGCTGTGTTCTGGCGGAAGCACCATTGACTCCGAAAACGAGAGCAGGTCAGAAGAAAACCTCTAGATCCCTTAGGTTTATCTTCCGGCAGCTTGTGCACCTTATTGTCACCCAGAGACGATCAGTTGTTCCAAGTCTTCTCCAAAAAGGAGCTTCCCTTTGAAAGGGAGCGCACTGAGCTGAGCTTTAGAGGAAACATCAGCCGACCAATTGCGCAACCATAACAGCCTCTGCGCCAAAATGGCAGATACCATTGTCCTGGAGGAGGTTCGAAGGAGGTCATATAAGGCGTCTGCCCCATAGGCTACTGCCGCCTCTAAGCACTCCGCCTGAGCTGACAGATCTCTGGTATTCAGCAGTTGTTGCATCCATCGCAGGCTTGCTCTGAGCATGAAGCTGCTGCAGACTGCTGCCCAAATGCCCAGAGCCGAGACTTAAAAAATGCGCTTAAGATGAGCCTCAAGCTTTCTATCCTGAAGGTCTTTCAGGGCCGCCACCCCAGCCACCAGAATGTGGTCCTCTTGGTGACAGCTGACACGGAAGCACCTTAGGTACTTTAAAAAAAGCTCCAGGGTTTCCTCCGATAAAGGGTATAGTTTGTCCATAGCTCGCCCCACTCGCAGACCCGCTTCCGGAGCATCCCTCTCCTGGATCATTAACTGTTCAACCATTTTATGAAAGGGAAAAGTCTTGGCCAGACTACATAGCCCCGCCATGACCGGATCCACCCTGTCTAGGCCAGGGTCTCCCTGAGGGACCACTGTTCCCGGCTCTGCCGGGATGTGCGGAATTAGCAGATTGAGTTTATTCCTCTGAAAAAGCTGAACAACCTTGGGATTGTCCCCATACAAAGGAGCCACTTTCTCAGGCTCCTCCTCCAGATCCGCGTCTGCAAAAGGAGAGGAAATGAAAGGGGGGGGGGGGGGTCATCCACCGAAGCCCCTACGTGATTAGGCTCCACCGAAGCAAAAGCCTACGAGGGGCCCCTGACCTTCCTGACTTGAAGAGACCCCTGAGGCTCCAACCGCTTGGGGAATTTCCTGGGTGGCCCCTCGGAAGGCCTAGGCCGACCTGACCCGCTGGGCTAGGCCTGGCGGCCAAATATGCTTGATGCATGAGGAGGACGAATTCGGCCGAAAATCCAGCTGAGGCCCGAAATCCAACCCCCCCCCCCCCCCCCCCCCCGGGGGAACAGGATCCTCATTGGAGAGCTCAAAAGGTGAGTCCTGGAGATCACCAGGACTCAAATTCGCTGGAGGAAAATCCCCCTTCCCCCGATGCCTCCATGCCGGCTGCAAATGTTTTCAAAACGGCTGCCGTTCCTTCACTCAGTGATAATGGATTGGCCTTGCTCTCCTGCGCCGTGGCCCTTTTGCCTGACCCACAGAGCTGGGCCTCTGAAGCTGCCGCCGCACCAGACATGCCCTCCCTGCCAGGGAGGCAGCGCGGGAGAGCCACGAAGTCGACTCTCCACAGGCCTCACAGCGAAGACCATGTGGCATGGCGGCCACCAAGGAAGCGCGCGGCGGGCATCAACATCCCCCAACACACCAGAGCGGGACCCGGGAGCCGAATACCAAAACGTGGACCCCCCTTGCGCGGCCAGAGACAGACTGTACGCCTCTCTGGAACTGCTACCATGCGGTAAGCGCAGTGAACTTCTGGCCATTGCTCCCTGGCCCCAGAGTTCTGCCCTTAGTCTTTTTGTTTTTTTTGTAAGAAAGGTACTGGCAAGGAGGGCAAGGGTGTCACCAGATCGCCGCTGAGGGAGGGGAGGGAACCGGACCACCGATTATCACCCTCGGCGCTGAAAGAAAGGAGCAGCACAGGGTCACCAACCCAAGCTCTGTAGCTGCCTACTAATGGGGAATGGTCCCACAGGAACCTGCCCAACCCCCGGAGAGGACCACGAAAAAACAAATAACTTTATCCTGCTTGACTTATGCTTGCAATCTGCTTTTCTCTTTTTTTGGAACCCACTAAGTGGTTCAGAACCGCAGGCTTTGCACCACCTCCATCTGCTGGAGACAGAGAAAAACTGAAGAGATGCAGATGGCACATCAGTTTAAGAGGGGGTACTCTCAAGGTTTTTCTCTGTCTCCATCTGCGGGAAGGGAGGCAAAACCTAGCAGTCTGGACTGATCTGGTTACGTACAGGGAATGAAAATGCCATCTGTGCATACTGTTTTCCTCCTCCCACCTGGACACGCTTCCAGGAACATCACGTCTCAGGCCATCCAAAGGTCTAGAAAATGTGAAAGCCAAGCTGTTACTGTAGCAGCGTTTAAAAAAGGTTTGGACAAGTTCCTGGAAGAAAAGTCCATAAAGCATTCTTAAAGTGGAGTTGCAGAAATCCACTGCTTGTCCCCAGGATGAGCAGCTTGGAATCTCTCTACCCCTTGGGATCCTGCGGGTACTTGTGACCTGGATCAGCCTCTGCTGGAATCAGCAGACTGTGCCTGATGGACCTTTGTTCTGACCCAGTATGGCAAGTCTTATGTTCTTACTTTTTGAAATGCCACAGGTGTGCCTTATTTTCCACCCCTGTCCTAGACTCAGCCCCGTGAATGCCTCCTTTATAGTGTGGAAGCCACGTGTACTTTTGGAAATGTTATGGGTGTGCGTTATTTTCCTCCCCTGTCCTAGACTCAGCCCGTGAATGCTTCCTTGCAGTGTGGAAGCCACGTGTACTTTTGGAAATGTTATGGGTGTGAGTTATTTTCCTCTCCTGTCCTAGACTCAGCCCCGTGAATGCCTCCTTGCAGTGTGGAAGCCACGTGTACTTTTGGAAATGTTATGGGTGTGCGTTATTTTCCTGCCCTGTCCTAGACTCAGCCCCATGAATGCCTCCTTGCAGTGTGGAAGCCACGTGTACTTTTGGAAACGTTATGGGTGTGCGTTATTTTCCTCTCCTGTCCTAGACTCAGCCCCGTGAATGCCTCCTTGCAGTGTGGAAGCCACGTGTACTTTTGGAAATGTTATGGGTGTTTGTGTTATTTTCCTCCCCTGTCCTAGACTCAGCCCGTGAATGCCTCCTTGTAGCGTGGAAGCCACGTGTGCTTTTGGAAATGTTATGGGTGTTTGTGTTATTTTCCTCCCCTCCTAGACTCAGCTCCGTGAATGCCTCCTTGCAGTGTGGAAGCCACGTGTATTTTTGGAAATGTAATAGGTGTTTTCCTAGCGTGTAGCAGGACTCAAAACAAGTGGGTATAGTGTGCTCGTGCTAGCAGTTGGAGACGGATCTGACGTCAGCACGGGTACATATACCCCCGCAGGAAGTGCAGCAATTCAGTAATTTCCGTCTCCAAAGCAGTTTGGAGCTACCTCACGCTCACTGAGCGTTCTTTCCAAATTCTAACGACTAAATTCATAGAAGAAACCTACCTGAAGACGAGCCCCGCACTCCTGCGGTGATACCATTCGGTCCCTCCCCCAGTTGAGTTTCCCGGGGCGATTTCCGTGGTCCCTCGGAGGTAAGAGCCTCGGTCCGGTGGCCGATTCGCGGCAGGGACCTAGCCCCCGAGTGAGAAGGGCTCGGGCGCGGCTTAGAGGCAGCCTCGGTCCCGGCGAGGACTTGGCCCCCGAGCGAGACGAGTTCGGGCGCGGCCTAGAGGCAGCGGGTGCACTTCCTCGAGCGCGGAGGTGACGGTATTCACCCTATCCCCCCGCAGCCGGGAAGCACCGAAGACAAGGTAAGGCGTACATCTTTACTTGTTGGTCTCCGAGGAAGCGAGGATCAGCGGAGTCTGCCTACGGGGCAACCCGCCAAGAAGGTCGGGGCGTATATGTCAGGCGCCCGAAAATCTTGGGCGCATATTCGATAGGCGCACGTTCATAGGCGCCCGTTGCTACGCACACGGTGGTAGGCGCATGTTGATAAGCGCACGTAGATAAGCGCATATTGGTAGGCGCACATCATTCGCGCATATTACAAAGCGCAGCCTCCAGCTGGGAGAAGATAACAGACGAGATGGAGCGTAAGAGAGCCCATGCGTCCGCAGAGCCGGCACCTCCAGAATCAGGCATAAGAGCTCTAAGCCTCTGCTCAGCATGCAACCTCAGAGCTGCACAGAGCGAGGAAGCAGACTCCCTATGTGCTCAATGTGAGGACGCCCTGGGAATTCCAGGCCAGGACCGGTCCCAGCCCAGCGCACTTGCCAGTTCCTCAGGGAACACCCCGGACCTAGCAGGCCGCGGTGAGCAGCCAGGGAACCCGAGAGACCTGGTGCCCCTAAGGCCAGATCCGGCTTCGCTCTCCTGGGTGGAATTATTCAAGGGGATTCATGCCTTTGTCAGAATGCAGGCTGATCCCCGAATGGGTCCATACGTACCGGATGACCCGGACCCTGGACCCTCAAGACCTAGGCACGGCCACTCGCCACCCGGAAGCCCCATTTATGGGGATTCATATTGCTCGGAGGAAGACGACGAGCCCCCCGAGGAGGGCGAACTTCTCTCGGGGAAATAACCATATCGGACCATGAGACGCTTCTTTCTGAAAGAGGATCTACCAGGCCTGGTCTCCCAATGCCTGTCGGAACTGGCTATCCCGGGCCATGACACCCCAGGGGAACCTAGAATGAACCCCCTGTTAGAGGGCCTGCACCAAACGGCTCACCATTTTCCCCTCCTACAAGCAGCACAGCAGCTAATCGATCTGGAATGGAATACGCCGGAGGCCTCGTTCAAAGGAGTCAGGCCTTGTCTGGCATATACCCCTTAGATCCAGCAACCAAGGAGCTGCTGGCGTGCCCCAAGGTAGACGCCATAGTTAGCGCAATTGTGAAGCGCACCACCATTCCGGTGGAGGGGGGGCGGCCCTCAAGGATGCACATGACCCGGCGCATGGATGCCATTCTGAAACAAGCCTTTGAGGTGGCAGCCATGTCCCTACGAATTGCGACCTGCTGCACCGTGGTGACGCGTTCCTGTTTATCACAGGCTAGGAACAACACCCCGGGAGAAGAGATGGAATCAGCTCTCTCGTTCCTCACTGACGCAGCCTACGACCTAGTCCGTACGGCAGCCAAGGTAGTGTCATCCTCAGTGGCAGCCAGGAGACAGCTCTGGCTACGTAATTGGTCGGCCGACTCCTCCTCCAAGACACGTCTCACAAGAATGCCCTTTAAGGGCTCGCTCCTGTTCGGCAGCAACCTCGAGAAACTGGCTAATAAATGGGGCGCCTCTCCATTACCCCGTCTACCAGAAGACAGGTCAAGGAGGAGCCAGCGCCCTTTTCCTAGGCCATCCAGAGGTAGAAACTATCAGCGCTTCAACCCTTACAGGGCTCGCTACCAAGCACCTCGTTCTCGGGCCAGGAACCAGCCCTTTCGGACTAAGCACAACAAGAGGAGAACCGGCTCGGGTTCTGGTCCCGGCCGCACCCCACAATGACAATCAGCTGACCCATCCGGGGGTAGCAGCCATAGGGGGCAGGCTAACCCTCTTCTATCGCAGGTGGGTCGAGATTACCTCGGACCAGTGGGTCCTAGCCATCATCCGAGAAGGGTATTACCTGGACTTTCTTCGGCTCCCGCCGGATAAGTTTGTGGAAACTCCTTGTTCACCCCTCAAGAGGACGGCACTAGAAGTTACCTTGCGGAGGCTCCTGTCCCTAAAGGCCATTATCCCGGTGCCTGCATGGGAGAAAAATTCTGGGCATTATTCCATTTATTTCATAGTACCCAAGAAAGAGGGCACTTTCAGGCCCGTCCTGGACCTCAAGTACATAAGAACATAAGAAAATGCCATACTGGGTCAGACCAAGGGTCCATCAAGCCCAGCAACCTGTTTCCAACAGTGGCCAATCCAGGCCATAAGAACCTGGCAAGTACCCAAAAACTAAGTCTATTCCATGTAACCATTGCTAATGGCAGTGGCTATTCTCTAAGTGAACTTAATAGCAGGTAATGGACTTCTCCTCCAAGAACTTATCCAATCCTTTTTTTAAACACAGCTATACTAACTGCACTAACCACATCCTCTGGCAACAAATTCCAGAGTTTAATTGTGCGTTGAGTAAAAAGAACTTTCTCAGATTAGTTTTAAATGTGCCCCATGCTAACTTCATGGAGTGCCCCCTAGTCTTTCTACTATCCGAAAGAGTAAATAACCGATTCACATCTACCCGTTCTAGACCTCTCATGATTTTAAACACCTCTATCATATCCCCCCTCAGTCGTCTCTTCTCCAAGCTGAAAAGTCCTAACCTCTTTAGTCTTTCCTCATAGGGGAGTTGTTCCATTCCCCTTATCATTTTGGTAGCCCTTCTCTGTACCTTCTCCATCGCAATTATATCTTTTTTGAGATGCGGCGACCAGAATTGTACACAGTATTCAAGGTGCGGTCTCACCATGGAGCGATACAGAGGCATTATGACATTTTCCGTTTTATTCACCATTCCTTTTCTAATAATTCCCAACATTCTGTTTGCTTTTTTGACTGCCGCAGCACACTGCACCGACGATTTCAGTGTGTTATCCACTATGACACCTAGATCTCTTTCTTAGGTTGTAGCACCTAATATGGAACCCAACATTGTGTAATTATAGCACGGGTTATTTTTCCCTATATGCATCACCTTGCACTTATCCACATTAAATTTCATCTGCCATTTGGATGCCCAATTTTCCAGTCTCACAAGGTCTTCCTGCAATTTATCACAATCTGTTTGTGATTTAACTACTCTGAACAATTTTGTGTCATCTGCAAATTTGATTATCTCACTCGTCGTATTTCTTTCCAAATCATTTATAAATATATTGAACAGTAAGGGTCCCAATACAGATCCCTGAGGCACTCCACTGTCCACTCCCTTCCACTGAGAAAATTGCCTATTTAATCCTACTCTCTGTTTCCTGTCTTTTAGCCAGTTTGCAATCCACGAAAGGACATCGCCACCTATCCCATGACTTTTTACTTTTCCTAGAAGCCTCTCATGAGGAACTTTGTCAAACGCCTTCTGAAAATCCAAGTATACTATATCTACCGGTTCACCCTTATCCATATGTTTATTAACTCCTTCAAAAAAGTGAAGCAGATTTGTGAGGCAAGACTTGCCCTGGGTAAAGCCATGCTGACTTTGTTCCATTAAACCATGTCTTTCTATATGTTCTGTGATTTTGATGTTTAGAACACTTTCCACTATTTTTCCTGGCACTGAAGTCAGGCTAACCGGTCTGTAGTTTCCCGGATCGCCCCTGGAGCCCTTTTTAAATATTGGGGTTACATTTGCTATCCTCCAGTCTTCAGGTACAATGGATGATTTTAATGATAATTTGCAAATATTTACTAATAGGTCTGAAATTTCATTTTTTAGTTCCTTCAGAACTCTGGGGTGTATACCATCCGGTCCAGGTGATTTACTACTCTTCAGTTTGTCAATCAGGCCTACCACATCTTCTAGGTTCACCGTGATTTGATTCAGTCCATCTGAATCATTACCCATGAAAACCTTCTCCATTACGGGTACCTCCCCAACATCCTCTTCAGTAAACACCAAAGCAAAGAAATCATTTAATCTTTCCGCGATGGCCTTATCTTCTCTAAGTGCCCCTTTAACCCCTCGATCATCTAACGGTCCAACTGACTCCCTCACAGGCTTTCTGCTTCGGATATATTTAAAAAAGTTTTTACTGTGAGTTTTTGCCTCTACAGCCAACTTCTTTTCAAATTCTCTCTTAGCCTGTCTTATCAATGTCTTACATTTAACTTGCCAATGTTTATGCTTTATCCTATTTTCTTCTGTTGGATCCTTCTTCCAATTTTTGAATGAAGATCTTTTGGCTAAAATAGCTTCTTTCACCTCCCCTTTTAACCATGCCGGTAATTGTTTTGCCTTCTTTCCACCTTTCTTAATGTGTGGAATACATCTGGACTGTGCTTCTAGAATGGTATTTTTTAACAATGACCACGCCTCTTGGACATTTTTTACTTTTGTAGCTGCTCCTTTCAGTTTTTTTCTAACAATTTTTCTCATTTTATCAAAGTTTCCCTTTTGAAAGTTTAGCATGAGAGCCTTGGATTTGCACACTGTTCCTTTTCTAGTCATTAAATCAAATTTGATCATATTATGATCACTATTGCTAAGCGGCCCCACCACTGTTACCTCTCTCACCAAGTCCTGTGCTCCACTGAGAATTAGATCAAAAATTGCTCCCTCTCTCGTCGGTTGCTGAACCAATTGCTCCATAAAGCTATCATTTATTCCATCCAGGAACGTTATCTCTCTAGCATGACCCGATGATACATTTACCCAGTCTATATTGGGATAATTGAAGTCTATATTGAAATACGTGGTGTTTGGAATTTTGAAAAAACTTTAACGCTGTGCATATCAATATTGGCTTATGAATTTAAGGACCATCATACCACGCCAGTGCTTACAAGTCAGACTTGCATTTCATGCACTTCATTAGGGTCACTTTTAATCAATTGGTCCATATGGCTCAGTTCAATTTTTATGAATTTTTTTCTTTATAAATTTAAAAAAGAAGACAACTTCCCTTATTCATCCGTTGTCGGGGTCATTCATCCCGTAGCTGTCGGGAGTATTCGTCCGACGCGCGCGTTTCGCCACACTAGCTGCTTCAGAGACGTGTATTCAAACTCTCCTGATCCAGCACTCCCCTTATTTTAGCGGGGATACAAACAGATCTTTAGGTAATCGTAAAGAACTTCAATGATGTTAGAGGTCCATCAAATTTTTCGAACCCAACGCCATCTCCCCGCTTAGGGAGATGGCGTTGGGTTCGAAAAATTGAAGTTCTTTACGATTACCTAAAGATTACCTAAAGATCTGTTTGTATCTGTTTGTATCCCCGCTAAAATAAGGGGAGTGCTGGATCAGGAGAGTTTGAATACACGTCTCTGAAGCAGCTAGTGTGGCGAAACGCGCGCGTCAGACGAATACCCCCGACAGCTACGGGATGAATGACCCCGACAACGGATGAATAAGGGAAGTTGTCTTCTTTTTTAAATTTATAAAGAAAAAAATTCATAAAAATTGAACTGAGCCATATGGACCAATTGATTAAAAGTGACCCTAATGAAGTGCATGAAATGCAAGTCTGACTTGTAAGCACTGGGGTGGTATGATGGTCCTTAAATTCATAAGTCAATATTGATATGCACAGCGTTAAAGTTTTTTCAAAATTCCAAACACCACGTATTTCAATATAGTTCACTGTACTCGTGGGGTTACCCATTAAGAGATCTTTTGTTTTTGATAATTGAAGTCTCCCATTATTACTGCACTACCAATTTGGTTAGCTTCCCTAATTTCTCATAGCATTTCACTGTCCATCTCACCATCTTGACCAGGTGGACGGGTCC
Source organism: Rhinatrema bivittatum (assembly GCF_901001135.1). NCBI lineage: Eukaryota > Metazoa > Chordata > Amphibia > Gymnophiona > Rhinatrematidae > Rhinatrema > Rhinatrema bivittatum. Next base: position 4,380,574 of record NC_042620.1, on the reverse strand, counting down.
CCAGCTTTCGCATGTAAACTCTACGGTCTGTCAAGAATGCAGTACAGCCAGGGGAGTTTCTCACATCCCTAGATCTGTCGGAAGCCTACTTGCATATCCCAATCCATCGGGATCACCAGCGCTATTTACGCTTCGAAGTCCTGAATCAGCACTTCCAGTTCCGAGCTTTACCCTTCAGGTTAGCCACCGCACCGCAGACCTTTACCAAGGTCATAGTAGTAGTGGCGGCGTCAGGAAGGAAGGAATCCTCGTCCATCCCTACCTGGACGATTGGCTGATCAGGGCAAAGTCACCGGAGGAGAGCCACCAGGCAACCAACAGAGTTATATCTCTTCTGGAAAGCCTAGGATGGGTAGTAAACTTGAACAAGAGTTCCCTACAGCCTTCTCAGTTGCTGGAATACCTAGGGGTCCATTTCGACACCCAGGAAGACAAGGTCAGTCTGACCTCCAGGAGGAGGTCAAAGCTCCGGAATCATCTGCTGGCCCTGCTGAGCGCCACCCGGCCCACAGCTTGGGATTATCTACAGGTCCTCGGCCTCATGGCATCTACTCTGGAGGTGATACCATGGGCGCGGGCTCATATGAGACCATTACAACGCGCCCTCCAATCTCGGTGGAGCCCACGATCAGAGAACTACACCGTACACCTACCTCTACCAGCCAGAGTGCAGAATCAGCTACGGTGGTGGTTACAGCCCGGCCACATGAGCTGGGGGTCACGAATGTCCTTCCCAACCTGGACCCTGCTCACTACAGATGCCAGCCTGAATGGATGGGGAGCATACTGCGAAGAACTCACCGCCCAAGGGCGGTGGAACAGAGAAGAGTCGGGGTGGAACATCAACCGACTAGAGGCACGGACAGTCAGGCTAGCATGCCTGCCGTTTGCCCACAGACTTCGAAACAGAGCGGTCAGAGTGATGTCGGACAACGCCACCACAGTGGCATACATCAACCGACAGGGCGGAACCAGAAGCCGACAGGTATCCCTAGAAATAGCCCCCCTGATGACTTGGGCGGAAGCAAATCTCCAGGACATCTCCGCCGTCCACATCGCCGGGAAAGACAACACCACAGCAGACTTCCTCAGCAGAGAAAGCCTAAACCCAGGGGAATGGCAGCTGTCGCCCACAGCTTTCATGCTAATTGTGGATCAGTGGGGGATGCCGGGCATGGACCTACTAGCGGACAGGTCCAACACTCAAGTACCCAGATATTTCAGCCGCAGGCGGGATCCTCCACCCCAGGGGATCGATGCCCTGGTACAGCCATGGCCTCAGGGGATCCTGCTATATGCCTTTCCCCCATGGACCCTGCTGGGCGCCATTATACACAAGATTCAGTGGCACAGAGGCCTAGTTCTTCTAGTGGCCCCGGACTGGCCAAGAAGACCCTGGTACGCAGACATGAGAAGACTACTGGCAGGGACTCCACTACCCCTGGCTCCCTACAGGGACCTGCTGCGGCAAGGTCCCATCCTCCACGAGGATCCGGCTCAATTCTCTCTTACGGTCTGGCCATTGAGAGGGCTAGACTGAAGAAAAGAGGATACTCGGGGCCGGTAATAGACACACTCCTCCGAGCACGCAAGTTCTCCACATCACTAACTTATATAAGGATCTGGAGAGTATTTGAAGCCTGGTGCGAAACTCACAGCACCAATCCACAAGCCGCTAAGATCCCTATCATTTTGGATTTCCTGCAAGATGGACTTCAGAAGGGTCTGTCCCTCAATTCAATCAAGGTTCAGGTGGCAGCGCTATCCTGCTACAGTCCCCGGAGTGACGGCAACAGCATCGCCACACACCCAGACGTTTCATGTTTCCTGAAAGGAGTCAAACACATTCGCCCGCCAATGAAGTGGCCAGTGCCCCTGTGGAACCTCAACCTAGTTTTGGAATTTCTAGCGGGACCCGCCTTCAGACCCCTTCGAGGCCTGTCCCTCCGTTTGTTAACCTTGAAGATGGTGTTCCTGCTGGCCGTGTGTTCAGCTCGCCGCATCTCAGAGCTACAAGCGCTGTCCTGCCGTGATCCGTTTCTCAGAATCACTCCAGAGGCTATCCATCTTCTCACGGTTCCTTCCTTCTTATCCAAAGTAGTCTCACACTTCCACCTCAACCAAACCATATCCTTGCCTATCACGGAAGGTTTGAAGAAGTCTGAAGAAGGTCGAATACTACGCCATCTCGACATCGGCAGGCTGCTGTCCAGATACCTGGAAATGTCAGAAGCAGTATGAAAGACGGACCACCTGTTCGTCCTTCACAGCGGGAAGAAGCAAGGGGAAGCGGCCTCTCGGCCGACCATCGCCCGCTGGATCAAAGAAGTTATCAAGGCAGCCTACATAGAAGCGGGAAAATCACCACCTCTACGGGTCAAGGCTCACTCTACCAGAGCGCAAGCGGCCTCCTGGGCGGAAACTAGGATGCTGTCACCTGCAGAGATATGTAAAGCGGCGACGTGGTCCTCCCTCCATACCTTCTCCAGATTCTACCGTCTGGACGTCCAGGCCAGGGAGGACACAGCATTTGCAAGGGCAATCCTAAACGCACCTCGGGCAGCCTCCCGCCCAGTCCGGGAGTAGCTTTTGTACATCCCACTTGTTTTGAGTCCATCTGCTACACGCTAGGAAATGTAGAGATTACTTACCTGATAATCTCCTTTTCCTTAGTGTATGCAGATGGACTCAGCATCCCGCCCGGCTGCCGGTATACATGGGGATTCACCGACTCACGGTAAGCCATGTTTTCTTATATAGGGCTTCCACCCTGCCGGGTGTCGACGCCTTCCGGTTGGGAACGCTGGCGGTCTCCAGCTACCATCAATCGGTCAGGGTAATCCTGTTCATTTAATCGATCGGTCAGTTACACATATATCCATAAAGCTTTTGCAAGGAAGATTACTGAATTGCTGCACTTCCTGTGGGGGTATATGTACCCATGCTGACGTCAGATCAGTCTCCAACTGCTAGCACGAGCACACTATACCCACTTGTTTTGAGTCCATCTGCATACACCTGCCAACCTAGCACAAGAAAAAGCAGAGGAATTGGCCCTCTTCTTTAGCAACAAAATCTCCAACCTGATAACACAGCTGAGACCCAACACTTCAGAGCCATCCAACCTATACTTCCATCACAACAAAGACACTACTCTACAATCCTTCGAACTATTCTCTACGTCAGAGATACTCTCGGCATTGAAGAAAATGAAACCCTCATCACACCCATCAGACCACATCCCATCCAAACTTCTCCTGCTAATACCAGACACCATCTCTAACGCTCTGACAGACATCATTAACTGTTCACTAGCACAAGGAATCTATCCTGATGACCTGAAAATTGCATCCATGAAACCGCTCTTAAAAAAAACCTAACTTAAACCCCAATGATCCTACCAACTTCCGTCCAATATCCAATCTCCCGTTCATAGCCAAGGTAATGGAAAAATTAGTTAACTCCAGACTCTCAGACTACCTCGAAGAACATAAAATTCTGGTCCCGACCAAATATGGTTTCAGGAAATCTTTAAGTACAGAATCACTACTAATATCCCTGACTGACTACCTTATCATGGGCCTGGATAAAGGTCACGCTTACTTGCTGATCCTCCTGGACCTCTTAGCTGCCTTTGATACGGTTAACCACTCCATCTTACTAATTCAATTAGCAAATATTGGAATAACAGGAACAGCACTATCGTGGTTCAAATCGTTCTTAGGGAACAGAAAATACAAAGTTAAACTACACAACAAAGAATCTCAGCACTACTCTTCCTCTTCAGGAGTTCCGCAGGGCTCCTCCCTCTCACCAACGCTCTTTAATATCTACCTGCTCCCTCTGTGCCAACTTCTAAACAAGTTAAACCTTAAACACTTTCTATATGCAGATGATGTCCAGATAGTCATCCCCATCAAAGAATCCTATACTAAAACTCTTGAATTTTGGGAAACTTGTCTTCAAAAAATTGACGGACTCCTCTCCAACCTAAATCTAATACTAAACTCTTCAAAAAGCGAACTCCTCCTAATTTCCACTGAAAACAGTAGCATCGACACAAATCCACCACCCAATTTACAAACTCCACAAGTAAGAAACCTGGGAGCTATCTTTGATAACAGGCTAAACCTAAAATCATTCATAAATCAAACTACTAAGGACTGCTTCTATAAACTCCAAGTCTTAAAAAGATAAAGACCACTGTTTCACTCATGACTACAGATCTATTCTTCAATCAATAATCTTCGCTAAACTAGATTACTGCAACTCTTTACTATTAGGTCTTCCCTCATCCCACACTAAACCCCTTCAGATGGTTCAAAACACGGCTGCAAGAATATTAACAAACACTCGGAGAAGAGACCACATATCACCAATTCTCAAAGACCTACACTGGCTGCCAATTCACTACAGAATCATATATAAGTCCATAACCATTATTTACAAAACCATACATCAACACTCTCAGCTCAACCTTCAAATTCCTCTCAAAAAATTCACTTCCAACAGACCAATCAGAGAGTCCTACAGAGAATCCCTACAAGTACCACACTCCAAAACCATGCGGCACATAACAGCCAGAGACAGGGCTTTTTCCACCGCAGGACCAACACTGTGGAACTCCATCCCACCAGATTTGCGACAGGAACCCTGCCTCCCCACATTTAGGAAAAGACTCAAAACGTGGCTATTTATGAAAGCATTTCCTGACCTAAACTGAACCTTAATCCGTCTTTGACTAGTCACTTAGACTCTGCCTTAACATGGCAATTAACTCCACAGCATCAGGGCAATTCATTATTGCCTCAATTGCATTGATAGGCATATATGTACTCTCTATTAAAACCCCAGCTTCTTTTCTCTGTTCCAAGTTATATTACTCCCTTGTTTTATTGTAACTGCAACCCTTAACTTTCACTTGTTTAATGTTTACTATTACTACTACCATTATTATTTATATTATTTAATGTTATTTATGACCTTTTGTTCCCTCTACACTTGTTAATTGTAAACCGACATGATGCGATATTTATTGCGAATGCCGGTATAGAAAAACTTAAAATAAATAAATAAATACACTAAGGAAAACGAGATTATCAGGTAAGTAATCTCTACATTGTGTTATTTTCCTCCCCTGTCCTAGACTCAGCCCGTGAATGCCTCCTTGCAGTGTGGAAGCCACGTGTACTTTTGGAAATGTTATGGGTGTTTGTGTTATTTTCCTCCCCTGCCCTAGACTCAGCCCGTGAATGCCTCCTTGCAGTGTGGAAGCCACGTGTACTTTTGGAAATGTTATGGGTGTGCATTATTTTCCTCCCCTGTCCTAGACTCAGCCCCATGAATGCCTCCTTGCAGTGTGGAAGCCACGTGTACTTTGGAAATGTTATGAGTGTTTGTGTTATTTTCCTTCCCCTGTCCTAGACTGAGCCCCATGAATGCCTCCTTTATAGTGTGGAAGCCACGTGTACTTTTGGAAATGTTATGGGTGTTTGTGTTATTTTCCTCCCCTGTCCTAGACTCAGCCCCGTGAATGCCTCCTTGCAGTGTGGAAGCCACGTGTACTTTTGGAAATGTTATGGGTGTGCATTATTTTCCTCCCTTGTCCTAGACTCAGCCCCGTGAATGCCTCCTTGCAGTGTGGAAGCCACGTGTACTTTGGAAATGTTATGAGTGTTTGTGTTATTTTCCTTCCCTGTCCTAGACTGAGCCCCATGAATGCCTCCTTTATAGTGTGGAAGCCACGTGTACTTTTGGAAATGTTATGGGTGTGCGTTATTTTCCTCCCCTGTCCTAGACTCAGCCCCGTGGAAGCCACGTGTACTTTTGGAAATGTTATGGGTGTTTGTGTTATTTTCCTCCCCTGTCCTAGACTCAGCCCCGTGAATGCCTCCTTGCAGTGTGGAAGCCACGTGTACTTTTGGAAATGTTATGGGTGTGCGTTATTTTCCTCCCCTCCTAGACTCAGCCCCGTGAATGCCTCCTTATAGTGTGGAAGCCACGTGTACTTTTGGAAATGTTATGGGTGTGTGTTATTTTCCTCCCCTGTCCTAGACTCAGCCCCGTGAATGCCTCCTTGCAGTGTGGAAGCCACGTGTACTTTTGGAAACGTTATGGGTGTGCGTTATTTTCCTCCCCTGTCCTAGACTCAGCCCCGTGAATGCCTCCTTGCAGTGTGGAAGTCACGTGTACTTTTGGAAATGTTATGGGTGTTTGTGTTATTTTCCTCCCCTGCCCTAGACTCAGCCCCGTGAATGCCTCCTTTATAGTGTGGAAGCCACGTGTACTTTTGGAAATGTTATGGGTGTTTGTGTTATTTTCCTCCCCTGTCCTAGACTCAGCCCCGTGGAAGCCACGTGTACTTTTGGAAATGTTATGGGTGTTTGTGTTATTTTCCTCCCCTGTCCTAGACTCAGCCCCGTGAATGCCTCCTTGCAGTGTGGAAGCCACGTGTACTTTTGGAAATGTTATGGGTGTTTGTGTTATTTTCCTCCCCTGTCCTCGACTCAGCCCCATGAATGCCTCCTTGTAGCGTGGAAGCCACGTGTACTTTTGGAAATGTTATGGGTGTGCGTTATTTTCCTCCCCTGTCCTAGACACAGCCCGTGAATGCCTCCTTGTAGCGTGGAAGCCACGTGTGCTTTTCCTCATTCTGAGGAGGGAATTTTCAGACAGGGCAATTTGGATGTGTTCCTTTTTTTCTAACATAGCTAGATTGCTTTAAAAATGTATCCTCAAGGTAAATAATAGGAAAGCAGACTGGAAAATTGTAATAATGACTTTCTGGACAGGGATACCTGATAATTTATTGCTGATACAAGGATAAGAGCATGTACAGATTCCTGGAAAGTCTGTGACTGACCTCGCTCCCTGCTTGCCACCTAGCATTGTACCATTAGAGTGGAGCTTCTGATCCCACGCCCTTTCTCATTTCACTCTTTCTCTCGGCAGGTGGAGAACGAGTATGGCAGCTACTTTGCCTGTGATTATGATTACCTGCGTAATCTGTACAAGCTGTTCCGCAGCTTCCTTGGTGACCAGGTTGTTCTCTTCACCACAGATGGTAACTCAGACAAGGAGCTGAAGTGTGGAACTCTGCAAGGACTGTATGCTACTGTGGACTTTGGACCAGGTGGGTGACTGACTGACTGACACACACGCACACACAGACAGACACGCGCGCACACACACACACACATACACACCCACGCTGCACACCTTACGCTGTCTGACTTATCCTTAAACTCACCATACATATCATACTCTCTGTTCTGTTCCCAGATACGCTGCTCACATCTCCCCACACACATCACTCTCTCTGCTCTGTCCCCAGTCACGCTGCACACCTTACGCTGTCTGACTTATCCTTAAACACACCATACATATCATACTCTCTGTTCTGTTCCCAGATACGCTGCTCACATCTCCCCACACACATCACTCTCTCTGCTCTGTCCCCAGTCACGCTGCTCACATTACACTGTCTGACTTATCCTTAAACTCACCATATATATCATACTCTCTGTTCTGTTCCCAGATACTCTGCTCACACTGTTCTGTCCTATCCTTAGACACCCCACACACATCCCTCTTTCTTCTGTCCTCAGATACACTGCTCACATTGGGGCCGATGTAATAAGAGCCGCGCTGAAATCCACGCAGTTTTTAAGTGCGTGGATTTTTTGGGTGCGCGGGGCAAAAACCAGTGGAAGTATGGGATGTGATAATGACCACCACGTCTGCTAATTAGGTAGGCACATAAAATCCGTGCACAACAATCCTATGCGCCATAATGTGAGCAGTAGCGCACGCTCGTGGCCCTATGTAGTAAAACGAGCAGACATTCATGCGGACACCCTGATTGATTCTTGGGGCAAAAGCCTTTCTTTTAAAAAAAAAGAATACATTTGTAGTCCAGAAGTTGATGTAAAGGTGGAGCAAAATCTAACCCCTTCATGATCAGATTCCAACCGCCGGCGAGAGTGTGAAATGCTGATCGGTGATTCTGCCTCATTGAGGAGCTGCCTTTTCTTTACCCGTTCCGTCCGCTGCTTGGTTGAGCCGCAAAGCATAAGCTGCCGCTTTCACTTACCTCCTGCCCTGATCCATGCGTTAAAAACCCCTGATCTCCCTGCTAGCATGGCTCCCTGCATTGCCCTTAAATAGATAAGAACATAAGAACATGCCATACTAGGTCAGACCAAGGGTCCATCAAGCCCAGCATCCTGTTTCCAACAGTGGCCAATCCAGGCCATAAGAACCTGGCAAGTACCCAAAAACTAAGTCTATTCCATGTAACCATTGCTAATGGCAGTGGCTATTCTCTAAGTGAACTTAATAGCAGGTAATGGACTTCTCCTCCAAGAACTTATCCAATCCTTTTTTAAACACAGCTACATTAACTGCACTAACCACATCCTCTGGCAACAAATTCCAGAGTTTAATTGTGCATGGAGTGAAAAAGAATTTTCTCCAATTAGTTTTAAATGTGCCACATGCTAACTTCATGGAGTGCCCCCTAGTCTTTCTACTATCCGAAGGAGTAAATAACCGATTCACATCTACCCGTTCTAGACCTCTCTTGATCTTAGACACCTCTATCATATCCCCCCTCAGTCGTCTCTTCTCCAAGCTGAAAAGTTCTAACCTCTTCAGTCTTTCCTCATAGGGGAGCTGTTCCATTCCCCTTATCATTTTGGTCGCTCTTCTCTGTACCTTTTCCATCGCAATTATATCTTTTTTAAGATGTGGAGGTGCACACAATTCTCAAGGCGCGGTCTCACCATGGAGAGATACAGAGGTATTATGACATTTTCTGATTTAGTAACTGTTCCCTTCCTAATAATTCCTAACTTTCTGTTTGCTTTTTTGACTACTACAGCACATTGAGATAATTCCCTTCTTTGCATGCCATTAATATGTGCTCATGCAGAAAAAACGCGGGTTTGTAAGCGTGCTTGTACGCACTTTTTTCCCATGCACAAAACCCTTATTTCCTGTATGTACCAGGATCAGTCCAGACCGCTGGGTTATGCCTCCCCTCCAGCAGATGGAGTCAGAGAAAAAAGCTGGGAGGCACCCCCTGATAACCCAGGGTGCCACCTGCGATCCTTCAGTATTTCCCTTTTTAAATTTCCTTTTGGATTTTTAAATAAGTGTTGGGGATTCTTTTACCCTTAGTTGCCTGTGACTAGATCAACTTTTAGTAAGTAGTATAGTATAAAAAAAAAAACCCAAAAAAACTTGTTAGCAGGCAAGGTTGGGCTTCAGCCCTATGGCCTTAATACCCGGAGAATCGCAGCCCGGTGAGTTGGGATTTATCGGTGGGCCGGTCCCTCCCCCCCTGCAGTTCCAGAGACGTTTAATTCCTCTGGTGGAGCTACTGTTTATTAGTTGAGCCCAGGGACGTGCATTCCCCTGGTGGAGCTGCTCTGTTTAAAAAAAAAAAAAAAAAAAAGTTTAATACTCAGAGCGAGCCTGCTTACATCTCCCGGGTCTCCGAAGGGGGTAATCTTTAGTTACCCAGCTGATTTTTTGCCATAGCTCCATTCTCCATGCTGCGGGGATCGCAGTGTTCAGCCTGTGGAGAGCCGGCAGCACAGCTCTCCCGCGAAGGCCTCTGCTCCCGCTGTATCCCCGGGGGAGAAGGCCCTTCTCAGTTGCCTATTGCAGGGAAAAGATTAGCTCTGCCGCGATCGCGCAGTTTAGACAGGCTCCACATCCAGTGGCGGATCCCTCTTCAGGGGGATCCTGTTTTGTCGGGTCTTCAGTCTCCCCCTAGAACTTTTCCTTTTCATCCGATGCTCTTACAGCTTATGACCCGGGAATGGGACGCGCCTGAAGCCACTCTACGGGTTAGTAGGGCCATGGAAAAGCTTTACCCGCTTCTGGACGAGTCCTTAGATCTTCTTAAGATCCCTAAGGTGGCCGTGTCGGCAATCCCCAAGCGCAAAATGATTCTGGTGATGGGAGGGCAGCTCTCAAGGATCTCCAGGATAGGAAGCTGGAGGTTCTCCATGAAACTGATTTTTGAGGTGTCGGTGCTCGACGTGAGGGTGGCCATCTATATTAGTCTCATGTAAAGAGCTACCCTTAGATGGGTTCAGCAATTGCTAACATCTCAGGAGCTTCCCTCGCCAGAAGCGGAACAGGTGGATCTCATGGAGGCGGCAGTAGCTTATACAGCGGATGCTTTGTACGATCTCCTACGTACCTCCGCGCACATGATGTCCTCGGCAGTGTTGGCGAGAAGGCTTCTTTGGATCCGCAATTGGTTGGCTGATGTCTCTTCTAAGTCTCAGCTGGGTTCCTTCCTGTTTAAAGGAAAGCTATTATTTGGGGATGATGTGGAACATTTTATTAAGTCCTTAGGGGACAACAAGGTTTACAAGCTCCCTGAGGACAAGCCCAGATATTCTCGCCCCTTCAGCTCATCTCAGGGTCGTTTTCGGGGTCAGCACCGTTTTCATACGGGTAGGGGCCCGTCCTTTGCTCCTTGGCGAGATCCCAGGCTTGGGCTCATTCCTTTCGTGGTAGACAGCCTCCCTGCGATGGATCCTCCCAAGGATTCTCCGCCACCAAGTCCTACCCCATGAAGGTGCGCCAGCCCATTCCTCTGTTCCGGAGATCGGAGGTAGTCTCTCCCTGTTTCGCGAGGAATGGGTCAAGATAACATCGGACCAGTGGGTTCTAGATATCATATAACAGGGTTACGCTTTGGATTTTGCTCGCCCGCTACAGGATCTGTTCCTGGTGCCTCCTTGAGGGTCTCTGGCAAAGCAACAGGTGGTTCTCCAAACCCTGTGTCGGTTGAAGGCTCTGGGAGCGGTTGTCCCGGTTTCACCGGATGAACGTTGGACCTGCAGGTACTCCTCAAGAAGGAGGGCTCATTCCATCCGATATTGGACTTGAGAAAGGTCAACAGAGCGCTTTGAGTACCTCGTTTTCGCAAGGAGACATTGAGGTCCGTCATTGCGGCCGTCCACAAAGGCAAATTTTTGGCCTCCTTGAATCTGACAGAGGGTTACCTTCACATAGGAATCCGAGAACATCATTGAAGGTTTCTGCGATTCATGGTCTTGGGCGAGCATTTCCAGTTTTGTGCGCTGCCGTTCGGTTTGACGACGGCTCCCCGCGTTTTCACCAAGGTGATGGTGGTAGTGGCAGCATATCTTTGGCGGGAGGGGATCTTAGTTCACCCCTATTTGGATGACTGGCTCATTTGGGCAAAATCGGAGGATCTTTGCAAGGTGGCGGTTCAGTCTTCTTCATTCGCTTGGATGGGTCATCAATTACTCCAAGAGCCAATTGGTACCGTCCCAGGTGTTGGAATTTCTAGGAGCGCTTTTCAACACAGAGGTGGGCAAGGTTTTCCTACCTCGGGAGAGGATGGACAAACTGATGTCTCAGGTTCGACGTGTTTTGGCCCTTCCTTTGCCCAAGGTATGGGACTATTTGCAAGTTCTTGGTTATATGACATCTCCTCTGGAGGTGGTTCCCTGGGCGTTTGCTCATATGAGACCTTTGCAGAGGGCGTTGCTTTCCCGCTGGGACCTCAAGTCCGAAGAGTTCCAATTGCCCTTGCCCCTCATGGATCCCGCCAGGACCAGTCTGGAATGGTGGTTGGTTCCCGATCAGTTACAACAGGGGATGGACCTAGAGAATCCCCAGTGGATGATCGTGACAACGGATGCCAGCCTTTCCGGTTGGGGAGCAGTCTGTCAGTCTCGATCGGCGTAAGTTCCATGGACAGCTCAGGAGTCCAAGTGGTCCATAAATTGGTTGGAGACAAGGGCGGTTCATCTAGCGCTGTGCAGTTTTCTCCCGCTAGTCCAGCATCGTTCGGTGAGGATTCTATCTGACAATGCGACAACCGTGGCATTCGTCAGTTGTCAAGAGGGAACAAAGAGTTGGCCGGTGGCCACTGAGGCGAACAGGTTGATGGTCTGGGCGGAATGCAATCTGACTCGGTTCGCGGCATCTCACATAGCTGGAGTGGACAATGTCCAGGCAGATTTTCTCAGTCGCCAACGGCTAGATCCTGGAGAATGGAAGCTGTCCGAGGAGGCAATGCGGCTCTTGTCTCTCCGGTGGGGAGTGCCTCGTCTGGATTTGATGGCAACTCGGCTGAACGCGAAGGCGGCTCGTTTCTTCAGTCGCAGAAGGAAGCACAGGGCAGAAGGGGTGGATGCCCTGATCCTTCCATGGCCCCACGACACGCTCCTCTGTGTTTCCTCCTTGGCCATTGGTGGGGAAAGTCTTAAGGCTACAAATATTGCAGAATTCCGCTGCTAGAATTTTGACAGGCAAAAAGAAAAGAGACCACATTACAGGAACACTTGTTGAACTACACTGGCTCCCAGTTGAACAAAGAATACAATATAAGGCACTGTGTATAATTCATAAACTAATCCATGACGAGAAGGCCGACTGGCTTAACACAGCACTGCACGTACATGTTCCACACTGAAACCTGAGATCCGCTAATAAGGCTCTACTAACTGTTCCTTCTGTTAAATCAGCACGCCTCACTCAAGTAAGAGAGAGGGCACTGTCACTGGCTGGACATGTTCTAAGAAACTCCATGCCACTTGAAATAAGACTACAGAGGAATCTGAAACTATTTAAAACTAATCTGAAAACCTGGCCTTTTAAACAAGCCTTTTATAAAGACAAAGAGAACGAGGAAAACAATCGATAGATAAGGACGCACCAAGCAATCAATTTTTTTCATTTATATCTCCAAATGCATATTAAACGTAGACTTGAACCACTTAAGAGTTTCCTAACCGACATATAAGCTCTAATTAACCCACAGTTTCTCTTATTAAAAATGTTACCGTTCTGTGTTGGCACATGATTAATTTATAATCTATACCAATTATAGTTTTTTCTTATTGTGTCTTTATGTAAACCGTTGTGATGGTGAATTAATTTAAAGATGGTATAGAAGAGTTTTTAAATAAATAAATATATAAACAAAATAAAGGCAAATAGAGTCCCACCGGGGGCCGGTTATCCTCGTAGCTCCGGAATGGCTGCGGAGGCTGTGGTTCGCAGACCCAATCAACTTGGCGGTAGATGGTCCCTTGTGTCTCGGTCACCTACCGAATTTACTTTGACAGGGTCCAGTATTTTTCAATCAGGCGGCTCGCTTTTGTCTAGCGGCTTGGCTTATGAGAGGAGACAGTTGAGAAAGCAGGGTTATCCGGCTGCAGTTATTTCCAGTCCGCTATGCGCGCGAAAAACCTCTACTTCGCTCACCTATGTCCGGGTATGGAAGGTTTTCGATTCCTGGTACAGCGGGTTGAAGGTGTTCCCGCGCCATGCCACTATTGTGCATATTCTTGCATTCTTGCAAGAAGGCTTAAATTAAAGAGAGGACTGGCGTACAGCTCGCTCCGGGTTCAGGTAGCGGCGTTAGGCTGTTTAAGAGGTACAGTTGATGGCACGTCCCTTGCAGGACATCCTGATGTGGCGCATTTTTTGAAGGAAGCCAAACGTTTACACCCACCGGTGTGTGCTGTGTATCCTTCGTGGAGTTTGAATTTGGTTCTCCAAGGGCTCTGCGGTCCTCCCTTTGAGTCTATCAAGCGGGCTATGTTGAAAGATTTAACACTCAAAGCGGTGTTCCTCGTGGCTATCTGTTCGGCCAGACGAATATCTGAGATTCAAGCATTGTCCTGCAGAGAACCGTTCTTGTGGATTTCAGACTCTGGGGTTTCACTTAGGACAGTGCCTTCTTTTCTGCCGAAGGTGGTATCGGCATTTCACGTAAATCAGTCTGTTGAGTTACCGGCCTTTCCAGATTTGGATCGGAATTCTCCTCAGCTCACGATTTGAGGAGACTGGACATCTGACGGATACTTCTTCGGTACTTGGAAGTGGCTATTGCTTTTCGATTGTCAGACCATCTTTTTGTCTTATGGAGCGGTCCTAAGAAAGGATGTAAGGCTTTCAAGACTACTGTTGCCCGATGGTTGAAAGACACTATTGCTTCGGCATACGTATGTCACGGGCAGCAAGTGCCAGATGGTCTTAAAGCTCATTCGATCAGATCTCAAGCGGCATCTTGGGCAGAGAGCCAGTGTGTTTCGCCGCAGGAGATTTGCAGGACAGCTACTTGGAAATCTTTGCACACTTTTGCTAAGCATTACCATTTGGATGTCCGGGCTCCGGATGTCGATTCTTTTGGCAGCAGTGTGCTTCGAGCAGGACTCTCCAGGTCCCACCCCATTTCGGGCAGCTTGGGTACATCCCAGCGGTCTGGTCTGATCCTGGTAAGTACAGGGAAAGGAAAATTGATTCTTACCTGCTAATTTTCATTCCTGTAGTACCAAGGATCAGTCCAGATGCCCGCCCAACAAGGCTTTATCCAGAAGAGTCCGCTTGACTGTTAATTCCTCATTTTCGATTTGCAGATCTTGACACTTCTTCAGGTTTTTCTCCGCGCACATTTACATTTACATAGTTTTTTACTGTTTCTTGTTTTCAAAAAAAAAAAAAAAGTTACATTACGGAAGGTAATAGGGCTGGTCTCTTTACTTGATCTAGTCATTGGTTTTTTGCTTTCTATCTGCTTTGATATTGATTATACTGAAGGATCGCAGGTGGCATGCCAGTATATCTAAGGGGGGTGCCTTTTCAGTTTTTCTCTGACTCCATCTGCTGGAAGGGAGGCATAACCCAGCAGTCTGGACTGATCCTTGGTCCTACAGGAATGAAAATTAGCAGGTAAGAACCAATTTTCCTTTGATTACCAACCAAAGAGCCAACATCGCTATGAAGCAACACGAACTGCATAGTCACTGTGATTTGAGTCTGCAGAATCTGAGAGCCCAAGCGTTCCACCCCTCTCCAAAGAGGTACTATACAACTCCCGAACCACCACATGTGATCCTAGGAGTCCAACAGTTGGCACCCCCTCCAGCACGTCCTGTCTTGTCCTGGGGACATCTTTGCCAGTCGTTCCGGTGTCATTATACCATCTATATAGTTGTTTGTACCCATTTTCAATTAGCATGGCAGATATTGATATTTTGCTGATATTCGTGAATATTATAAACCAGTCATCAGGTAGATACTCATCATGTAGGACTTTGTTCCAAGCCTTAATATGGACCGGAGCAAAGGCCAATTTTGTATTTAACAATTTATACACTTTAGATATAAAGACCTTTAAGGGAGGCTGATGTAGAGCAGTAACCTTCTAGCAATGTTTTCCCTTGACAAAGGTTTTCTTTCATTAATGTATCTGTACAATAATGCCTTATCTTTTGATACACCAAAAATGCAGAAATAGGTAGATTAAACAGACGGCATATAGAAGTAAATGACCAGAAGGCCCCACCATATAATCCCCTGACTTTTCTATGCTAGGAAAGAATGAAATGCAAGGGATGGACTAAAAGTTGTATTATGGAAGAGTTGTGTAGAATAATAATATGATCTTTTCCCCACCAATTTCGTCTTCCATATATCCCAGATCATTAGCTTATGTCTGGTTGTGGGAAGCATAAGAGGGCATGGCCACCAGGTTTTCTTGTGTTGCCATGGCATAGCTGACAATGGCATCTTTCCAATTTGGGATTGCTCAATAATGGCCCAATGTTTGGGGTCCTTAGAAGAATGCCAAACTATCATTGGTCATATCTGCGCTGACACATAATACAACTGTAGATTCAGGATAACAAGACCACCATCAGATTTATTTTGATATAAAGTATATCTACTAACCTGGGGGGGTGGTTGCCTCTTCCATTTAAAACTAAATACCCATTTCTGCCATAATTTCAGGGTAGCATTTGAAAGGGGTATAGGTAGGGATTGAAACAAATATAGTAAACGGGGTAGGAAATTCATCTTTATCGTCGCTATCCTACTGAACCATGAAATGGGTAAATTACCCCAGCAATCTAAATCCTTAAAGGCCCGATCAAGGAGGGGAGTGTAATTGCAACTGGACAATTATCTTGGAGCTCAAAAATTCACTTTATTTCATATATTTATTTGGCATTGATTATTTTTATATTTATTGCTACGTTAAATAGTTATACTTCTTATATATAAAATATTATATTTCTTTATTTATTTCCAGTTAAACTATTATTACTTTATTTAGTATTATGTTAAATTGTCAACCAGTTATACTGTTCCATATGTTCTACGGTTCCATGTAAAGCTCCACTCTCTGTTGAGCAGTTCTTCGTTTTATGTAAACCGGAGTGATTTGTAGTCCCTACAAGAACTTCGGTATATAAAAATTAAAAATAAATAAATAAATAAATAATTAAGTCAAAAAATATCTTTCGGATGTGATGGCAGCTGTATACCTAGGTATTTCAGTTTACTGGAAGCCCATCGAAATGGGTGGAGTGGTTTCAAAGCCTGGTCAGTCGTCGAAGCACAAATAAGGTTAAGCAGTTCAGACTTCTCCCAGTTTACCTTAAACCCAGAGGCTAAACTAAAATTTGGAATATCTTGTTCTATGGCCGTAAGAGATAAATGTGGTTGAGTTACAGAAAACATAATATCATCTGCAAATAAAGTCAGTTTAAATTCCCTACCAGAAAACCGAAAGCCAGACACATCTTTGTTGTTCCTAATAACCGTGGCCAAGGGTTCTACAAAAATAGCGAACAATAAAGGGGATAGGGGGCATCCCTGCCTAGTGCCTCTGTCCTCTGCAAAATAGTCGGAATACCCCCCCGTTTATTTTAAGACAGGCCTTCAGATCCTTATATAAGCCTGCTATCCATGTGCAGAAAAATGTCCCAAATCCCATTTTCTTTAATACGCCAAACAGAAAGGCCAGTGAACCATGTCAAAGGCCTTTTCTGCATCTATGGATAATTGAACAGCCTCGGTGTTGGTCCTATGAGCCCACCACATGACATCAATTAATTTGCGTATATTGTCGCCAGCCAGTCTTCCCGGCATGAACCATGCTTGATCCTGATCTATAAGGGAAGTGATGAATTTATTCATGCAATATGCTAAACATTTTGCTAATATTTTAATATCTAAATTTATAAGGGATATGGGCCGATAGGATCTACACACTGAGGGATCTCTTTCTGGCTTTAATAAGATGGTAATCCCTGCTGAATTAGAATTTGGGGCTAAATCTCCTCCCGTCCTTAATTATATAGCCTCTGTAGGTGCACTACTATGTAGGGAGCAAATAGCTTACAGAATCTAGCCGTTAGTCCATCAAGTCCAGGGGACTTTCCCAACTTTAGATCTTTTATGGCATGAAGAATTTCTATAGTGTTAATTTCTGCATCTAATGTTTCTCGAGCCTCATCAGAAAGGGATGGTAAAGTAACGCTGGCCAGAAATTCATCAACGTGGCCTTGCGTGATATGGTGTTCCAAGGCATAGAGGTCAGAATAAAATGTTAAAAACCTCTGGCGAATATCAGTATTATTCGTCAGTATTTCTCCCTTCTTATCTTTAATTTTGGTAATTAAGTTTTGATATGTGATTTTCTTTAGTTTCCTAGCCAGATTCCTTCCTGCCTTATTTCCCCCTTTGAAGTATTCTTGTTTAGCTATGGTCATAGAATGGAGCATCTGGGCAGATTCCAGACGGATGATGTCTTCCCTTGCTTGTGATAATTGCAATAAAATATGGGAAGCACCAGTAGTTTGGTGTTCGTGAGAGAGTCTCTCTATTTTGTTCCTCAAATCATGAGCTTCTTTATTGAGTTGTTTTTTTAAGAAGGACGCACTAGAGGTAAATAGGTCCCTCATATATGCCTTGAAGGCTTCCCAGACTATCGGTGGTGTTACCGTCTCTGTATCATTGAATTGAAAAAAGTCTTGAATACTAATATTAAGAATCTTAACAAAGGCATCATCGTCCAACAGCGAATTATTGAGTCGACAGAACCGCAAGCCTGTATCATAATTAACAAACTTAATATCAAGGGTAATAGCCACATGGTCTGACCATGCTACTGGTGTGATATCCGGTTTAGTGACAGCATGAGAAAGCATTTTATCAATCAAGAAATAATCAATTCTTGAGTGTGAATCATGAGGTGGAGAGTAAAAAGTATAAGATCTAGATTTTGGGAAGTGTACTCTCCAGATATCTAAGAGATACCATTGGTCAGTCAATTCCTGCAGTTTTTTCCCATGTATAGGAGCTACTGATACACTGCCCTTTGAGGAATCCAGTTCTGGATTTCTTGCAAAATTGAAATCTCCTCCCATAATTATATTTCCCTTCCCATGAAGCACTATAACTTGGCCCAACCCTTCAAAAAATGTCCCTTGTTCCTGGTTTGGTGCATAAATATTTATTAAAGTATAAATCGTTCCATCCACTGATATAAGCAGTATTATATATCTACTCTGTGGATCCCGGATACAGGATTGACTGGCAAATACTAGGTGCTGTAAAATCAAGATGCCCACCCCTGCATATTTGGCTGTCTTTGCACGTGGTGTCAAATATTGATATGGGTACTGATTAGATTTTAAAAGTGCCTCATGCCTGCCCCTCAAGTGTGATTCCTGAATGAAAACAATGTCTGCCTGTAATGCCTTTGCCTCCTTGAAAAGAAGATGTCTGTTGTATGGAGAACTGAGTCCCTTAACATTAAGGGATACAATTTAAAAGAAGACATATTAGAACTTATAGCAAGTGTACTTAAAGTTCTGGTTTACAGGATTCAAAAAGCTGCCTCTCATATGCTGTAGAAAGGCCAGGCAGGTATCCTGAGTTATCAATAAACTCCTGGAATGAGGAACCCATGCATCTGAGAGACCTGATGTTCCGGGATCTCCTTTGGTAGCAGTAGGACTTTCCCAAACAATAGCAAGGATATGCGAACCCTGTATTCCTCTTTAACAAGTGTGTGGTTCCCTTGTACCCTTAAGTCACCCTCCCGCTCCCCCCCACTAAATAGCCATGATCTGCGCCAACCTCCTTGCAGGTCTAATCTCCGCGAGGAAGTGATAGTCACCATCATACATAGTTCCCTAGCCTGGACTGTATCATTCAGGATATTCATGGTATCAAAGAATCCGTGATAAAAAAGAAGGGAAAGGTAGTTGTGAAGAAACACAGCAAAATAAAATCCTTCAGTTTCCTTTCCTATAACTCCATGTTTAAATTCACATGGTCGTTCGGGTAATTAAAGGAGCATAATTGGCTCTTAGGTTACCCAGTCCCACAGTCATGTAGCTTCGCAAGATTGCCTCTGAAGGTCAGAGTTACGCTTCAACCTGCTGTGTCGTGAGCTGGCCCTTTGCCAGCGAGGTTGTTGGCCTTTAGATGTAGGCGGACGTGCGCTATGAGTATTCGCCAATGTAAAGCCGTGTTCTTTTAAGAGAGTAACGGCATCTGAAGTATTATGGATCCTTGAAGACACCCCCTCCCAGGTCAAAGGGATGCAGCCACCTATATTTAATATTTTCCTTGCAAAGAAACACTGTGACTTGTTTAAGATCCTGTCTGTTCTGAAGAGTAGCTTGAGAGAGATCAGCATAGACAGAGATTTCTTGATCCTTCCAATTCCAGCGCAGCTGTTTCCTGGCAATTCCTGCATTTTTTTCTTTGAAAGAGAAATCATGGAAGCATACGATGATATCCCTTGGTAAACTGGATCCTGGTGCTTTCAGGGTTCTATGGGCTCTATCAAATTTAATATCTGGAGATGGACTTGCTGTGCTATCATCGCTGGTGTCTAGCAAAAATAGGCAGAAGCGTTTGATGCACTCCATGCAGTCTGCATTGTCAGCAGTTTCTTTGAAACCCCGGAAATGCAGATTTCCCCGGCGGGCCCGATTTTCTAGATCCACTAGTTTGGCATTTATTTATTTATTTATTTATTGATTGATTGATTGATTGATTGATTGAGTTTTATATACCGTCATTCGGTAGAGCCATCATAACGGTTTACAAAAATATACATTTTTCTTAGCAGTTGTGTAACAGAAAAAACAATGTGAACGTTATACATTTTCTTAGCAGTTCTGCAACAATAAAAAACAATTTGAACAATATCAGAAATAAGCATATAGTAAGGTTTTCATCTTGTAGTTCTGTGAGTGCCTCATGTAGCTGTTTGGAGGTCTCAGCTTGTGCATCAGTTTTATTTTCTACCTCATCGACTCTGTTGCTTAGGCCAGAGAGCTCCTCCTGGAATTCCCCCAGCATGTCCCTGATCTCTTTTTTGTAATTTTTAAAATCCTGCCTCAAATCGCTGAACCAGTCCCGAAACTCGGATTGGGTCGGGGCTTCATGCGACTGAATATTGAACTAATCCTCCGGTTCTTTATCTGCGGCCTCTGTAGCTAGCATGTCTGCGTCCGGCTCTCTGAGTTTGCGATAGGAGAAACTTTGAAAATGAATTTTCTTTTCACTGTCATGATTGCCGGATTCCTAGTCTTCTCCTTTTTCTAAATGTTGCCACAGTATTCTGAGAAATCCTGAAAAAGTAAGTTTTATTTAGAAGGCTGGGAAGGGAGCTTGTGTCTCATGCGTCCATGCGCTTTGGTGACGTCACTTACCCCCCTTCTGTACTTCATTTTTAAAGTAAAAACAAAAAACTCGGCAGACCGCCAAGTTATGATGACCAACGCCGGTAAACTCAGCCTCAGTTTTCATAACCTGCCTATCTGCCAGTAATGAAAACTAACGCTGAGTTTACTGGCATCGGTCTTCATAACCGGCAGCCGCAGCGGGTCGCATTAGGAAGGAGGCGCTAAGGTTGCGCAAGCGACCCTAGTGCCTCCTTCCTAGTGCGACTCTCTAATTTGAATATTGCAAGGCTCCCCCCTTGTGGGCGCCATGCGTGCGTTAAAAAAAAGCGGGCGCTGAAAAGTCAGTACCCGCTTTCAGCACACATAATTGCATCGGCCCCTTTATCTCCCTAGATTGTCCTGATGTTACATTTCCCCAGTCAATTTTGGGGCAATTCAAAGCTCCCATTATTTATTTATTTAGATTTAGATTCCGCTTTTCGCACTTTTTTCAGCGCTTCAAAGTGGATTACATTCAGGTACTGTAGGTATTTCCCTATCCCCAGAGGGCTTACAATCTAAGGCCTAGATTTATCAAAATATGATAAGTATCGCATGCGATAGCAAAAGGGGTGTGTTTTATGCTAATATACAGTTTATCGCAATTTGCGCTAATTACCTATGTGAAGAGCTAAGTTACACAAATTGCGATAACATTTTCAGACTGTGTGATACCTGTTCCCTGTACGTACCCGGATCAGTCCAGACTCCTGGGTTTGGCCCCCCCGCTAGCAGATGGAGACAGAAGTTTACAAAACAAACTCCGCCTCATATAGGCTAGTGCCACCTACAGCCTGTCAGTCAACATTACCTAGATCCCGGAGAATGGGAACTCGCGGACGAAGCCTTTCATTGCATCTGTGCCCGTTGGGGAACACCTCGCCTGGACCTGATGGCGACGTTCCGGAACGCCAAGGCGCCACGCTTCTTCACCCGTTGCAGGGAGCCGGGCGCGGAGGGCGTGGACGCGTTGGCTCTCCCCTGGCCAAAGGGGATTCTGCTGTATGTGTTTCCTCTTTGGCCACTCATCGGGCGAGCTCTTCGCAGGATAGAAGTGTATCCATCGGAAGAGATATTCGTTGCTCCCGAGTGGCCGAGGCGTCCATGGTTCGCGGATCTGATCAATCTGGCCATCGACGGTCCATTGCGGTTCCCGGATCTACCGGATCTACTCCGTCAGGGTCCAGTTTATTTCGATCAGGTCGACTGCTTTTGTCTCGCGGCATGGCTTTTGAGAGGAAATGTCTGACTTCCCAGGGGTATTCAGATGCGGTGGTATCTACCATGTTACAGTCCCGTAAGGTTTTCACTTCCTTGTCTTATGTCAGGGTCTGGAAGGTGTTCGATACATGGTGTCGCGACAGGAGCGTTGAATCTACCCAGGCGGGAGTTTCTGAGGTCTTGAGTTTTCTTCAAGATGGGGTATCCAAAGGATTGTCCTGGAGTTCATTGCAGGTTCAGGTGGCCGCCATCTGTTCTTTGCGCGGTATCATATGTGGCCTAAGTTTGGTGGCACACCCGGATGTCTCCCGTTTTTTACGCGGGGTAAAACATTTGAGCCCTCATGTACGGGACCCATGTCCGTCTTGTAATCTGAATTTGGTCCTTAAGGCCTTGTGTTCGGCGCCCTTCGAGCCGCTGTGTAGGGTCACATTGAAAGATCTCACTTTGAAGGTCATATTTTTGGTGGTTGACCTATAGGGAATCTTTCCTGCGGATTTCTGAGTCGGGTGTTTCCCTGCGTACGGTTTAATCCTTCCTACCCAAGGTGTTGTCGTCATTCCACGTGAATCAGTCTGTGGAGTTGCCAGCTTTCTCCGAGCGTGACCGATCGGATCCCACCCTCAAGGATTTAAAGAAGTTGGATGTTCGCAGAGCTTTGCTCCGCTACCTGGAACTTACCAATGAGTTCCGGGTGTTGTGCTATGGAGTGGGCCTCGTCCTGGTAATATGGCTTCCAAGAACACGATAGCTCGTTGGTTAAAGGAAACCATTAATTCGGCCTATTTGTTAAGGAGCCAACCATTGCCGGTAGGCCTTCGAGCGCATTCCACTCGATCTCAGGCGGCTTCATGGGCAGAGAGTCATCAGGTTTCACCCGAGGAAATATGTAGGGTGGCTACGTGGAAGTCGCTTCATACCTTTGCTAGACATTACCATTTGGATGTTCAAGCGCCTAGGACAGGGCTGTTCGGATCTGGGGTACTGCGTGCGGGCCTCTCCAGATCCCATCCCAAGTAAATAATGCTCTGGTACATCCCAGGAGTCTGGACTGATCCGGGTACGTACAGGGAAAGGAAAATTAGTATCCTTTTCGTTCCTGTATTACCACGGATCAGTCCAGAGTCCCGCCCTGCTTTGGGGTTCTTGTCAGTTTGGAGAGTCCTTGCTGTTGTATTGCTGGTTTCTTTCTTTCAGATTGTTTGGTTATTCGTCAGCCAATGGGTGCTGATTCCAGCTGATGGGTCAGTGAGCCAATTTTTTTTCGGTTTTGTCGGTTACTGTATATAGTTAGCTGGGGTTTTTTATGATCCATTCTGCTTTGACATTAAGTAATACTGCCAGGCTGTAGGTGGCACTAGCCTATATGAGGCGGAGTTTGTTTTGTAAACTTCTGACTCCATCTGTTAGAGGGGGGGCCAAACCCAGGATCCGTGGTACTACAGGAACGAAAATTATCAGGTAAGGATACTAATTTTCCTTTGTATTTCCTGCATTCAGCCACTGGGGGACCATTGTTAATGGTCCCAGGGAGCTCAGACGAGAGAGAGAGCGAGAGACTAGCCATAATGTCCTCTCCCTAGATAGGTATGGGAGGCCCACCTAGTAACTCGAGGTGAGGTTTAGGTATTAGTGTAGGGGGTTAGGGGCCACTTTGACATTCAACATATGAACAAAACAGTGCTTTCTTGTGAAGATTTGATGACCTTCGGAGTGAGGAAATTCACCCAAAGATGATATTTGTGCAAGGTTCTCTCAACCTAGCTTGATGGACTCTCTACTCTATAGCGACAGCAGGACTCACAACCTGGTCTCCTGGTTCATAGCCCACTGCTTTAACCACTAGACTACTCTTCCACTCATTATTTTGCTGCCAAATTTGTTAGCTTCCCTAATGTTAGCATTTCATTGTTCGCTTCCTTGCATGAAAGAAATGTCTAAAAGCAAATATTAAAATATTAATATTAAAATCATTATAGTTTGACTGATAACAATGTTGGGGTGACAGGCTGTTCAGTGCTAACGTTTCTGTGCACATGGATGATGTGATATTCTCTCTTTTTTCGGTTTGGTTAATGGGACATTATAGAGTACTTTTACTCTGACCTGTTTGTGGAGAGTCTTGGTACAGGAAGCGATGTTTCTGCTTGCACCCCTTCTCTGTTGTGGGTTTCCTTTGGGTTCCAGGTCATTCTTGTGATTGCCCTTCTGGACATTTTGTACATTTGACCATTGGAAGTGAGTCCTGGGGGATTTTCCTAGGGATGTTCGTCCTGCCGTAGATGCAGCTTGCACAGTCCTGAATCTGAACCTCACCTTCTCTTCTGTTTCAGTCTCCAACGTAACGCAGGCATTTGCTGCTCAGCGGCGCTTTGAGGCCAAAGGACCGCTGGTAAGACTTCTGTCAACGTTTTTTAATATCGAGCCCTATCTAGCTTTGTGGGTGGTAAGGGATTTTGGAGGTTGCAGTTTGCCAGGGGGGTGTTGGCTTGATCTGGATGGGGGCTGAGGAGAGACCAGAAGTAAGTCTTTTAGTCAACAACCCTGTAGCCTTTCAACTTTTGTCAGTGTTTGGGGGTGCAGGGGGCTCTGGCCAGAAGGCCCCATTTTGTGGTGCTGGGTTGGGGATTGGGTAACCCTGGCCACCAGGCCTTCTAGACCTTCTTTTTCTGGAACCAGATTGCTACATTCTTTGAATATAACCAGTTAAGCTTAAAGTTATCTAGGAACACGTTCCCAGATAACTTCAGACCTGCTGCTGTTCACATCTAGAGTTAGCTGAATAGCTTATTTGGCTAACTTAAAATATTGGAGTGAACTGGATAAGTTATCCAGCTAACTTATTCCTGCCCTGAAATACTCCTAACTTACCTTGCTAAATTTTATCCAGATAAAGTTTAGTCACATAAGTGCAGGTGGTATTCAAACATTGGCAAGTTATCCAGATAAATGCTTATGAATATCATCCTCTTCAAGCATTTAACAATCCCTGTCCTTTTTCCACTGTCTCTCCTCTCCTCCAGGATATACATATGGAGGTCTTCATTCTGTAGTGACCCCACACCATTTTGATTGCCTTTCTCTGGATTGCTTCTATCCTTTCTCTGTTCTTTTTGAGATGTGGCCTGTAGAACTAAACAATAGTACCCCAAGTGATATCTCACCAGGGGCATTATCTCCTCCGTTTTCCTGCTTGCTAGCATCACTTTGGCCTGAGTCACCAGCTCTTCGCATTGATTTTGCTTCCTTCGGATCATCAGATATTACTTCTCCTTCTCTGTTCACATCAGTCTCTTGCCCCCCCCAGCCAGGGACAGATTTAGAGTTTTCGTGCTTTTAACCCCTCCCCCCACAAGAAGCTGATAAATCAGGACTGCCCCCAGCACCCAAAGCTCCTTTGGATTTCTGCACCCAGATGCAAGACTCTGCACTTTTGGCATTGAGTCCTAGTTGCCTAACCCTTCACCCCTCTTCTAGCTTTCTTATATCACGTCTCATGGTTTCTTCTCTTTCAGGGGTGCCCACTCTGTTGCAGATCTTAGTGTTATCTGTAAAATGGAGGCGTAGCCTTATGGTTATAAAAGCAGGCTACATCAGGGAACAAATTACAAAAGAGTCTCTAAAAGTCTCAGAAGAACAATAGGAAAACCAAAAATAATGAAAATGAAATTTTATACTAAAAAGATTTTGCAATCCACCATAACATAAATTCAAAAAATATTCCAAAGAAACAATTGTTAGCAAAGAATATATTTTCAAACATGAGGTATTAGCGAGCCAGATGGTATGTCCAGCAAGGCACAGGCCACCCGGTCTTATCATTCACTTCAAAATGTTAATTTTTTAAAATAATTTGATAAGCAAATAAAAAGGAACAACAGTCCAAAACAAACGTCCAAAACAAACTTTAAATAGTCCAACAACGGCTGTGGTTTTGCGAAAAAATGCTTCTTCGGGGGCTGTGTACAATTCAGAACCCAAAGACTGTTGTCTATAGAAATCAATAGATAAACAAATAGAATTAATTACCAACAAAATAAAAAATCAATACTTATCTCAAACAAACCCGTGTCACCTTATAGAATTGGACGTGCAGGTTTCAGGAAACTTCACAACAAGAAACCAGAGGAAGATGTATATCCCAGAACTGAATCAAGTGATTTCTAAATGTCAAATAAAAATAAAATGACACTGACCACTCAGCTGTTGTGAACTTTGAAATTCTAGTGCTTCCGTTCTAAGTAGTATCATGAATCTATCGCACAGGGTAAATGTCAAACACCCAAGAACAACAAACAAACAAGATTGTCATGCAGAAAATCCAGATGACATCAACCCAAGGGGGGGGGGGCATTATCCAACACTGAAAGTTCCTTAGTCAATCCAGGCTGTAGTTGATTGCCTGCAAATAAAAAAATAGCAGGCATTAAAGACAGTAAAGATATCACAAAAAAACTTTAAGATCTCATTCTGAATTTAGACATGTTCTTTAACAGTATTCAAATTATATATCCAACGTTGTTCCAAATGTAACAATGTCATGTCAAAGTTGCCTCCTCTCCAATTGGGTCTTGGTTGATCTAAGACACAAAATCTAAGGTCAGAGAAAGAGTGGGTAAATTCTTTGCAGTGTGCCACCAACGGAGCATTCAGATAATGTGAAGAGATATTAGACTGATGTTCCATGATCCTAACTTTTAAGGTCCTTTTGGTTTTACCAATGTAACTCTTGCCACAAGGGCATTGTAGGAGGTAGATGACCCCCACTGATAAACAGTAGGTGGGCTGTTTCAAAGTAATGAAACGATAGAGATGTGAATCGTGTGATCGATCGTCTTAACGATCGATTTCGGCTGGGGGGGGGAGGGAATCGGATCGTCGCGGTTTTGTTTTTGTAAATATCGTGTAAATCGTAAATCGGGGGAGGGCGGGAAAACCGGCACACTACAACATCCCTAAAACCCACCCGACCCTTTAAAATAAATCCCCCACCCTCCCGAACCCCCCCAAAATGTCTTAAATTACCTGGGGTCCAGAGCGGGGGTCCCGGTGTGATCTTTTACTCTTGGGCCTGCGGTGCGTTGTAGAAATGGCACCGGCGCTACCTTTGCCCTGTCATATGACAGGTCAAAGGTAGCGCCGGCGCCATTTTGTTTTTTGCCCCCGACGTCAGGAGCGTAGGAGATCGCTCCCGGACCTCCGCTGGACCCCCAGGGACTTTTGGCCAGCTTGGGGGGTCTCCTGACCTCCACAAGACTTGCCAAAAGTCCAGCGGGGGTCCGGGAGCGACCTCCTGCAGTCGAATCGTTTTGCCGTATGGCGCTACCTTTGCCCTGTCATATGACAGGGCAAAGGTAGCGCCGGCGCCATTTCTACAACGCACCGCAGGCCCGAGAGTAAAAGATCACACCGGGACCCCCGCTCTGGACCCCAGGTAATTTAAGACATTTTGGGGGGGTTCGGGAGGGTGGGGGATTTATTTTAAAGGGTCGGGTGGGTTTTAGGGTTGTTTTAGTGTGCCGGTTTTTCCGCCCTCCCCCTTCCCCCGATTTACGATTTTTGACGATAAATCGGGGGAATTCCTATTGTATCGCGCTTCTAACGATTTTTGACAATTTAAAATATATCGGACGATATTTTAAATCGTCAAAAAACGATTCACATCCCTATGAAACGATTTACTGATGTCTCTTGAACGGTGGAGGTGCACATAGACACTTCACACACTGTACAGGAACCACATGATTCATGGAAGCCAGCAGAATTGACAGGGGCTAATAATTTAGTAAAGTCTGAGTGTACCAGAGAATCTCTTAAATTGACCCCCCGCATGTAAAAACTGAGTGTAGTTGTAAAATGTGCCAGTTCTTTAACATAGATGTCCGAATAGCACGTGTCCACAGAAAATGGAAGAACACTATTTATTTATCGCATTTCTATACCATCATTCTGTGACCAAACATAATGGTTTACAAAAAAGTAAAATCATAAACTTCCTATATAAGCTTATAAATACATTAAAAAGAAATAAAACAAAGTCAGTAATTATAATAAAACAAACTGTACAACTTATTTGTGCTTGGTCATTTTCACTCGACCGGGGAAAGAAAAGCCATTGTGGATGGCTATATTTTTTGCCCGTAGGAAAGCTTTGTGAATACATGCCTTAGGATTCCCATGGGCAAGAAAATGGTCTTGTAGTGCTTTAGCTTGAATCGGATAGTCAATGACAGAAGAACAAAATCTCCTTGATCTGAAAAATTGGCTACAAATTAGGGAAACCAGGGTTCAAATCCCACTGCCACTTCTTGTGACCTTGGGCCAGTCACTTTAGAACATAAGAACATAAGAAATTGCCATGCTGGGTCAGACCAAGGGTCCATCAAGCCCAGCATCCTGTTTCCAACAGAGGCCAAACCAGGCCACAAGAACCTGGCAATTACCCAAACACCTAGAAGATCCCATGCTACTGATGCAATTAATAGCAGTGACTATTCCCTAAGTAAACTTGATTAATAGCAGTTAATGGACTTCTCTTCCAAGAACTTATCCAAACCTTTTTTGAACCCAGCTACACTAACTGCACTAACCACATCCTCTGGCAACAAATTCCAGAGATTTATTGTGCGTTGAGTGAAAAAGAATTTTCTCCGATTAGTCTTAAATGTGCTACTTGCTAACTTCATGGAATGCCCCCTAGTCCTTAGTCCCCTCTGTTAGATTGTAAGCCCTCTGGGGATAGGGAAATACCTACAGTACCTGAATGTAATCTGCTTTGAAGTGCCAAAAAGCAGAATATAAATGAAATATACTTGCGTACTTCTAATCCCTCTGCAATATCACTCACAAAAGTATTAAACAGAATAGATCCCTGAGGCAGGCCATTTATCTCCCTTCTCTTTTCAGAGTGAGTTCCATTTACCAAGTCAACCCAGTTCTAATCCATTCCACCAGCTTGGGACCCTCTACCAGACTGCTCACTTTATTCATGAGCCTCCTGAATGGAATCGTATCAAAAGCTTTGCTGAAATCCAAGTAAATCAAATTACGTGTTTGTCCTTGATCTAGTTCTTTAGTCACCCAATCAAAAAAATCAATCAGATTCTTCTGATACGACCTTCCTCTGGTAATAATATGTTGCCTCAGATCCTGCACCCACTGGATTATAGATGGTTAAAAACGTAAGAAATTGCCATACTGGGACAGACCAAGGGTCCTTCAAGCCCAGCATCCTGTTTCCAACAGTGGCCAATCCAGGCCACAAGAACCTGGCAAGTACCCAAACACTAAGTACATCCCACGCTACTGTTGCCAGTAATAGCAGTGACTATTCCCTAAGTCAGCTTGATTAATAGCAGTTAATGGACTTTTCCTCCAAGATCTTATCCAAATATTTTTTAATCCCACCTACACTAACTGCACTAACCACATCCTCTGGCAACAAATTCCAGAGCTTAATTGTACATGGAGTGAAAGAAATTTCTTCAGTTAGTTTTAAATGTGCCCCATGCTAACTTCATGGAGTGCCCCCTAGTCCTATTACCTGAAAGAGTAAATAACCGATTCACATCTACCCATTCAAGACCTCTCATGATTTTAAACACCTCTATCATATCCCCCCTCACTCGTTTCTTCCCCAAACTGAACAGCCCTAACCTCTTCAGCCTTTCCTCATAGAGAAGCTGTTCCATCCCCTTTATCATTTTGGTTGCCCTTCTCTGTACCTTCTCCAGTGCAACTATATCTTTCTAGAGATGCAGTGAGCAGAATTGTACACAGTACTCAAGGTGCGCTCTCACCATGGAGCGATACAGAGGCATTGACATTTTCCAGTTTATTCTCCATTCCCTTCCTAATAATTTCCTTTTTTTGACTGCTTCAGCACACTGAGCCAAGGATTTCAATGTATTATCCACTATAACACCTTTTTCCTGGGTGGTAGCTCCTAATATGGAACCTAACCTCATGTAACTACAGCATGGGTTATTTTTTCCTATATGCAACACCTTGCACTTGTCCACATTAAATTTCATCTGCCATTTGGATGCCCAATCTTTCAGTCTCACAAGGTCCTCTTGCAATTTCTCATAATCTGCTTGTGATTTAACTACTCTGAATAATTTTGCAAATTTGATTACCTCATTTGTATTCCTTTCCAGATCATTTAAAAATATATTTAAAAAGCACCTGTCCAAGTACAGATCCCTGAGGCACTCGACTGTTTAGCCTTTTCCACTGAGAAAATTTACGTTTTCATCCTATTCTCTGTTTCCTATCTTTTAACCAATTTGTTATCCATGAAAGGACACAGCCACCTATCCTAAGACTTTTTACTTAGAAGCCTCTCAAATGCCTTCTGAAATACCAAATATACTACATCTACTGGTTCACCTTTATCCACATGTTTATTAACCCCTTCAAAAAAAATGAAGCAGATTTGTGAGGCAAGACTTGCCCTGGGTAAAGCCATGCTGACTTTGTTCCATTAAACCATGTCTTTCTATATGTTCTGTGATTTTGATCTTTAGAATAGTTTCCACTATTTTTCCTGGCACTGAAGTCAGGCTCACTGGTCTATAGTTTTCCGGATTGCTCCTGGAGCCCTTTTTAAATATTGGGGTTGCATTGGCCACCCTCCAGTCTTCAGGTACAATGGATGATTTTAATGATAGGTTACAAATGTTAACTAATAGATCTGAACTTTCATTTTTTAGTTCCTTTAGAATCCTGGGGTGCATACCATCTGGTCCAGGTGATTTGCTACTCTAGTTTGTCAATTTGACCTACTACATCTTCTATAAAGCTTACTCTATGCTTATGGCCAGGGACACAAGAAGACTTAGACTCAGTAAAAAGTATAATGTATTTTTATTAGTCAATATAAGTGTTCTCGGGAGATGCTGGGTACTGGGCGCCCTTAGTCTTACAAACTGACCAGCATCTCCTCATATACAGGAAGTGACCCTTCTTTTATACAATATTGTGGAAGCTTCTAGACTTGCGTGACCGCCCAAAGAATCATTTACATAAGTTGTGATGTCAAATGCACGATTAGATCATCCCTAACTATCCCTGATTAGTTTCTTCCCAGGAGGTGTGGCCCATTTCCCATGGCTTTCTTTGTTCTGTTAAACTCTTACTGGTCAAGACAATCAACACGTCTGTAGCTGTGTGGATTACAAACTCCTGAGAATGGTGCCTGAAGCTCCCCTGTGGTTTCTTCTTTGTGACTCCATGAATAGACATCACCTGTCTGGTGCCAGCTTGCCTGCTTTTGTAGATATCCAGGGACATTCTGTAAGTCACTCAGAGTCCATTCAGCCCAGGCAGGCTAAAGAAAAGCAGAGGCTTCTGGGGATTTCCTTCTCCATGTTGGTTTTCTGTTCAGGCATACTTCTCACTTCCAGGTTCACAGTGATTTCATTCAGTTCGTCTGACTCATCACCCCTGAAAACCATCTCTGGAACTGGTATCTCCCCAACATCCTCATTTGTAAACACGGAGGCAAAGAATTAATTTAGTCTTTCTGCAATGGCCTTATCTTCCCTAAGAGCCTCTTTAACCCCTCTGTCATCTATCGGTCCTACTGACTCCATCACAGGTTTCTTGCTTCAGATATATTTTAAAACGTTGTTTTGAGTTTTTGTCTCTATGGCCAACATCATTTCAAATTCTCTCTTAGCCTGTCTTATCAATGTTTTACACTTCACTATCGTTTTCTTCCTCTGAGCCTCCATTCATTTTCCCATCTCTGAGGTGAAGCTAATCAGCATTTAGTTCTCAACATCTTCTCTGTTACCACATTGGTGAAGTGGAATCCTAACTGCCCATCTCAAACCATATATTGAACTTTTCCTTCAGCTGACCCCCAGAATTCTCTGAGCTCTCTTAATATCCTGGTTTGTATCTCATCTGGCCCCAAAGCCTTGTCCACTTTCAGTTTTGCTGGTTGCACCCAAACATTCTCTTTTGTATATAAGGGGAATCTACTTCACCCCCCCCCCCCCTTATCAGTACTCTTGCAAACCAGCAGTGCTCATCTTCCAAGATCCTCTATAGTGAACACTGAACCAAAGTATTTATTTAATATTTTTGCTTTTCTTCATTTTTCTGCATGGGCTTTCCCTTGGAAAATGAGCTTTCATTCCTATGACTACAAAGCACCCACAGATTGCAAGCTCCATAGGAAGGCTCTCCCTTCCCTTCTGATGTATATTGACCCATACCTTCTGCTTCCATCGTACACATCTCGCATCTAAAAATGTGTCTCTGGTTGTCTTAGTGTTTCTCATTGTTTGTACATAGTGTTATACATATCAGGTCTTGTTGGTATGCAGGTGAACTCGGAATATTACACTGGCTGGCTGGATTACTGGGGAAGCAATCACTCTACCAGCAGTACAGAGAAGGTGGCACAGGGACTCTACGACATGCTGAAGATTGGAGCCAATGTTAACATGTAAGGAAGCAGGAAACAGGTGCTCAGAGACAGGCAAGGCTGAGCTTCATACATTAGAGGCAGGTGCCAGGGAACACCTGGAGGGGCTGATCAGAAGTGGACAAAAGCCAGGGGCATGCTGAACACATACTAGCAATATTAAAAAGAAAAAAGACTCCTAAGAACCATCAGAAAAACAAAGGAGCAGAGAATTATGGTGGCACACTTCCTAAACACAAAAAGGGGTTGAATTAGCACAAGTTTGAAACGCGTGAGTAAAAATGTCAAAGCTTGTTTAATTCTTTTTAGGCTTTTAGACTGTCCAGTGTAACTAAAAGTAATGTCAGTTATACAGGGGATCCGTAAAGAGACGATCCTTGGTGCATATGATGAAAATCCCCAATCCACTCTAAACTCTGTAACAGTAGGGAATCCTGGTCCTGGGGTGGGTCCGTGGGAAAGGGAAATCACTAGCCAGGGTCAGCAAGGGAGAGAGAACCCCCGCACTCCCAAAGGCAAGAGAGGAATCCTAGGGAAGGCCCAGATTGAGGAGTTGAGAATTACCTTTGCTGACTTTTCTTTTGAGAACTGATAAGGTAAGCACAGCTGGTTTTGTTTATTTCTTGTGATTTAGTAAAACGTTTAGGAAAATAAAGCCAGAATCTAGTCTAGCTTTTTAACATATTTATAAATGATCTGGAAATGGGAACAATGAGTGAGGTGATCATATTTGCCAATGATACAAAATTATTCAAATTTGAATCACAAATGGATTGCGAGAAATTGCAGGAGGACTTTGTAAAACTGGGAGACTGGGCGTTCAAATGGCAAATGAAATTTAATGTGTACAAGTGCAAAGTGATGCACTTAGGGAAGAGTGACCCAAATTATAGCCACACAGTGCAAGGTTCCACATTAGGAGTCACCACTCAGGAAAAGGATCTAGGGGTCATCGTTGATAATACATTGAAATCTTCTGCTCAGTGTGCAGCAGCAGCAGCCAAGAAAGCAAACAGAATGCACGGGATTATTAGGAAAGGAATGGAGAATATAACAGAGAATATCATAATGCCTCTGTATCACTCCATGGTGCATCCTCATCTTGTGTTCATATATCATACACAAACAGAATGCTGGGGATTATTAGGAAAGGAATGGAGAATAAAACAGAGAATATCATAATGTCTCTGTATCACTCCATGGTGCATCCTCATCTTGTGTTCATATATCATACACAAACAGAATGCTGGGGATTATTAGGAAAGGAAAGGAGAATAAAACAGAGAATATCATAATGTCTCTGTATCACTCCATGGTGCATCCTCATCTTGTGTTCATATATCATACACAAACAGAATGCTGGGGATTATTAGGAAAGGAATGGAGAATAAAACAGAGAATATCATAATGTCTCTGTATCCCTCCATGGTGCATCCTCATCTTGTGTTCATATATCATACACAAACAGAATGCTGGGGATTATTAGGAAAGGAATGGAGAATAAAACAGAGAATATCATAATGCCTCTCTATCTCTCCATGGTGCATCCTCATCTTGTGTTCATATATCATACACAAACAGAATGCTGGGGATTATTAGGAAAGGAATGGAGAATAAAACAGAGAATATCATAATGCCTCTGTATCACTCCATGGTGCATCCTCATCTTGTGTTCATATATCATACACAAACAGAATGCTGGGGATTATTAGGAAAGGAATGGAGAATAAAACAGAGAATATCATAATGTCACTGTATCACTCCATGGTGCATCCTCATCTTGTGTTCATATATCATACACAAACAGAATGCTGGGGATTATTAGGAAAGGAATGGAGAATAAAACAGAGAATATCATAATGTCTCTGTATCCTTCCATGGTGCATCCTCATCTTGTGTTCATATATCATACACAAACAGAATGCTGGGGATTATTAGGAAAGGAATGGAGAATAAAACAGAGAATATCATAATGTCTCTGTATCACTCCATGGTGCATCCTCATCTTGTGTACATATATCATACACAAACAGAATGCTGGGGATTATTAGGAAAGGAATGGAGAATAAAACAGAGAATATCATAATGTCTCTGTATCACTCCATGGTGGGACCTCATCTTGTGTTCATATATCATACACAAACAGAATGCACGGGATTATTAGGAAAGGAATGGAGAATAAAACAGAGAATATCATAATGCCTCTGTATCACTCCCTGGTGCATCCTCATCTTGTGTTCATATATCATACACAAACAGAATGCTGGGGATTATGAGGAAAGGAATGGAGAATAAAACAGAGAATATCATAATGTCTCTGTATCACTCCATGGTGCATCCTCATCTTGTGTTCATATATCATACACAAACAGAATGCTGGGGATTATTAGGAAAGGAATGGAGAATAAAACAGAGAATATCATAATGTCTCTGTATCACTCCATGGTGCATCCTCATCTTGTGTTCATATATCATACACAAACAGAATGCTGGGGATTATTAGGGAAGGAATGGAGAATAAAACAGAGAATATCATAATGTCTCTGTATCACTCCATGGTGCATCCTCATCTTGTGTTCATATATCATACACAAACAGAATGCTGGGGATTATTAGGAAAGGAATGGAGAATAAAACAGAGAATATCATAATGTCTCTGTATCACTCCATGGTGTGACCTCATCTTGTGTTCATATATCATACACAAACAGAATGCTGGGGATTATTAGGAAAGGAATGGAGAATAAAACAGAGAATATCATAATGTCTCTGTATCACTCCATGGTGCATCCTCATCTTGTGTTCATATATCATACACAAACAGAATGCTGGGGATTATTAGGAAAGGAATGGAGAATAAAACAGAGAATATCATAATGTCTCTGTATCCCTCCATGGTGCAACCTCATCTTGAGTACTGTGTGCAGTTCTGGTCACCACATCTCAAGAAAGATAGAGCAGAATTAGAAAAGGTACAGAGAAGGGCGACCAAAATGATAAAGGGGATGGAACAATTCCCCTATAAGGAAAGGCTAAAGAGGTTAGGTGTCTTCAGCTTGAAGAAGAGAAGGCTGAGGGGAGATACAATAGAGGCCTACAAAATGAGTGCAATGGAACGAGTAAACAGTCGATTGTTTGCTCTTTCGAAGAGTTCAAAGATTAGGGGATATGGAATGAAGTTACTAGGTAATACATTTAAAACTAATACGAGACATTTGTTTTTTTTTGTACTCTATGCATAATTAAGCTCTGGAATTCATTGCCAGAGGATATGGTGAAAGCTGTTAGTGTAGGTGTGTTTAAAAAAAAGGTTTGGATAAGTTCCTGGAGGAAAAGTCCATAAACCAATGTTAGGGATGTGTATTCATTGGTATTTTTTTTTGGGGGGGGGGGGAGGGTGTTTAAGGCCATTCATTTCATTCCTTTCAGCAGTTGTGCGCATATCTCACAATCAGCATGTACACGCACAAAACCACTGATATGTGGGCACCTACCCAAATGTGCGTGCACAGTCAGTTTTGTGCATGTACCTTCTGATCAGGAGATATGTGCACACGGCCAAAACGAATAAAACAAATGGCCCAACAAATGCAAATCCCTATAAACCATTATTAATATGGAGTTACAGAAATCTTTTTTTTTTTTTTTAATTTATATTCACTGTAAGTGCCTGGATCAGTCCAGACCGTGGGTTGAGCCTCCTGTCCAGCAGATGGAGATAGACCAAAACTGAGAGGGTATCCTATATCAGGAAAGAGCCTACCCTGCAGCCCTTCAGTATTTGTCTGTCTCCAGCAGATGCAGGCAGCTCACCCTGCGGTTCCTTTACTTCATTCCTTTATTGCCCTGCGGGGGTGGGGGGGGGGGTTATATCTATTTCTCAAGCTCAAGCAAGTATTATTGTTCTCTGTGTTTAAAAAAAAAAGTTTGAAACTGTTTTTCTCACAGGACAAGCAGGATGGGTGACGTCAGTGGACGGAGTCCTGTATGGAAAACTTTTCTGTCAAAGTTTCTACAAAGCTTTGACTGACACTGGCACACTGAGTGCACTGAGCATGCTCAGCCTGCAATTATCCCTGTGACCACAGGTGTCTCCCCTCAGTCTTCTTTTTTCCACTTTGCAGTAAGCATAGCGGTTAGGAGCTCTGTGAGAAATTCTCACAATTTTTCCACACAGAAACACTTAAACTTTTACTTTACAAATGCTTTTTCCCTGTGCGGGTCTCCCTTTGTGTACTTTTAATCGACGCTCGGTGAGTACTATGCCCTGTTTTTCGGTCGGTTCCTGTCACCTCACTACGGTTTCCCCGGCCTACCAACCGAATTGCGGCCTTCCCTCTCCCTATGTTTTCACAGTTAGCCCCACATAGCCTGCGAGTGTCTTCCCGTGACCCTCTGCCTGGTTATTAGCACTAGTGGGATAGGGACTTCCACGGCTACCGTTGCCACCAGGGCCTCTGTAGAATTCATACCTCGGTACCTTCGTGCAGTCGATGCCCCCATCGCTACCGTCAGTACCCCTTATTTATTTATTTATTTATTTAAAGGCTTTTATATACCGTAGTTCATGCACTAGTGCATACCACTTCGGTTTACACAGAACAAGGATCAGAAAATTACATCAAACAGATTGAACAATTAAATAAATATACAATTACATCCAACGATTGGGTATAAATAACATGGCTAACTTAGTAGGAACTTAGAGTTTGAGGTAAAGGAGAGAAATAGTACCAAGTGGTAACAGAACAATGTTAATAGCTAAATAATAATAATAAAATAAATAGTAAATACAAATTCTTATAATAAATACAGATGCTTACAGATTACAGTCTTCATGAAAAGTTTACGTCTTCAGAATAGGGTTAAGTAAATAAGAACTGGCGGTTATTTCTTTAGGAGTGAAGACTTCAAAAACTGAGGTTACATCTGGCTTAAGAGGTATTGGTGTAGCATGCTCAAATATTTAATGATTTGGAATTGTGAGACCAAGGATAAAATTAGGAGTTGTTTGATATGATTATAAAAGCGAGAATGAATCAAGTTCTGGGACGTGGTTCTGAGCTAAACCTTTAAGTGTAGGCTTTTGTAAAGAGCCAGGTCTTGAGTTTCTTTTTGAATGTTCGAGTACACGTTTCGAGGCGAATGTCCGTGGGGAGGGCATTCCAATGAAGGGGGCTGGCAGTCGAGAATGCACGTTTCTTGAGTGAGGACTTGGCTGAAGGTACGTGTAAGGTGCCTAAGTATCTGTTTCTGATTGGCCTGATTACCAGGCCGTCCTGCCTTTATCGACACCCTCGACACCTCTCCCCCCGGGTCTGTCGATGCCATCGATCCCCACAGCGATCCTTTCAGTGCCATCAATGTTTTCATCCATGGTGCTAATTTTTCCATCGGTGTCATTGATGCCCGGGCGGATGCCATCGATGCACACCTTGGTGTCGTCGGAGTCATCGATGCCTAGGTCGATTCCATTGATACCCAGGTCAGTTCCATCGATGCCTGGATCGATTCCATCGATGCCATCGTCTATTCCATCAATGCCATATCGATGCCCATGTCGATGCCAGATCAATGCCACCGATGCCGTAGGCGCCCATCTCCATTCATTGATGCCATCTACGTCCATGTCGTTTCCATCGGTGTCCTCTTCGTTCCTATCGATGCAGCCATCGATTCTGTCGATGCCGGTATCAATTTCCTGATGCCATCTATGTCTATTCGATCCATCGATGCCACATTGTTTCCATCGAGACCTATACCAATGCCGTCGGTGCCTCCATCATTGTTATCGTTGCTCTGCCCGGGCCATCGACATTTTTTCATATATATATTTTTGATACCCTCGAGGCTGCTCCATGTCGCCATCGATACCATTAATACTGACATAGCACCTACACGCAATGCCCTCGCCTAAACACAGTGCTTCACGCTTTGGGTTCTTTACGAAAGCCCCGTATTAGCCTACGACACTACACAGTGCCAGGAGCAGTGCAGGCATGCTGACAGTCCGTCCTCATTCGCCATCCAAGACAGCGAGGGCATCCACCTAGGCGCTGGGAAGGACCGGGCCGAGCACCGTGGCACTCATTGTCACTGGCACGGTGACCGTCCACCACCGACG
This sequence comes from Rhinatrema bivittatum, assembly GCF_901001135.1. NCBI lineage: Eukaryota > Metazoa > Chordata > Amphibia > Gymnophiona > Rhinatrematidae > Rhinatrema > Rhinatrema bivittatum. The sequence continues at coordinate 4,342,257 of NC_042620.1, read as the reverse complement.
CCATCCAGTACATTGGTGCTATCCTACTCGGTGCTGGAGAATGCCCGGGCCGAGCAACATCGCTACTGCCACCGCCACTGTTGTACACAGTGTTGGCAGTCTTCGGTGTTCCAGAATAACCAGACCGAGTTCAGAGTAATTCTGCACTGGCGTCAGGATACATCGAGCTACTTGGAGTGGGGATACCCGATTAACAGTTCTACCCCTTCCGAGTCAGCTTACCATGGGTTAACCACTGATTAAGCCGCCTCTATTTTTACTGGTTACGGAATGGGGCCTATATATTAGTGCTTACAAGACTCATGCGTTCCCCATTCGAGCCTTGCCATTCCTCTCACTTAACAGTCTGGCATGGAAAACTCTTTCTCTCGTAGTCATCACTTCTGCCAGAAGGATCAATGAGTTCTACACTTTGTTACATACTCACCCGACCCTCCTTTCCTCCGTGACCAAGTGGTTTTACAAACTCAACTTCATATCCTTCTTAAGGTAGACGCAGCATCTCACCTTACTCAGAATATACTCTGCCCACTTTTTCCCAACACCTCTCTCTCACCAGAGCAAGAGGGTTTTCCACTCTTTGGACTGTAAAAGTGCACTTGCATTCTATCCAGACCGCACTACACTCCATAGGAATTACACCTAACTCTTTCATCCTGTGGCAAAAGCCAAGCTGCGAGTTCCAGTGGACAATTTATGGTCTGTATCTCTTTTTCCTACTAACAAGCAGGCATTTCACTACAACACCGTGTGTAACCACACTCTGTTAGGGCCGTACCAGCCTCAATAACTCACCTTCGACCGGTGCCGCTTGTACATATTTGTAAGGCTGCGACCTGGAGCTCTCTCCATACCTTTGCAGCCCATTATCCCTTAAATATGACTAGCCGGCATGCTCCATGTTTGGCCAGTCCGTCTACTCCTCTTCTTTTTGGTTTAACTACCCAACATCCTTCCACCAACCCGTTAAGGGTTTCAGGATGCCCTCCTTACCAAATTCTACCCCCGATGTTGCACCTTTTGCACGTCTTGGGTGCATTGGGTACACTCTCGGGGATCCTCAGCTCGGTACTCACCCATATGTGAGGACTACCATCCTGCTTGTCCCGTGAGAAAGCAGAGTTGCTTACCTGTAATAGGTGTTCTCACGGGACAGCAGGATGGTTGTCCTCACATAAGGGTGAGTACCGAAACCCACCCACCACCCCGCGGAGTTGGGTCTACATCCATTTTATTACTTTAGTTTCGCTTGCGCTTTTTGCTATAAGACGAGACTGAGGGGGAGACACCTGTGGTCACAGGGATAATTGCAGGCTGAGCATGCTCAGTGCACTCAGTGTGCCAGCGTTGATCAAAGCTTTATAGGAACTTGGACAGAAAAGTTTTCCATAGCAGGGCTCCGTCCACTGACGTCACCCATATGTGAGGCCTAACATCCTGCTGTCCTGTGAGAACACCTGTTACAGGTAAGCAACACTTGCTTTACTCAAATCTGTCATTCAGGGGACAGCGCTGTCTCCTCGCTCTTGGGGGGCCTAGAAGGACTTGTCCCTTGAGTTCTCTCAGTCTAGGCTCCCTTCCCGGTGCTGGGGCGATACTGGTGGTCCAGTCACTCCCCCTAAGAAACTACCTTGGGCCCAGGGACGTTTTAATTCCCTGACAGCACTTATAGGGAAGCTCATTCCCCTGTCAAAAAAAAAAGAAGAATAAAAAGAAACAAGATTTTATTTATAATTGTAATCGGAAGGCAGCTTACTTCCTCTGCTGTAGCAGAGAAGGGAATGGGCAGGGTTCAATCACCTGCACTTGCTCCTCTCCCCAGCTCGGCTCAGCTGTTTTCTCCTGCTTGTGGCGATTTTTCAGGGGACAGACCCATCAATCATACCGCGATCTCACTGTTGCTTAGCCTGCTTTGTGGCTCTCCCGCGATGGGCTCTGTTCGGGGTGTTTGCCGGGTGGGGAGGGTCCCTCTGCGGCGCTGACTCCACCAGGGACCCGGGGGCGTTCCTCACGTTGCATTGCCAGGCCGTTCCTGACCCAGCAAACCGCGGGAACGGCGGACATTTTGGGTGTTCGTGCAGCTCCCGCTTCGGAGCTACAGGGGAGAGAGGAGCCAGATTTTCACATTTCTTCCCCCGATTTGAGCCCTGGGCCCCCTCCAGATGGTATCCCAACCTCCCCGACCCCCCTCTCCTCCCCCGGGAAATCCAGGCCACGTTTTTATTCAGAATTTGTGCTGCTGATGCACAAATCTTACCTGGCTAGTTTGCAGGAGAAGGAGGCCCCCCCCAAGTCCCCCGCCCACCAAAATCCCATGGATGCCCACTCCGCCCGCTCCTGCGGCGCCGGATCCGCAAGGCTCTGTAAGGATTAGAGTGGTACCGGGGTACCATTCCCCCCCCCCCCCCCCCGGATCCGCCTCAGCCACTCACAATGCCGGACCAGGATCCAGACGCGGATTTGTCTTTGCTGGGTCCCCCTCTCGAAGGGGATGACCCCCACGTGCTATGATGGTTTCAGAGGGAAGAGCTGGAGCCTCTCATTCCCTTCATCCTGCAGGAACTGGGGATTGAAGTCCCTCCAGATGATTAGGTTACAGCTGCAATGCCAGCCCATGTGGACCCAGTCCTGGCGGGACTCAGGGAGCCTCCATGCACTTTCCCGTTCCATCCCATGCATAAGCTGCTGCTCCTTCGGGAATGGGAAGCTCCCGAGATGGGGCTACATGTGGGTAGGGCTATGGATAAGCTCTATCCTCTTCCCGAGGATTGCCTGGACATGCTGAAAATTCCTAAAGTGGACTCTTCAGTCTCTGCTGTCACCAAGCACACCACCATCCCAGTGGTGGGAGCCACCGATCTCAAGGATGTCCAGGACCGCAGACTTGAATTTTATCTTAAGCGTATCTTCGAAGTCTTGGCTTTAGGTGTCCGTGCGACGATCTGCAGCAGTCTCATGCAGCGGGCAAGTCTTAGGTGGATCCAACAATTGCTCAGCACCCAGGACCTCCCCTCTGCAGAGGCGGAGCAGGCTGAACGACTGGAGGGCGCAGTGGCATATGCAGCGGATGCCATCTACAATTTACTCTGTGTACAGGCCAAGGTGATGGTCTCAGCAGTGTCGGCCAGACGCCTCCTCTGGCTGCGCAACTGGTCGGCGGACTCCTCTTCCAAATCCCACCCCTTCAAGGGTAAGTTGCTTTTTGGCGAAGACCTAGAGCAGCTTTATTAAATCTTTGGATGAGAACAAGATCCATAAGCTGCTGGAGGACCGTCCTAAACAGTCTAGGTTTTTCTTTCCTACGCGTTCCCGATTCAGGGGACAGAGGAGGTATACCAACAAGGCACGGGGTTCCTTTCCTAGAGGGAACTCCTCCAGGTCCCAGGCATGGTCACATTCCTTTCGTGGCTGCCGGACATTCCTGGATGGTAACACGCAACATTCAACTGCAGAGCCCGCCTCCCAATGAGATCAGGCAGGCCCATTCCTCCATTCTAGACTTAGGTGGATATCTCTCCCGTTTTCTGAAGGAATGGATCAAAATCACGTCGGACCAGTGGGTCCTCGAGGTGATAGAGAAAGGTTACGCTTTAGAATTTGCTCTAGATCTGCTGGACCTGTACATGGTCTCCCCTTGCGGTCACCAGAAACGGGTGGCCGTTTGCCAGACTTTCACCAGGCTACAGGATTTGGGAGCCATAGTTCCAGTCCCGGTGGAGGAACAAGTCATCGGCTAGTATTCCATCTTCTTCGTCGTGCCAAAGAAGGACAATTCTTTCCATCCCATCTTGGACCTCAAGAAGGTCAATCGGGCCCTCAGGGTACCCCAGTTCCAAATGGAAACCCTGAGGGTGGTGGTAGCGGCAGTTTGTCCAGCTGAATACCTGGCCTCCTTCGACTTGACGGAGGCCTATCTCCACATACCTATTCGTCGCAAGCACCAGAAGTATCTCCGTTTCAACATCCTGGGCCAACACTTTCAGTTCCGAGCTCTGCCTTTTGGCCTTGCCACCGTTCCCCGCACCTTTACCAAGGTCATGGTGGTGGTGGGGGCTGCTCTTCATCGAGAAGGAATCCTAGTCTATACTTACCTGGATGACTGGCTTGTGCGGGCGAAGTCGGTGACTCTCTGCAGAATAGCAGTCAATCGGGTCCTTGCTCTCCTTACCTCCCTCGGATGGATAGTCAATTTCTCCAAGAGCAACCTTCAGCCCTCCCAGGTCCTGGAATTTCTGGGTGCTCGCTTCGATACCAGAGTCGGCAAGGTGTTCCTCCCGGATGCTCAGGCGCTCAAACTTATGGACCAAGTGCACAAACTACTCTCACTCCTGCATCCCACGGCATGGGACTACCTTCAGGTACTGGGGACCATGGCTTCTACTATCGATCTGGTCCCCTGGGCTTTTGCGCATATCCAACCATTACAGAAAGCTTTGCTATCCCGCTGGAAGCTGATGTCCGAGCAGTTTCAGACGCCCCTACCTCTCTCCGGTTCTACCATCTCCGACATACAATGGTGGCTGTCGCTAGCACACCTCTTGAAGGGAATGCCCCTGAGGACTCCGCAGGGATAGTAGTGACAACGCAGTGGATAGTAGTGACAACAGATGCCAGCCTCTCTGGGTGGGGAGCGGTCTGTCAATCTGAGGCCACGCAGGGGTCCTGGTCCCAAGTCCAGTACCGCTGGCACATCAATCATCTGGCTCTCAAGATCTTTCTCCCGCTGATCCGCTGCAGAGTGGTGCGTGTACTCTCCGACAATTACACCACGGTGGCCTATATCAATCGACAGGGGGGCACCAGGAGTCGTCTGGTGGCTCTCGAAGCCAGCAAGCTCCTCGCTTGGGCAGAGTGGCACCTGGTGCGCCTGGCGGCCTCTCGCATAGCAGACAAGGAGAATGTCCAAGCCGATTTCCTCAGCCATCAACATCTCGATCCCGGCAAGTGGGAGTTGTCGGACGGAGCGATGGATCTCATTGTTCACAGGTGGGGTCCTCCTCACCTGGACCTGATGGCCACCTTGAGCAATGCCAAAGCTCCCAGATTCTTCAGCTGCTGGATGGAGCACTGCTCGGAAGGAGAGGATGCCCTGGTCCTTCCCTGGCCCCACGACGTCCTCCTCTATGTGTTTCCTCCGTGACCCCTAGTGGGAAAGGTTCTCAGAAGATTAGAACTCCACAGGGGGCCGGTCATTCGCGTGGCCCCGCAGACTGTGGTTCGCAGATCTGGTAAACCTGGCGACGGACGGTCCTCTTCACCTCGGCCATCTCCCACGCCTACTCCGGCAGGCGGATCGCTTTTGTCTAGCGGCCTGGCTTTTGAATGGCGGAGATAAAGAAAGGATATAAGGAAGAAGCTATTTCTACCCTGCTTCGGTCTCGGAAGCCATCTACCTCCCTTGCTTATGTCCAGGTCTGGAAAATTTTCGAGAATGTATGTACGGAATCCGGCGTACCGGCTCGTCAAGCTCAGATACCCCAGGTCCTTTCCTTTCTTCAGAAGGGCCTATCTAAAGGCCTGTCTTTCAGCTCTTTGCGGGTCCAAGTGTCCACCCTCGGCTCCCTCTTAGGCAGCATGGATGGATATCCAGTATCGGCTCATCCGGATATCATTCGTTTCCTCAAGGGTGCTAAGCACTTGAAGCCACTGGTTCAGGCTACTTGTCCCTCGTGGAGTCTTAATTTGGTCCTTCGGGCACTCTGTGAGGCACCCTTCGAACCTCTGTTTACCAATTGTTTAGCAGCACATTGTATTGAATTTCAACATATATTTGATGAGTTGAGGGTTTGTGTATTGGAACAACTGTTCCCCCAGTGGCAAGGTGGAGATTTTAATTTAAGATTACTCCGTGCGGAACAACGATGGATTCATTTTTTTGAAAACAGTGCATCCCTCAGGATTAAATTCAGCATTAGAATTACAAGTGTTTCTATAAATTTATTGTTGTGTTCCATTAAGAATATATACCATTTTGTCGACCTGAGTCTATTGAAATAGATTTCATGGTTGTACCAATGAGGCTGGTAAACAATTCAAAATTGTTTTGCTAACACAGCAATGAAGTCATTACGTTTCTTGACGCCTTTTGATGGCATCTCCAGCTGATATTCATCCGGTCATCTGGCGGCGTTTTCAGCTGGTATTTAAATCCCTCCTTCGATGGAGGTCTCTGTTCCGGTGAAAAAGGTCTAGAGACGCCAGTCCGAGATAACTGACGGTATTATCGACTTAAAGCTAAGTACAACAGAATTCAGCATGTGTTACAGTAAATGTACTGATAGGAAAATTGATTTGGTTTTTTGTAGTTCTTGGAAGCCGAAGTCAGTCGGAACTGTTTGAAAAAACATTTAACTTTATCATACTCACTGTGGCTCCTGAAGATGCGAAACACCGGCCATTGTTGGGCCTATTTTGAGTAATTTTGAGCTATATAGCAAGTGTAATTTCATTGGAAATCATTTTTGAAAACTTTGTCATAAGTACAACATGAAACCGCAAATGATTGAATAGACCGGAAGCCCTTGTTGACCACGAGGGACTTCGCCTGGCTTGCTGATGCGGCTTCAACTATAAAAAAGATTTTTTTGTCATATTTTTTATTATGCACTATTGAGAGAAATAGCTGTACTACTCTTTTCTTTCAAGCAATGTTTTCCCTTTTGTGTGTATTATTAGATTAATGTGGAAACTACGGGTTCTTTTTTTAATTTTAGAACAGCCCAGCTTTTGCCTGACCAAAGGTGACTGGATAAATCAGCCAGCTAACTCTGAATATTGAGTTAGTTGGTTAATGCATCCGCCCATTCCCGGTCCCTGACTTGTCTGGCTAAAAACTGAGCAGGCTAAGATGGCAAAGTGGCACGTGCTGACCTTAGCTAGATATGCAGCGGCATCACTTAGCCAGCTATGTGGCATTTTGAACATCAGGCTCCCTAAGATTTAATACAGAAACACTGTGTGAAATAATAAGCGAACTCCTAATTTCCTTAGCACAGTTAGTTGGCTAATTAGAATTAGGTGCTTAAATAATTAGGTAACAGGAAAACAACTCTGCAGAGTAGATTTGCATGATTCAGTTTGGGCGTCCTGTCCTTTATAAAAGGTCTTTACCATAAAAGACCTTTACCACCTCAGCCCCTGAACAAAAGAAATGTCAAAAGACCTATATGAAAGAGAAGTTTTTGCTCATCATCTGGACAGGGTTACAAGATCACGTCTAAACATTTGGGTCTCCATCCATCCAATGTCATCCATCTAGTCTACAAATGGAAAAAGTTGAAGACTACAGTGATACTACCCAAGAGTAATTGTCCTGCCAAGATTACCCCAAGACCAAACCAAAAAAGGATTGTGAAATCACAGGACTAACATTTAAAGATCTGCAGGTGTGTCTCGCTGCAGCTGGCATGAGTTCATGCATCAATAATCAGGAAAAAACGGAATGGGAATGGTGTTCATGGCATGATAGCTAAGAAGAAACCACAGCTCTCCAAAAAGCCCATTGCTGGCTGCCTTAAGGTTTGCCAGAGAGCATTTGGATAAACTACAAGGCTTCTGGAATAATGTTCCTTGAACAAATAAGTCAAACATCGAACTTTTCAATCACAATAAGAAATGTTTTGTTTAAAAACCCAAGCACGGCTGTCTAAAGTAAGAACCTCATCCTATCAAGCGTGGTGGTGGAGGTATCATGGTGTGGGGCTGGATGTTGTACATCGGAAAATTGTGGCGCTGAGAGTGAGTCATGCAGCAAGACAACCCCTAAACATTCAAGTAATCTGCATCAGAATGGCTGAAGAAGAAGAGATTGTGTTTTAGATTGGCCAAATTACAATGCTGATCTAATAAACCCCATTGACCAGAATTCTTCTTGGGTGATGTGAGAGACTGATCAGCAGTTACAGGAAATGTTTAGTTGGAATTATTGCTGTTACTTTTCACTCAAAGATACTTATTTTTAAAGTTTTTTGTTGAATAAATAATCAAAATATATCCTTTTTGTCTGAGTTATTGACTCAATGGGTTTATCTTTCTCTCTTATCAGGGTTTAGATTAGGATCTAATCATGTTTAGATATAAATTCTACTAAAATACAGACCATTCTAGGGTGTTCACAAATGTTCTCTGATCCCGCAGGACATTTCAAATCACTGAGAGAGACAGAGGGGAGGGCGAGTGCCCCTCAGAATTTGCTGAGAAGGATTTCGGGGGGGGCAGGGAGAGACTATAGACTATATTTGGCCCTTTCAAATGATTGAAATGCTGGAAAAGGATGCAGTGCCTGTCAAAAAAGTAAACAATGTTAGAAATTATTAAGAAAGGAATGGAGAATAAAACAGGGAATTTCATAATGCCTCTATCTCGCTCCATGGTGAGATTGCACCTGGAGTACTGTGTGCAAGTCTGGTCGCCGCATTTCAAAAACGTTATAGCAGAATTGGAAGAGGTGCAGAGAAGGGTGACCAAAATCCTAACGGCCAAATTTTAATTCTGTGTGCGTAGAAAATGGGGATTACGCATGTGGCTGGGCCTTGTGCGTGCCGCGCGCATTTTCAAAGGGACCCAGCCACGCGCAAAACTCCCGTTATGTGGAGAAGTGCCGGGGCGAAGGAAAGGGGAGGTCTGGGGGGAGGGGAGGGGTGGGGCTGGCGGTGGCTGGTAGGGAAGGGACTGCCAGCGCACACAAGTTGCTACTGATCCAACGGAGCAGTAAGCAACAAAATTTAAAAAAAAAAAAAAAAGTTAGGGTAAAGAGTTTAGTGGGTGGGGAAGGGGGTTAGGGGAAGGCCGGGATGCATCGCCGCGTGAAATTTGATGAAGTCTACCCCCTCTTGTGTGCGCCACCTGCACATACTGGCGCAGATTACAAAATCGGGCGCGCATGTGCACGCACTAGCGCGTCTACCCCTAAATGGTTATGTTGCTATGATAAAAAATAATAAATGGTTAAACTGGTATATTTTTTATGTCATAGCACATAGCCATCAAATCTTGTAGGACCCTTACTCACAGAGTCAGTATCACAATCAAACTCTCATTTGGTATAGGGTCACTTTACTTTATTTCAATCAACTGTGTTTTGTTCATTTTTTATATTATCTTTTTTGTTAAAATAAAACAAGTCTCTCAACGTGCTGACGAACTGTAAATTGTATAAACCATAGGAACAAACATAATTTGTTTATGAAGCAACAATGTAAATGTCAAGTCCTAATCCAATATATTTCAAAAAGGAATACTCATCGCAAAATAGATCAAAGTCCCAAATCCCGACACAATCGTGTTTTGAACCGCAAGGTCCTGCTTCAGGGGAAAAGACTCCTTCCAAACTTCCTGTCTTTGACATACACAGAAATTTTTATTCGTTCCACCAGCATAGTTCCAACTGGCTATTTCTTCATACACTTCTTCTTACGTGGTCTAGATTCAGACTCGCACATTTAAAACATGGCAGCAAACTGGAATCTTTTAAACTCCTGTTACGACTGTCGCTGCCCGACGTCTCCACTCCGCCCTCCTTACCTCTTTGGCGACTCCCCCTGCGGTTGATGGACGCCTGGCTGCCGCGGTGTCTGCCTGCCGTCCTCTCTGGCATCACCGGTCCGGCTTGGGCGCTGTATCCCGCCATGTTGTTCAGCTGCCATAGGGCGCACACATCACGCTGCCCTGCTTCTTATTCTTTCTTTGGCGCGAACCTCAGGGTCGTCCCCCTGTGATGGTGTCACGCATCCCGGATACAAAAGCCTACTCTGTTTGCTAGCTAATCGAGTTAGCAAGGGTGATGGGACTCCTTACGGATGGAATTCATTCTCCATACCTAGCTACTTTGCCTCACCTTAATTGGACTTACTCTATTGGGGTACCTGCTCCTCGGGGGCCCCTCTCTTTTCTTTCAGGTCGCTGTCTGGAACAGGTACTCGCTCCTCGAGGGCCCATGTTGCCGGACTCGCTGCCTGAGCTCACTTCTGCTTGGAAGAAACCGCTGCCTACACCATCAGTGAGTTACCATCTATACTCTCAGAGATGTTCCCTGGAACCAGGTACTCGCTCCTCGAGGGCCTGCCTCTATTCCAGCTTCTGTGTTACCTTCTGGGAGAAACCGCTGTGTGAGTAATCTACCAATGAGGCTCTATACTAGAACCCTGTGTATTCTCCACTGTACTCACTATCTCAATTTCTCTCCACTACAGCACAGCTATTGAGGGATCGCTGTTCCAGTGTCCTGAGGGACTACAAGCCCAGCCGGGCTTCATCTCTACTCACTACTGCCACCTCTGGTGGCTTTTCAACTTTGTTTAATAAAAGATAATTCTGTGTTGTGTGTCCTAAAGCTGAGCCTGACCTGTGGCCCCTCATGGGACTTCCCCCCGTGGGCATGGCCATTTGCCACAGTGTCCAAGGGTCCACCCAAAACCTTACAAACATTAGCAACTCCTCACCGGAAGATACGGAAACACCCACAGTCCTCAACCAGGTCGTATTCCTGCGGGCAGACAACTTGTCAACCAACTTCAAATTCTACCTTTACACATCTATTGAATTGTAAATTAAATCACATATCCTTAAAATGCAAACGACAATGCTAATTACATGCTGGACATGTTAGAAGACTCCCTTTATTTTGAACGTACCCGTGAACTGTCATGTATTTTTGATGCGTTGACCTTGTCGGCGATTGAAATCCACTCTGATGTCATAAAGACATTGTCATTTGCATTTTAAGGATATGCAGTTTAATTTACAAATCAATAGATGTGTTTCAGAGTAAAAATTGTTCTGCTTATGTCCCAAGGCCTGTCTTTTGGATACTTAAGGGCTGTTCAATTTTTCAGTAGTCTGCAGTGAAAAAGCAGCTAACTCATCTGAAAATGGAATTGTAAGCCCTCTGGGGATAGAGAAATACCTACAGTACCTTTTATTTTTATTTATTTATTTATTTATTTGTGTTTTTCTATACCGGCATTCACGGAATTTCGTATCATGTCGGTTTACATAAAACAAGGGGTGAGCAATACATTATAACGTACATAACTAAAACATAAGAGTATACATTACAAAAGTATAACAAGTGCATGGAAGAAAAAGTTACAATAAAACAGGGGTTATTCTAACTGGGATTAGAGTTAGAGGAAAGATAAAAAGTTTAACAAGAAGTAAAACATTGTAGTGATTGGTAAACCGGTGTAATACCTCAATTATGTAAACCTCAAAAATGTAATACCTCAAAAATGTAAACCGGTGTGATATCTCAATTGAGATGAATGTTGGTATATAAAAAATAATAAATAAATAAAATAAATTGCACAGGTTTCAGAAAACCTCCCCTCCCTGGTGGCATCCAGAATATCTTCCCCAGCTCCCAGAGAGGATTCAGAAACCCAAGAATAAATGGTTTACAGTGGGTTTTGGTAGAACAAGATGTAACTATACGACACCCTGTTTCCTTAACTGTGCAGCATCCTGAATATCCATCCCCAATCCCACAGAGAAGTCGAACATCCAATTTTCAGAAATGCAGGAATAAATGGATTACAATGGGTTCTGGCAGAACAAGGCCTGTTATGAAGACATCCACGCTCTTCAGTTACCCTTACCTAATACCTTTTCTGCACTGGATAACAAGCTCCAGTAATGGAAAATGAGGTGATGTCTGAAAGGATGTAGCCACCCAGTGTACCCAGAAACCCTTAAACATTATCAAAGATTATAAAAAGAAGCTCCTCCTGCTGGCAGTCTGTCAGAGGGACCAATTTGGGAAATAACTTTGACGGGGACACAACAGTTAAATGGCTTCCAGGATCCTCCGCCAGTAGAAATACCAAAGATAGTCAATGCAATTACAGAAGAAAGTGACTCCAGCATCAGTTATCATCCAGCTGGGAAGTAATGATCTTGCTAGACATGGTAACCTTGAAGAACAGAGAGATTTCAAAAACCTAGATAAGTCTAGACACATGGCAAAGACCATTGCCTTTTCAGAAGTATTATCTCTTCATGGATAGTTTTTGGGTACTTGACAGGATCTTATGGCCTGGATTGGCCACTATTGGAAACAGGATGCTGGGCTTGATGGACCCCTGGTCTGACCCAGTATGGAATATTCTTAGAATTTGAAGTTGGTTGACAAGTTGTCTGCCCGCAGGAATATGACCTGGTTGAGGACTGTGGGTGTTTCCGTATCTTCCGGTGAGGAGTTTAAAAGGTTCCAGTTTGCTGCCATGTTTTAAATGTGCGAGTCTGAATCTAGACCGCGTAAGAAGAAGTGTATGAAGAAATAGCCAGTTGGAACTATGCTGATGGAACGAATAAAAATTTCTGTGGATGTCAAAGATAGAAGTTTGGAAGGAGTCTTTTCCCCTGAAGCAGGACCTTGTGGTTCGAAACACAATCATGTTGAGATTCGGGACTTTGATCTATTTTGCGATGAGTACTCCTTTTTGAAATATATTGGATTGGGACTTGATATTTACATTGTTGCTTCACAAACGAATTATGTTTATTCCTATGGTTTATACAATTTACAGTTCGTCAGCACGTTGAGAGACTTGTTTTATTTTAACAAAAAAGATAATATAAAAAATGAACAAAACACAGTTGATTGAAATAAAGTAAAGTGACCCTATACCAAATGAGAGTTTGATTGTGATACTGACTCTGTGAGTAAGGGTCCTACAAGATTTGATGGCTATGTGCTATGACATAAAAAATATACCAGTTTAACCATTTATTATTTTTTGTGCTACAAATAGAGGTTCACTGGAATACACGTTCGTGTGGTTTTGGGTGTTGTTTGTGACTGATATGTTGCTATGATAGGCTGGAGAAGGGGGATGAAAGGCTAAAGAGGTTAGGGACGGCTGGGGGGGGGGGATGTGAGAGTGGAGTAGAAAGGGTAAATGTGAATTGGGTGTTTACTCTTTTGGGGGTTCAGGTGGTAGGGATATGGCTAACACCATTTTTTAAGGGAGGGGATCGGCTTCTTTTTTAAAGTTATCTGGCTAAGTTTAGGCCTTCTGTTCTTCTGGCCATAGTTAATTTAACTTTATTTGGCTAGCACTGATATTCATCATAACCTGGGTGAATTTAAGCCGTGTCACCAAATGCCCCCCTTTGTAGCCAGGGTAAAGCTTAGCCGCTCAGCCAGATAGAATATTTAAAAGTCAGGGTTTGTCCAACTAAGTCCAAAATGTTTTGGGTAAATGCTTTTGTGTATTGAGCTCAAGCCTCCTAAATGTAGGAACTTGACCCTGGTGCCAGTTTAGGCTCCCAACTCCCAAATGGCCCATTGTAATAAGGCATGCTCAGCAGAGCACAGAGTTATTTATTAAGATGGGATATTCTGGCTTAAATGAACAGAGAGAATACAGTCAAATCAGTTCCTGAAGCATTGGGATCCAGTATGTGTCCCAGTTATTCTGTGTATTGCTTAGTGCCATGACTTGGAGAGGTGATGCTTATGAAGGCATTAACCCTGCAGAGAGGTGCGACAACTTAACTCCTGTTGCCTGAGTCAAGTTTCCAATCCTAGCGTTAGTCTATGGGCAGAAGCACAAGTTCTGGTGTTTTCTGTGCATAAACAAACCACAGTTTGTTTGCATTGATAACTCTAATTGTATCTGGGATTTTTTGCAATATCAGTGATGAAAAAACTTTAATGTTATCTGAACTTTTATCGATAAGTTGAGCAAGCCAATGCCCAGCTCTCTGCCAAGGAAGAGAAACTGAAGGTCCAGACAAACAGCAGGCAGAGCAGATTTCCATAAGTCCATGGAAAGCGGTGAACGGACAATTGACCGGACCTCTTTCTGATCAGATGAATCTTCAGCCTCATAAAATGCACTGAAATATGGGATTTACATAATATTCTGCTTTGTCCCATGCTCGATGCAAAGTTTTGACATTTTTTTAACTTTATTACAACACATTTTTAACCCAGTGCTTATTAAAGCAGTTTCAGTTAGTTACAATATATACATTTCCTTGATCAGGGAAACTGGAGAACCAGTAAATTATGGCTTTGTTTCCCTGCACCCTTTATATAACCTGCATGGTTTTCAAAATTTGTGTTAAAAAATATAACCTGAGAAAAGTACACTTTTGTTAGGAACGCACAATTTAGACGACCATGTACCTGATGCAATAAACCTTTGAGTGCCAGAGAGGCTCGTTTCTCTATAGGTGCGCCCTTTCCATGCTGCTCCGAATTTATTCTCATTTGAATACTGCATCGGGTGCACAGGGGATGTGGCTGTTCGTGCATCTTATTGCATCGGCCCCTATGTTCAGCAGCAGTCCCCATTATCAGATGTAGGGCAGGTCTGGAGTGATTCAGGGTGTAACAGCCTGTTTTTTGTTTCTAAGGTACATGTTTGAAGGAGGCACCAACTTTGGATACTGGAGCGGTAAGACACTTTCCTCCTCATCTCGCCTTCAACCTCACCCTTAAATCATCTTCTGATTTACTGGTTCTCTCCACACTACCCACCCTTCACTCCCCCCTGACGCATCAGGCCTCACCCCTGCATCCCTTCTACCTTGTGGTGTTGCACCTCCCACAATTTCCTACCCATAATCCATCTTAATGCACTGCATGTCCCGCCTGATCTGCTAATGTTAGCACCTCCACTCCGTCGACTGTGTCGTATCTCTTAACTGCCTTAGTGTACTATGTCTCTCACCCATGACCCCTGTTCCAACTGCTTTCATCCTCTTGATCTTCTGACATTCTGTCTTTGTAACAGGTAATATAGACTTACCAATCTGAGTACACAAACTAATATACATTGGTGACCATACATGAATTCATGTTATTACTAAAATGTAATGCTATGAAAATTGTATAAGGAATCATAACATACCCTTAAAAACCACTCAAAAATATAAATATGAATGTTCCTTTGTGTATTGCAAAATATTCATTCCCTGTACGTACCCAGATCAGTCCAGACTCCTGGGTTTTGCCCCCCACCCCCACCCCCCCAGCAGATGGAGACAGAGAAGTTTTCAAAACAAAACTCCGCCTTATATAGGATGGTGCCATCTACAGTCTGGCAGTATTCCTGTCTCCAGCAGATGGTGGGGGTGCTAAACCTACAGTCTGTGCTGTTACTTAGTCTAGATTTCAGGATAGGTTATAGTATAGTCAGATAGTTTAAAAAAAAAAAAAAAGAGAGAGAATATAAATAGGTCATACGGGACAAAAATATCCTTGCTGCAGGAGACAGTCTTCAGCCTCCCAGGGGGTTGCTAGGTCCTGAGGGGACCATCTCCCCTGGTTTCAGAGGCAGCTGATGTGGAGGGTTGAGGACCCGATTGCCAGCTAAGAAAGATACTGGGGCTGATACTGGGGAGCCCGGCTCACTCCCCCCAGTAGGTCCAGGACCCGGAGGCAAGTTTTTTACTGTAAAAAAAAAAAAAAGTTCAGATTTTACTTTTCGGCCTTTTCTTCTGTCTCGACTCTCCCTTTCCTTCGGATCATGTTGGGGCCCCTCTCGTGCTGTTTCGCCACTATTTTGTCGGGGTTTCAGGGGTATTTTGTGATTTATTATTTTTTTTATTCCCTAGCAAATGCCGCGGCGAACCGCATGTCGGGCGTGTGGCGCTGCTCTCGCGGGAAGGCCTGTGCTCTAGTTGCCTCTCAGGGGGCGAGGTTGCCTCCACAGCCCCAGGGAGGGTCGTTGTCAGGGTCCAGTCTGTCTCCGGAGCCTTCGGGGAGCTGCAGCCCCCGTCTCTCGGCCGGGCGCCATTTTGGAATCGCTAACGTCAGCGACCTTGGCAGCGCTTACAGCGCAGGGGGAAGAAAATCTCCTGCCGAGTTGTCTCCACAAAGGACAGTCCCTGAGGGGGACAAGTCCGGTGGGCTTGGTTCACAAGGCGCTGGGGATGTCCCTGAGGGGGATACAGATGATTCTTCCTCAGCATCTTCTTTTTCTTCTGACTTTGTACTTTTTATGCATAGGGCCTTTAAGGCCCGGAAGGCAGGTAAGAAGAGGCCCCTCGCATTGGACCGCCAGGCCAGGCCTAAGAAATGATCTAAGTCCACTGAGGACACGAGTCATCCTTCATTACAGCGGCCCTTTAGTTTGCGGACTCCTCTGGCTATTTCAGATACTTCCTCCGATTCGGAGGATCAGGAGGCTCGAGAGTTACCTTCCCAGCCCCAGAGGGGGGATTGAGGGGGACACCGACCAGCCGCAGGGGGTCTGCGGGGGTCCCATGGGTCTGACGGAGATGACCCGAAGGTGGTCCGGCTTTTTCAGAGCGAAGAGCTGGGTCCTCTCATTCTGGCTATTTTAGGGGAATTAGGCATTGAGGTTCCCCAGGAAGAATCCCGGCTAGAGTCTACAGATCCAATAGTGTTGGGCCTGCTGGGACCACCTTCTCCTTTGTAATAATAGTGAATTGCATATATCCTGCACACGTGTGTCACTAGCACTATGAAGCACTATGATAACTAAGCTTACCAGAGAATCAACCGGCACAAGATGATGACTTTCCTGAGAAAACGCAAGTTAAACTTGGTCTTATTCTCTGCTACTGATAACAAGAGGCTCCTGCCCATAGTAAGAGCACGCACACATGCTAAAATGTATTGATTGGCTATAAGGTAAATGGGTTGGCTTTTGCAGACATCTGTGATTGGCTAATGGAATCCCTTATATTGTTGAACACGCACGTCAGATCTTTGAGCAAGCTTAGAATTATATTCCACTTGTTTTGTGTTGCTTCTCCATGGAGGAACTTCCGCTTTCCTCCATTAATAAACCTTTTAAACTATTTGAAGCTGGTATTCATTGAGTTCATTAGTCAGAGGTTGCCGCTATTAACATCTGGCGCCCGAACAGGGACCCCCAGGGGAGACTTCGCGCCCCTCTTCCTGCGGGTCACCGGTTTCAGCAGCCGTGCAGAGGCTGCCTAAAGCTGTCGGCCATAAACCAGTATCCACTGCGGGTGAATCTGGGGTCGGTTAGCAAGTACTTAAAGTACAAGCAAGGTCGTTGATAAGAGTCCGACGGTTGCTTAGTTATTGGATTTGTGATTAATAGTCCGGATGCCAGTTTTGGCTTCAACCTTTCAATTCAGGACACTGATTGCGAGGAGAGGCATTATTCCATTGTTTGGTATGTATGAGACTGGATTTTTAAGTTTTTAAAGTGTTGATTTGATTTGATGTTCAAGGTTTTGCCTGAGTTTTTTTTTCTATCTCATTTGCTGCTGCTCAGATTAGTTAGCTTATATGTTTGTGGGTGGAGTCTGTACAGCGTGGCTAGTTTAATTGCATTCACTGCTTAGCTTTGTTTAAATTGTATTTCCCTACTACAAGTTCTGCTGGTTTCAAATTACATTGTACTAGGAAGCTATAAAAACTTTTCAAGTTGTTCCTCCGTGCGTGCGTATAACACCGAGCTACTTAGGATGGTGCTAATTACTAAATTGATTGTTTATCTTAAAACTTTGCTGTGCCTTTTGAAGCAGTTTGAAATTCTATTGTCAGATGTTCTAAATGCCCCGTCACCCCCCCCCCCCCCTTCTCGCTGCACTTGTAGCCTTCAGCTCCCTTTGTTCTCTGTGAAGCATCGCGTGTCCCATTATTTGTTTTAGTAATGATTTAGCTGTGTGATTCAGTGATTTGCTTTTCCTCAACGTTATGTGATGCAGGAACCTGAATTCCTTCCTCCCAATTAATTCAGTTCATTCTGCCTGTGTCTGCTAAGAGTGCCCAAAGCTGTTTGACATTTTTATTTGCTTTGATTAAGTGTTGCTGTAGTTCTGGAAATCTACCTCGTCAATTGCATTGTGGACCTCGCTCTAATTGCTAATTCTCCAAGCCTGCTCTGATTCCCTAAGCTATAGCTTAGTTCCTTTGTTCTCAGGAGCGAGAAAACGCTTCCCTCCCCCCCCCCCCCCCTTCCTACAAATTCCTGTACCACGCCGTGAGCAGGTACCATTGTCTGCTCCACTTGCTTTTCAAGGAATGGGACACCCTGGACTTGGGCCTGAAGGTGCCCACGGCGATGGATAAGCTATACCCTCTGCCAGAGGCGGCTCTGGATCTTTTGCGAGTTCCCAAGATGGATGTAGCGGTCTCTGCTGTTATGAAGAAGACCACCATTCCAGTCATGGGCTCGATTGCCCTCAAGAATTTGCAGGATCGCAAGCTGGAGATTCAGTTCAAGAAGATTTTCAAGGTCTCCGTGCTTGGGAGCCGTGCTGCGATGTGTAGCAATTTTTCTTTATGAGCAGGTCTTCGATGGGTGCAACAGCTACAGGCTAACGAGTCGCTATCAGAGGCGGAAGCTCTCCAGGCAGGGCAACTTGAGGCTGTTATTCCCTATAGTGCGGATGCCTTCTATGATTTGCTTCGTACGTCTACCAGGACCATGGTATCTGCTGTTTTGCCATGTCGTCTGTTGAGGTTAAGAAACTGGGTGGTAGATGTTTCGTCCAAATCTCAGCTGGGCTCTTTGCCGTTTAAGGGCAAGCTGCTCTTTGAAAAAGAGCTGGAGGACCTGATTCAGTCCCTTGGTGAGAATAAAGTTCATCATTTGCCGGAAGATAGGCCAAAGTCAAGAGGTTCCTTTTCTTCCAGGTCTCGATTTTGGGGAGGTTGGAGGCCTCGTACATCTCGAGTGCCCACTTCTTCCTTTCGGCACAATGCCAATAGACAGCAGACGTATTCTCAGTCCTTTCGGGGGCGACGTTTCGGTAGACCTGGCAACACCCAGGCCACTTAGGGCAGAAAGCCTTCACAATGATGTGCGGCCGGTCCATTCCTCGGTTCCCGTGGTAGGAGGCAGATTGTCTCTGTTTTATTTATTTATTTAAGTTCTTTTAATATACCGATGCTCAAGACAAGTCTTATCGTACCGGTTTACAATGAACTAGGGGAGAACCAATTAACACAGCAGGCGTAAAAAGTTACAATAAAACAGGGAATGAAGAACTTGGTCATTAGAAAAGAGGGATAGGTAAAACAGTAACAGAGAGCAGAGAGCTGTTGATTAGACAACAGAGCATGTTCATTTAGTGGTTCAAATATCAAAAAGATCAGTTACTGGCATAGTAAGATAGTTGTATGAACAGATTCTGGCAGAGCAGTTCCATAGTAGGGGGACAGAGGGTGATACTGGGAGGTCAGGTGGGGGGGGGGGGAGGGGGGACAAGGAGGGAGGTACTAGGGAGGGGGGGAGATGGACGGTGCAGGAAGAAGAAGGTATCTTCAGCGATATGCTTGAGTGAATAGCCATGTTTTCAGTTTTTTTCTGAAGGAGACCTGGCATTTTTCCTGGCGTAGATCAGGGGGGAGTGAGTTCCAGTGATGTGGTCCGGCTGTGGAGAGTGCTCGTTTTTTAATTGAGTTGTGTATAGAGGATTTGCTCGGGAGCATCTGGAGGGAGTCTCTATAAGCAGATCTGATTGGCCTTAATGAAGAGTGGGGATTGAGAGGAATGGTAAGTTGTAGAGATGATTGATGATATATGGTTTTGTGAATGATGGTCAGTGTCTTGAAGAGTATTCTATAGTGGATGCACCATCTGCGATAAAAAAGTTTAACACAAGGCAACAGGCAAGACAGACAGTGTAGAGATTTTAAAATCGGAGTGATGTGGTCTCTGCGACGGGTATTTGTGAGGATCCTAGCTGCCGCGTTTTGCAGCATCTGTAGTGGTTTAGTGGAGGAGGCAGGGAGACCAAGTAGTAGCGCGTTACAGTAATCGATCTTTGAGAACAATATGGCTTGAAGGACTGCGCGGTAATCATGAAAGTGTAGGAGAGGTCTAATCTGTTTTAGAACCTGTAGCTTGAAGAAGCCTTCTTTAGTGGTGGCGTTAATTAATTTTTTGAAGTTCAATCTAGAGTCCAGAGTGGGTCCCTAGGTCTCTCACCTGGTTTGTTAGTGGTATATTAGCTGTGCTGGCGATGGGGTTATAATCGTTGGGGGATGAGACCAGGAGTTCGTTTTGGACGTATTGAGAACCAGATCGAGACTGGTGAGAAGGAAATTGATAGCGTGAAGGCAGCTGTTCCAAAAATTTAGGGTGTTGGAGATGGCGTCCTTGATGGGGATTAGGATCTGCGCCCAGGTGAATGGTCCTGCGCCCAGGACATTCACCAAAATTATGGTGGTGGTAGTAGTGCAACTACGAAGGGAAGGATTTTTAGTACATCTGTACTTGGACGATTGGCTGATTCGAGCAAAATTGGAGGTGCTTTGCCAGGAAGCGATACACCGAGTGCTTCAATTGTTGAGAGTTCTCGGCTGGTTGGTCAACATGCCCAAATGTCGACTAGTTCCCTCCCAATCATTGGAATTTGGGGGGGGGCTTTGTTCGACACTTGACAGGGAAGAGTCTTCCTGACCGACCGCATTGTCAAATTACAGGATCAGGTGCGAGCCTTTTTGTCCAAACATCCTTGGGATCCAGGACTTCAACCCTGGAATTGGTTCAATGGGCCTTCACATGTGGTCTTAACAATTGGTCTTTTCAATTGGCATTGCTTTCCTATTGGAATCTGGTTTCCAAGCAGTTTCATCTGCCTTTACCACTGACGGAGTCCACTCGGTCCAGCCTGGATTGGTGGCTACTATCGCCGCGGAGTTCCCTTGGTTGTTCCAGACTGGATGGTGGTTTACGGATGCTAGCCTGTCCGGTTGAGGAGCGGTTTGTCTGCGGAAGTCTGTGCAGGGGCAGTGGTTCCAGGAGGAGGACCGATGGTCCATCAATCGTCTGGAGACCAGAGTGGTGAGATTGGCACTGCAGGCCTTCCTTCCGCTTCTCCAGGGCAAGTCGGTCAGAGTCCTCTCCAACAATGCGATGACGGTGGCTTACATCAACTGCCAAGGCAGGACCAGGAGTCAGCCAGTTGTGTTGGAAGCTCGTCTGTTGATCACATGGGTGGAGCAGAACCTGGTCAGTATAGCGGCATCCCACATTGCTGGGGTCAAAAACATCCATGTGGACTTCCTCAGTCAACATCGTCTCGATGCAGGGGAGTGGGAACTAGTCGACGAAGCTTTTCAATTCATCTGCCTTGCATGGATCTGATGGTGACGTTCAAGAATTCCAAGGTTCCCCGCTGCTTTGCTCACCGCAGAGACATGGGAGCAGAGGGCGTAGATGCTCTGGTACTTCCCTGGCCGACGGACATTCTGCTTTATGTATTTCCACCTTGGCCTGTAATTGGCAAGATTCTTCAGCGAATAGAGCAGCATCCGACGGAGGTGATCCTGGTGGCTCCCGAGTGGCCACGTCATCCATGGTTTGCAGATCTGATCAATCTAACAATCGAGAGTCCCTTGCAGTTTCTGGATCTTCCGAACCTGCTTCATCAAGGGCCCGTTTGTTTCAACCAGGTCGATCGTTTTTGTCTAGCGGCATGGCTTTTGAGAGGCAGTGTCTGAAGTCCAAAGGGTATTTGGATGCTGTGGTGTCTACGTTGTTGCGGTTGCATAAGGCTTCTACTTCCCTATCTTATGTTCGAGTATGGAAGGTCTTTTAGGCTTGGAGCCTTGACAGGGAGATTGTTCCTACTAGGGCGTGCGTACCAGACATTTTGGGTTTCCTTCAAGCTGGTTTAGAGAAGGGATTATTGTGTAGTTCCTTGTGGGTGCAGGTAGCAGCGCTCGGTTGTTTACGTGGTACCATTCAAGGGGTAGCATTGGCGGCGCATCCAGATGCACCGCCAACGCTCATTTCCTTTGGGGGGGTGAAACATTTGCGTCCGCCAGTGAGACACCCGTGTCTGTCATGGAATCTAAACTTGGTTAATAACATAAGAACATGCCATACTGGGTCAGACCAAGGGTCCATCAAGCCCAGCATCCTGTTTCCAACAGTGGCCAATCCAGGCCATAAGAACCTGGCAAGTACCCAAAAACTAAGTCAACTTAATTAATAGCAGGTAATGGACTTCTCCTACAAGAACTTATCCAATCCTTTTTTAAACACAGCTATACTAACTGCACTAACCACATCTTCTGGCAACAAATTCCAGAGTTTAATTGTGCGTTGAGTGAAAAAGAACTTTCCCCGATTAGTTCTAAATGTGCCACATGCTAACTTCATGGTGTGCCCCCAAGTCTTTCTATTATCCGAAAGAGTAAAAAATCGATTCACATCTACCCGTTCTAGACCTCTCATGATTTTAAACACCTCTATCATATCCCCCCTCAGCCATCTCTTCTCCAAGCTGAACAGCCCTAACCTCTTTAGTCTTTCCTCATAGGGGAGCTGTTCCATTCCCTTTATCATTTTGGTAGCCCTTCTCTGTACCTTCTCCATCGCAATTACATCTTTTTTGAGATGCGGCGACCAGAATTGTACACAGTATTCAAGGTATGGTCTCACCATGGAGCGATACAGAGGCATTATGACATTTTCCGTTTTATTCACCATTCCCTTTCTAATAATTCCCAACATTCTGTTTGCTTTTTTGACTGCCGCAGCACACTGAACCGACTATTTCAATGTGTTATCCACTATGATGCTTAGATCTTTCTTGGATAGTAGCACCTAATATGGAACCTAACATTGTGTAACTATAGCATGGGTTATTTTTCCCTATATGCATCACCTTGCACTTGTCCACATTAAATTTCATCTGCCATTTGGATGCCCAATTTTCCAGCCTCACAAGGTCTTCCTGCAATTTATCACAATCTACTTGTGATTTAACTACTCTGAACAATTTTGTATCATCTGCAAATTTGATTACCTCACTCGTCGTATTTCTTTCCAGATCATTTATAAATATATTGAAAAGTAAGGATCCCAATACAGATCCCTGAGGCACTCCACTGTCTACTCCCTTCCACTGAGAAAATTGTCCATTTAATCCTACTCTCTATTTCCTGTCTTTTAGCCAGTTTGCCGCATCTAAGGTTAGCTCATAAAGGGAATTTTTTCTAAGGACTCAAGGAAACTGGATGGTCGTAGGGCATTGATGCATTATCTGGAGATTATCAACAGTTTTCGTGTCTCGGATCATCTCTAAGACCATGATAGCTCATTGGCTGAAAGAGACCATAAATTCTGCTTATTTGCTTACCATTGGGTCTTCGGGCGCATTCTACTCGTTCTCAAGCCGCCTCCTTGGCGGAATGGCAACAGATTTCTCCAGAGGAGATTTGTAGAGCGGCTACATGGAAATCTTTACATACTTTTGCCAGACATTACCGTCTGGATTTCCAGGCCCCCGGGGCAGGCAGATTTGGAGAAGGTGTGCTGAGAGCGGGCCTCTCCGGATCCCATCCCAGGTAAGTGAAGCTCTGGTACATCTCAGGAGTCTGGACTGATCTGGGTACGTACATGGAAAAGAAAATTGGTTCTTACTGATAATTTTTGTTCCTGTAGTACCACGGATCAGTCCAGAGTCCCGCCCACTTGGTGGTAATGGAGATTCCGCTCCTTTTCAGCATTTGTTTTTCTTTGGTCGGCAGATCAATCTAGTTTTTCCGATTGGCAAAAGTTCTGTTCCCATTTGGGGGTTAGTGAGCCAGTTTAAAGTGTTAGATTACTGTATATAGTTAGTTTGGTTTTTTGGACCATTCTGCTTTGACATTGAGTAATACTGCCGGACCGTAGGTGGCACCATCCTATATAAGGCGGAGTTTTGTTTTGAAAACTTCTCTGTCTCCATCTGCTAGAGGGGGCAAAACCCAGGAGTCAGACTGATCCGTGGTACTACAGGAACGAATATTATCAGGTAAGAATCAATTTTCTTTTGTAGTGTTCAGCTTCTCCCACATTTTGGCATCGACATCAATAATTGCTTAACATACCAGAATATGTTTCAATTATAGAGCTTCCATAAAAACCTGCTGCTGCTGTTTTACCAGACCCGTTTTGTAGACTCCTACAAGGGAGCCTCATCTCACCCTATCCAGCTTCTCCAGGGGGATGTCTCACGATGTGTCAAACAATGAACGTTGCTCACTGCTCAAGGAAAACTTTTACCAATTTCGCACAGTCCTACCCTATAGAATAATTTCTGTTTTTGTTTTATCCTTGCTAAAGTCGTTATCACACAAAATTCCGTAAAACCCAAGTGTGATGGAGAAAACGTGATAAATATACTCACTTTAATTCCTCTTCCATGTACGTACCCGGATCAGTCCAGACAGTGGGTTCAGCCTCCTGTCCAGCAGATGTAAACAGAGAAAACCTGAAAGGGTATCCTATATCAGGACAATGCTCACCCTGCATCCCTTTAGTATTTTTCTATCTCCAGCAGATGCAGTTAGTATAGCTGTGTTTAAAAAAAGGATTGGATAAGTTCTTGGATGAGAAGTCCATTACCTGCTATTAATTAAGTTGACTTAGAAAATAGCCACTGCTATCATTAGCAACGGTAACATGGAATAGACTTAGTTTTTGGGTATTTGCCAGGTTCTTATGGCCTCGATTGGCCACTGTTGGAAACAGGATGCTGGGCTTGATGGACCCTTGGTCTGACCCAGTATGGCATGTTCTTATGTTCCCTAGCGTTTTCTACTAGGGATGTGAATCGGGCTTCGGACGATTGAAAATATTTTCAAAATCGTCAGAAATCGGGGGCTCCCCCAAAACGATAGGAAAACCCCACGATATTGATCGTGGGGGTTCCCTTATCGTTTTGGGGGAAGGCGGGAAAAACGGCACACAAAAATGACCCCTAAACCCACCCCAACTCTTTAAAACTAACCCCTTAGCTTCCCCCACCCTCCCAACACCCCCAAAAACTTTTTACAGGTACCTGGTGGTCCAGTGGGGGTCCCGGGAGCGATCTCCCACTCCAGGCCGTGCTCCCGCTCCCGGGTCATCGACTGCCACTAATCAAAATGGCGCCAATGGCCCTTTGCCCTTACCATGTGACAGGGTATCCGTGCCATTGGCCGGACCCTGTCACATGGTAGGAGCACTGGATGGCCGGCGCCATCTTGTGCTCCTACCATGTGACAGGGGCTAACCAATGGCACCGGTAGCCCCTGTGACATAGTAAGGGCAAAGGCTATCGGCACCATTTTGATTACTGGCAGCCGATGGCCCGAGTGTAGGAGATCGCTCCTGGACCCCCGCTGGACCACCAGGGGCTTTTGGCAAGTCTTGGGGGACCCTCCTGACCCCCACAAGACTTGCCAAAAGTCCAGCGGGGGTCCTGGGGCGACCTCCTGCACTCGGACCGTCGGCTGCCAGTATTCAATATGGGGTAGATTTTCAGAGCCCTGCTCGCCTAAATCCGCCCAAAACCGGGCGGATTTAGGCGAGCAGGGCCCTGCGCGCCGGGAAGCCTATTTTACATAGGCCTCCTGGCGCGCGCAGAGCCCCGGGACTCGCGTAAGTCCCGGGGTTCTCGGAGGGGGGCGTGTCGGGGGGCGGGCCCGGTCGTCGCGGCGTTCCGGGGGCGTGTCGGCAGCGTTTTGGGGGCGGGTACGGGGGCGTGGCTACGGCCCGGGGGCGTGGCCGCGCCCTCCGTACCCGCCCCCAGGTCGCGGCCCGGCGCGCAGCAGGCCCGCTGGCGCGCGGGGATTTACGTCTCCCTCCGGGAGGCGTAAATCCCCCGACAAAGGTAAGGGGGGGGTGTAGACAGGGCCGGGTGGGTGGGTTAGGTAGGGGAAGGGAGGGTAAGGTGAGGGGAGGGCAAAGGAAAGTTCCCTCCGAGGCCGCTCCGATTTCGGAGCGGCCTTGGAGGGAACGGGGGGAGGCAGCGCGGCTCGGCGCGCGCAGGCTATACAAAATCGATAGCCTTGTGCGCGCCGATCCAGGATTTTAGTGGATACGCGCGGCTCCGCGCGTATCTACTAAAATCCAGCGTACTTTTGCTTGAGTCTGATGCGCAAGCAAAAGTAGGCTGATCGCGCTTCTTTTAAAATCTACCCCTATGGCGCCGATAGCCTTTGCCCTTACTATGTTTCAGGGGCTACCGGTGCCATTGGTCAGCCCCTGTCACATGGTAGGAGCACAAGATGGTGCCGGCCATCCAGTGCTCCTACCATGTGACAGGGTCTGGCCAATGGCACGGATACCCTGTCACATGGTAAGGGCAAAGGGCCATCGGCGCCATTTTGATTAGTGGCAGCTGATGGCCTGGGAGGGGGAGGATGGCCCGGAGCGGGAGATCACTCCTGGGACCCCCACTGGACCGCCAGGTACCTGTAAAAAGTTTTTTGGGGGGGTCGGGAGGGTGGGGGAAGCTAAGGGGTTAGTTTTAAAGGGTTGGGGTGGGTTTTTTGTTTATCGGCTCGGGCCCGATGCAAAAAACCCCACATGTGAATCGGAACCGGAATCCGAACCGATTCCGGTTCCGATTCACATCTCTATTTTCTACCTTTCTTCTATTTGGTGATTTCTTTTCTCTTCTTCCCTCTGGATTGATACAGGATCAAGCAAGTATTGTTTATTCAAGTTTAAAAAAAACCAACAGAATTTGTGCAAAGGGAGACAGAGTTGTCTCCTAGCTCTTACTGGGTCCCAGGGGGGGATTTTTCCCCTTGAATATTCAGCCTGGTACCCACTTTCCCGGTGACCTCCAGTCTGGCTGCATGGGGTTATACTGGTGGTCCAGTCACTCCCCCTTCTTGCCTAGTCTGACCCAGGAGAGGCTCCTGCCTCGGGTTCTATAGCAGAGAGGTGTTCTTTCCTCTGCTTGTCTAAAGTTTTACAAAAAAAAAAACAGACAGGCAAAAGGCAATCGGCAGCATTTCAGCGGCAGTTACAGGGGAAGGAGCATAGCAGGGCTTGTTTCCTTGCTTCTGCTCATGTCAGCCAGGCACTGCCGATTTTTCAGCACAAGCGTGCCTCCCCCCTACCAGAGTGGATGCTGCGTTCCTAAGCCTGCCTTGCCTCCTGGGAGCCTGCCTCTCGGCTCTCCCACAATCGGCTTTTCTCCTTATGCCTAACCAGAGGGGAGGGACCCTCCGGGGCAGCGGCTAAATCGGCGGTCCGGGGTCGGGCTGTGAAGTGCGTTCCTAAGCCGGCTCCCTCTCGAAAAACCACGGGAACGGCGGACATTTTGTCTCCAAAGCTCCCTTCTAATACAAGCCCTGAGGAACTCACAGAACCGATTTTTAACCCTTCCTCACCCGATCTTAGCCCCGTGGATTCCCTGGGTCCAGTTTCTGACCCCCCCACCCCCCCACACACACACACACAAGACTCCTCCCACCCCATTGCCTGAGAAGGTTCAGCATCGTTTTTCTACAGAATTTGTTCTCTTAATGCATAAATCTTTTCTGGCTAGTTTGGAGGAACAGAATGATCCCTCCCCAAGCCCCCCCCCCACCCTCCCGACGCCCCCCAAAACTTTTTACAGGTACCTGGTGGTCCAGTGGGGGTCCCGGGAGCGATCTCCCGCTCCAGACCGTGCTCCCGCTCCCGGGCCATCGGCTGCCACTAATCAAAATGGCGCCGATGGCCCTTTGCTCTTACCATGTGACAGGGTATCCGTGCCATTGGCCGGACCCTGTCACATGGTAGGAGCACTGGATGGCCGGTGCCATCTTGTGCTCCTACCATGTGACAGGGGCTAACCAATGGCACCGGTAGCCCCTGTGACATAGTAAGGGCAAAGGCTATCGGCGCCATTTTGATTACTGGCAGCCGATGGCCCGAGTGTAGGAGATCGCTCCTGGACCCCCGCTGGACCACCAGGGGCTTTTGGCAAGTCTTGGGGGACCCTCCTGACCCCCACAAGATTCCTCCCACCCCCTTGCCTGAGAAGGTTCAGCATC
The DNA here is from genome assembly GCF_901001135.1 of Rhinatrema bivittatum. Classification (NCBI taxonomy): domain Eukaryota; kingdom Metazoa; phylum Chordata; class Amphibia; order Gymnophiona; family Rhinatrematidae; genus Rhinatrema; species Rhinatrema bivittatum. The sequence continues at coordinate 4,314,548 of NC_042620.1, read as the reverse complement.
GTTTTTCTACAGAATTTGTTCTCTTAATGCATAAATCTTTTCTGGCTAGTTTGGAGGAAGAGAATGAATAAAGTAGATGCTTCTGTGTCCGCAGTCACCAAACGCACCACCATCCCAGTGGTAGGAGCCACGGTTTTGAAGGATCTTCAGGATCGGAAGCTGGAGCTTCATCTCAAGAGGATCTTTGAAGTTCTGGCTCTGGGAGTTAGGGCGACATTCTGTAGCAATCTCATGCAGCGGGCAATTCTCAGGTGGGTTCAGCAATTACTTAGTACCCAGGACCTCCCGTCTGCAGAGGCGGAACAGGCAGAATGGCTGGAAGCTGCAGTGACTTATGGAGCTGACGCTCTCTACGATCTCCTCAGGGTTCAAGCCACAGCCATGTGTTACGCTTGGGCTCCGGTCAGGAGTCGTGAACACCACCCAGCAGGGTGGCTCCAGGTGGAGAGAGACAGGAAGCTAGAAACAGTGTCAGGTTCCAGGCTGGGTCAGGGCAGGCAGCAAGTATCAGAGTCTGGGTTCAGGCTGGGTCAGGGCAGGCAGCAAGTAGCAGTGTCTAAGTACAGGCTGGGTCAGGGCAGGCAGCAGTAGCAGTGTCTAAGTACAGGCTGGGTCAGGGCAGGCGGCAGTCAGCAGTGTCTGGGTCCAGGCTGGGTCAGGGCACAGTAAGCAGGGCAAGGCAGGTCAGAAGGCCCGTAGGCCACACACACACACACAGAAGGCCCGTAGGCCACACACCAATAGCGGGGCAAGGCAGGTCAGAAGGCCCGTAGGCCACACACCATAAGCGGGGCAAGGCAGGTCAGAAGGCCCGTAGGCCACACACATACACACAGAAGGCCCGTAGGCCACACACCATAAGCGGGGCAAGGCAGGTCAGAAGGCCCGTAGGCCACACACATACACACAGAAGGCCCGTAGGCCACACACCATAAGCGGGGCAAGGCAGGTCAGAAGGCCCGTAGGCCACACACACACAGACAGAAGGCCCGTAGGCCACACACCGTAAGCAGAGCAGGCAGGTCAGAAGGCCCGTAGGCCACACATACACAGAAGGCCCGTAGGCCACACACCGTAGTCAGGGCAAGTAGGTCAGAAGGCCCGTAGACCACACATACACAGAAGGCCCGTAGGCCACACACCGTAAGCAGAGCAGGCAGGTCAGAAGGCCCGTAGGCCAGGTAAGAAAAGCGAGGAAGAAGGCCCGAAGGCCGCGCAGGGCAAGGCAAGGAAAGGCCCGAAGGCTGCGCAGGGCAAGGCAAGGAAAGGCCCGAAGGCCGCGCAGGGCTAGAGCAGGGAGCCCAGGTGAGCTTGATGCCGAAGCACCGAGGCAACTGTCAGGCAGGGTTATAAGGGCACACCCAGAGCATAGAGTGGACAGAGGAGATGGACTGGGCCTGTCAGGAAAGCCAGCACTAGAGGGACCCCTGGTGGTGAGGCGGTTGCACTGCAGCCAAAACTGTAACAGTACCCCCTCCTCAAGGCCTCCCCCTCCTCCTGGGTCCCATCTTAGCAGGGGGTACTCAAAAATGAAATCCGACCCCTCCGAGGGCAGCAAGAGCTGGAGCAATTCAACAGGCTCAGATGGCTGAGTCAGAAAGTCTTTTAGTGGTACCAGTTTGAGCCCCTCCGGGGGTGGCAGCAGGACCGGTTTAAGCCCCTCCGGGGGCGGCAGCAGGACCGGTTCAGCAGGCTCTTCTCGGGGTAGTGCAGCAGGCTCGGGCCCCTCTCGGGGTGAAACGGTAGGCTGGAACACCTGCCCGGGCGTTGTAGTAGGCTCGGACACTTCTCGGGGCGATGAAGCAGGCTCGGACACTTCTCGGGGCGATGAAGCAGGCTCGGACCCCTCTCGGGGCGATGAAGCAGGCTCGGACCCCTCTCGGGACGATGAAGCAGGCTCGGACCCCTCTCGGGACGATGAAGCAGGCTCGGACCCCTCTCGGGGCGATGAAGCAGGCTCGGACCCCTCTCGGGGCGATGAAGCAGGCTCGGACCCCTCTTGGGGCGATGCAGCAGGCTCGGCCCCCTCTTGGGGTGATGTAGCAGGCTCGGCCCCCTCTCGGGGTGATGTAGCAGGCTCGGACCCCTCTCGGGGCGATGAAGCAGGCTCGGACCCCTCTCGGGGCGATGAAGCAGGCTCGAACACCTCTCCAGGCGTTGTAGCAGGTTCGGACCCCTCTCGGGGCGATGAAGCAGGCTTGGCCCCCTCTCGGGGCGATGCAGCAGGCTTGGATCCCTCTTGGGGCGATGCAGCAGGTTTGGCCCCCTCTTGGGGTGATGCAGCAGGCGTGGATCCTCCTCGGGGCGATGCAGCAGGCTTGGCCCCCTCTTGGGGTGATGCAGCAGGCTCGGCCCCCTCTTGGGGTGATGTAGCAGGCTCGGCCCCCTCTTGGGGCGATGCAGCAGGCTCGGCCCCCTCTTGGGGTGATGCAGCAGGCTTGGATCCCTCTTGGGGCGATGCAGCAGGCTCGGCCCCCTCTTGGGGCGATGCAGCAGGCTCGGCCCCCTCTTGGGGTGATGTAGCAGGCTCGGCCCCCTCTTGGGGCGATGCAGCAGGCTTGGATCCCTCTTGGGGCGATGCAGCAGGCTCGGCCCCCTCTTGGGGTGATGCAGCAGGCTCGGCCCCCTCTTGGGGCGATGCAGCAGGCTTGGATCCCTCTTGGGGCGATGCAGCAGGCTTGGATCCCTCTTGGGGCGATGCAGCAGGCTCGGCCCCCTCTTGGGGCGATGTAGCAGGCTCGGCCCCCTCTTGGGGCGATGCAGCAGGCTCGGCCCCCTCTTGGGGCGATGCAGCAGGCTCGGCCCCCTCTTGGGGCGATGCAGCAAGCTTGGCCCCCTCTTGGGGTGATGCAGCAAGCTTGGCCCCCTCTTGGGGCGACGCAGCAGGCTCGGCCCCCTCTTGGGGCGACGCAGCAGGCTTGGCCCCCTCTTGGGGTGATGAAACAGGCTCAGATGGCAGAGCAGCAAGGTTAGAAGCAGTGCACATAGAAGACACAGATTGCACTGCTGTGGGCTTGATACCCCGAGCCAAACTCTGAGGCTCCTTATTTTGTTTCTGGAGGAGCAGTTTAGAGAAGGCACAGGCAGTTCTAGGACGTCTAGGGAATGTGCTCGTTAGTGTCTCAACAGCAGCTGTGGGAAGCAGAGCCCTGCTAGAGTTAATCAACTCTCTCCGTTTGAGAGAAACCTGTTCCTGAGGCTCTAGCACTGGTGTCACAGAAACCTTCTTGGCCAGGTAAGTCCTGGGTTTTTCTATCCACAAACTGCCAGCTAAAATGTCTGTTTTAGTGGAGCCGGAAGCAGAATACCGGTTAGGAGAGCTGATTGTTTTTTCTAATGGAACAGCTGATCCTAAAGCAGAACAACGGGGGCAGGGTTTGCCTGGTGGTAACAGACACGGAAGACAGGAGCATTTCCACCACCCTGGTTTAGGATTTAAACAATTTAAACATTCCTGATAGACTGAGACGTTCCTCTTATGACAACCACTGCATACCCAGTGTTCTTGATCTGAGAGTTGACATGCAAGACAGTTCTTGTAACTGAGATAGTTCAAAGTCTGGCAACAAGCACAGACATAAAAACTTGGAGGCTGAGGCATAATGTGAGTAGAGGTAAAAGAAAAATTGGCTCACCGGTAGTACCAAGACCTATCTCTTCCCCTGGAAAATTGATGGCTTCGGCATACTGTTACGCTTGGGCTCTGGTCAGGAGTCGTGAACACCACCCAGCAGGGTGGCTCCAGGTGGAGAGAGACAGGAAGCTAGAAACAGTGTCAGGTTCCAGGCTGGGTCAGGGCAGGCAGCAAGTATCAGAGTCTGGGTTCAGGCTGGGTTAGGGCAGGCGGCAAGTAGCAGTGTCTAAGTACAGGCTGGGTCAGGGCAGGCAGCAGTAGCAGTGTCTAAGTACAGGCTGGGTCAGGGCAGGCGGCAGTCAGCAGTGTCTGGGTCCAGGCTGGGTCAGGGCACAGTAAGCAGGGCAAGGCAGTTCAGAAGGCCCGTAGGCCACACACACACACACAGAAGGCCCGTAGGCCACACACCATAAGCGGGGCAAGGCAGGTCAGAAGGCCCGTAGGCCACACACATACACACAGAAGGCCCGTAGGCCACACACCATAAGCGGGGCAAGGCAGGTCAGAAGGCCCGTAGGCCACACACATACACACAGAAGGCCCGTAGGCCACACACCATAAGCGGGGCAAGGCAGGTCAGAAGGCCCGTAGGCCACACACACACAGACAGAAGGCCCGTAGGCCACACACCGTAAGCAGAGCAGGCAGGTCAGAAGGCCCGTAGGCCACACATACACAGAAGGCCCGTAGGCCACACACCGTAGTCAGGGCAAGTAGGTCAGAAGGCCCGTAGGCCACACATACACAGAAGGCCCGTAGGCCACACACCGTAAGCAGAGCAGGCAGGTCAGAAGGCCCGTAGGCCAGGTAAGAAAAGCGAGGAAGAAGGCCCGAAGGCCGCGCAGGGCAAGGCAAGGAAAGGCCCGAAGGCCGCGCAGGGCAAGGAAAGGCCCGAAGGCCGCGCAGGGCTAGAGCAGGGAGCCCAGGTGAGCTCGATGCCGAAGCACCGAGGCAACTGTCAGGCAGGGTTATAAGGGCACACCCAGAGCATAGAGTGGACAGAGGAGATGGACTGGGCCTGTCAGGAAAGCCAGCACTAGAGGGACCCCTGGTGGTGAGGCGGTTGCACTGCAGCCAAAACTGTATCACCATGGTCTCAGCGGTTTCAGCCAGGCATCTTCTCTGGCTGAGGAATTGGGCTGCAGACTCCTCTTCTAAATCACAGTTGGGCACTCTCCCCTTCAAGGGTAAGTTGCTTTTTGATGAGGACTTGGAACAGCTTATCAAATCCTTAGGCGATAACAAGGTTCATAAGCTGCCTGAGGACCGCCCCAACAGTCCAGGTCGTTTTTTCCATCACAGTCTTGCTTCAGGGGGCAGCTCAGGTACAATAAGCCGAGAGGTGCTTTTCAACGAAACACCTCCACTGGAGCTCAAGCATGGGCCCAGTCCTTTCGGGGACGACGATCCTTCAGAGACGGCACCTACCAAACGCCCCACAGCAAAGCCCTCGCAATGAGATGCGGCCGGCCCATTCCTCCTTTCCAGACTTAGGTGGTCGGCTGTCCCTTTTTCTTGAGGAATGGGTCAAAATTACTGCGGATCAGTGGGTTCTCGAGGTGATCGAAAGAGGTTACGCTTTAGAATTTGCTCTCCCTGCAGCGCGTGGAAGTGGCCAGTGGTCTGCCAGACTCTCGAAAGGCTTTTAGCCCTCTGAGCCATAGTCCCGGTCCCCCCTCAGGAGCAGGGATCCAGCCAGTATTCCATCTACTTCGTCGTACCCAAAAAGGACAGATCTTTTCGTCCCATCCTGGATCTCAAGTGAGTCAACAGGGCGCTCAAGGTTCCCCACTTTCGCATGGAGACCCTGAGGGCAGTCATAGCAGCTGTGCGCACAGGTGAATTCCTCACCTCTCTTGATCTGATGGAGACCTACCTCCACATCCCGATCTGTCAGGACCACCAAACCTTCCTTCGTTTCAACAATCTGGGACGACCCTATCAGTTTCAGGCGCTCCCATTAGATCTTGCCACCGTTCCCCGCACATTTACCAAGGTTATGGTTGTGGTGGGGGCCTTCCTCCGATGGGAGGGAGTCCTAGTCCACCCATACCTGGACGACTGGCTCATTCGGGCGAAGTCAGAGGAGCTGTGCATGAAGGTGGTCAACCGGGTCTCGTCGGTCCTCACCTCCCTCGGGTAGATAATCAATTTTTCCAAGAGCAACCTCAAGCCCTCTCAGGTTCTTGAGTTCTTAGGAGCGTGCTTTGACACCCACATGGGCAAAAAGTGTTATTACCTGAGACTCGTGTGCTCAAGATCATGGATCAGGTGCAACATCTGGTATCCCTCTCGGTCCCCACGGCCTGGGATTATCTCCAGGTACTGGGTTCTATGGCATCAACTATAGATTTGGTTCCGTGGGCCTTTGCGCATATGTGTCCTTTACAGAAAGCGTTGCTGTCCCTTTGGAAACCGGTCTCGGAGGAGTTTCAAACGCCTCTGCTGCTCTCCGATGCTACCATCGCCGACATACAGTGATAGCTCTCTCTCACCCACCTGTTAAAGGGGATGCCCCTGTACACTCCTCAGTGGATTATTGTAATGATGGAATCCAGCCTTTCTGGCTGGGGAGCAGTGTGTTAGACTCAGTCTACGCAGGGATGCTGTTCTCCAGTTCAATCCCTCTGGCACATCAATCATCTAGAGGCCTGAGCGGTCCATCTGGCACTCAAGGCCTTCCTGCCCTTGATCCATCGCAAGGCGGTATGAGTTATCTCTGACAATGCCACCACGTTAGTCTATATCAATCGTCAGTGGGGCACCAGGAGTCCGGTGGCTCTGGAAGCCTGCAAGCTGCTCGCCTGGGCAGAGCGTCACCTGGATTGATTGGCAGCTTCCCATATTGTGGGGAAGGAGAAATTTCAAGCCGACTTCCTCAGTCGTCAATGGCTAGACCCCAAAGAGTGGGAGTTGTCCGGGACGATGGATCTGATCGTCCGCAGGTGGGGGGTCCCCCACTTAGACCTGATGGCTACTCTGAACAATGCAAAGGCCCCCAGATTCTTCAGCCGCAGAAGGGAGCACTGCTCGGAAGGGGTGGATGCCCTGGTTCTTTCCTGGCCTCATGACGTTCTCCTCTATGTGTTCCCCCCCTTGGCCTCTGGTGGGAAAAGTACTCAGAAGGATAGAACTCCATCTACTTCGTCGTACCCATTCTCGTACCCATTCTCGTACCCATTCTCGTACCCATTCTCGTCGCACCAGAGTGGCCTCGAAGGCCGTGCAATGTGGATCTGGTGAACCTCGCGACAGATGATTCCCTTCGCCTCGGTCATCTCCCAAACCTGCTCCTTCAAGGTCCAGTATTTTTCGATCAGGTGGATCGCTTCTGTCTAGCAGTCTGGCTTTTGAGCGGTGGAGACTGAGGAAGAAGGGGTACAAGGAAGAAGTTATATCCACTCTGTTGCGGGCCCATAAGCCTTCTACCCCTCTCGCTTACGTTCGGGTGTGGAGAGTATTTGAGAATGTGTGTGCTGAGTCTGGAGTGCCGGCATGCAAGGCTCCAGTATCCCAGTTCCTCTCTTTTCTTCAGAATGGCCTCTCCAAAGGTTTGTCTTTCAATTCTTTGCGCGTACAGGTTTCTGCTCTTGGGTTCCTCTTAGGAAAGATCGATGGTTACACGGTGGCGGCTCATCTGGATGTCGTTCGATTCCTCAAGGGGGCTAAGCATTTGAATCCGCCTGTCTGGGCTACTTGCCCCTCATGGATCCTTAACTTGGTGCTTCGAGTCCTTTGCAAGGCACCCTTTGAGCCCCTCTAGCAGGCCACGCTTAAGGATCTAACTCTTAAGACGGTTTTTCTTGTTTCTGTTTGCTCCGCCAGGAGGGTATCGGAGCTCCAAGCATTGTCTTGTAGAGAACCTTTTCTCCGTTTTTCTGATTCAGGTGTCTCCCTTAAGACGGTTCCATCATTCTTGCCGAAGGTTGTGTCTTCCTTTCACGTCACTCAGTTGGTGGAACTCCCTGCTTTTTCTTCTGAGGACATTACAAACACGCCTGGTGGTGACCTATGGCGCCTTGACGTTAAAAGAGTACTACTGCAATATTTACAGGTTACAAACGAGTTTTGAGTCTCTGATCATCTCTTTATTTATTTATTTTATTTATAGGCTTTTATATACCGAAGTTTAGCTAGATGCCTTCACTCCGGTTTACAGGTAGAACAACATATTACAGGTTGATATATAACTTATAGAACAACAAATTATAAGTTAAGGAACATTAGGTAGAACAGTATAACAGGAAAGGTAATATGCATTGTCGGGTTATAACACCGGAAGCAAGATGTTTATCGCCGGCTTCATGAAGCGACGCAAAGTAAATAACATAACATTAAAGTAAATAATTAACAAATAAAGAAAATAACAAACCATAAATATCCATCATTTTAATTAGTCAATAAAGAGTTAACCATCTGCCGTCTTATAGTTATCATTAAATTATTTACTTGTCTGTGCTTATTTGTCTTATGGATTGGCCCAAATAAGGGAAACAAGGCTTCTAAGGTTACGATTGCTCGCTGGCTAAAGGAGGCGATTGCGTCGGCTTATATTTGTTGGGGCTGGATGGTTCCGGAGGGCTTAAGGGCCCACTCTTTGCATTCACAGGCTACTTCTTGGGCGGAGAGACAGTCTGTATCTCCGCAGGAAATCTGCAGAGCAACGACTTGGAAGTCTCTGCATACTTTTGCTCGTCATTATCGCCTCGATGTGCAGGTGCCTGTATTTGGCTCCTTCGGAAGGCAGGTGCTTCAAGTGGGACTGTCTCAGTCCCACCCCATTTAGGGAAGCTTTGGTACATCCCAGCAGTCTGGGCTGATCCGGGTACGTACAGAGAAAGGAAAATTGGTTCTTACCTGCAATTTTCGTTCCTGTAGTACCACGGATCAGTCCAGACTCCCACCCTGACTACATCTACTTTTGATCCGTCTGAACGAAGTTTTCTTTCACAGAATTTTGGATCTGTCTACTTCCTATCCGATATTGATAGGGCACCGGAGGTACTCACTGATGTAAGAGTGACTTCTTATCTGTTTGAAGTTGGTTACTTGCTTGATCTTATTTTGGTTCTTTTTCCACTTGCTAGTTGTCTGCTTTGATAACGTTTATACTGAAGAGATGCAGGGTGAGCACTGTCCTGATATAGGATACCCTTTCAGTTTTTCTCTGTCTCCATCTGCTGGACAGGAGGCTCAACCCACTGTCTGGACTGATCCGTGGTACTACAGGAATGAAAATTAGCAGGTAAGAACCAATTTTCCTATGATTCATTTCCCAGTAGCATTGGCAAATGAGAAACTGTATTGTGGAGGAGTAGCCTAGTGGTTAGAGCAGTGGGCTACGAACCAGGAGACCAGGGCTCGAGTCTGTTGCTCCTTGTGACCTTGGGCAAGTCACTTTACCCTCCATTGCCTCAGGTACAGAACTTAGATTGTAAGCCCTCTGGGGATAGGGAAATACCTGCAGTACCTGAATGTAATCCACTTTGAAGCACTGGAAAAAAAAAGTGCAAAAAGCGGAATATAAAATCTAAATAAATAAAAAAAATCTAAATAAAATTTTGGGGCGGAGTTAAAGCAAATTTCAGATATATCTTCCTAGATCAGACCTGCTTGAGAGTAGATCTAAAGTTATTTGGCCTTGTTTGGCCAGATATTGTAACTAGCTACTTACTGGATATCTTCAAACGATATTCAAATAAGCCTCGCTGTCAAAAAAAAAAAGAAAAGGGCCTGATTTGCAATCTTGGCCACAAAGTAAAAGATAAGCCCATTCAGGCTGTGCTTCCCATACCTCCAATCCCCGTTTAAAATGTGCCAGGGTCCGCTGACCTCCCCCACCCTGACTCCTTTCATCAAGTAGAGGATTGTGAAGAACCGCAGAAAGGCTTGTGAGACTGGAGGCTGGACTTGTAAATGGCAGATTGCACTTAATATGGACAAGTGCAAAGGAATGCACGTAGGCAAAAATAATCCCAACTCCAGGCACACGATGCTGGGCTCTGTGCTAGGAATCACCACCCAGGAATAGGACCTCAGAGTCCTTGTGGACAATGAATTGAAATGCTCAGCTCAGTCTAAAAAGCAAATAAAATGTTAGGAATTATTCGGAAAGGAAAGGAGAATGTCATAATACCTCTGTATCAAACCATGATGCGACTACACCTTGATTATTATGTGCAGTTCTGGTCATTCCATCTAAAAAAAAAAACACGTAGTGGATATAGAAAAGTTACAGAGTAGGGCGACAAAAATGATAAATGGGATGGAAAACCTCACTTATGGAGAAAGGCTAAATTGGAGTCTTCAGCTTGGAGAAGAGTTTGAGAGGGCATATGAATGAGATTTATCAAATCATGATTGAGGTGGAATTGGTAAAAATGGGTAACAAGGGAATGGCTATTACTCAAACGACACTAGCACTAGGGGGCATTCCATGAAACATGCAACCAGCACATTTAAAACAATTACTGAATAAAAGATTAAGTAGATCCATTTTTCTTTTATTATGTTGTGTTGTTATGATGATATTTTAATTTTCCATCTTTATGTTTTGTTAAATTTAAAGTTAATTTTATTTTATTTTAATATCTTTTAGGATAAAGATATTAGTAATATTGATAGTGATACATTACTATGTAATTTTTATTCATACTTTTTATTTTATTTTTACTTTCACTTTATGAAAGTAGTATTTATTATTTTGCTCATTATTGTAAACTGTTTTTGTTCAAATCTAATTTGCTAAAGACGGTATATAAAAAGTCTTAAATAAAATAAATCATAACAAGTATTTTTTTCACTCAGTGCACAATCAAGTGGTCAAGGCAACTAATACATTGGGGTTCAAAAGTGGGTAGGGACAAGTTCCTTCAGCCTTCACTTATCCCTGGGAGTGAGATCTACTGGGTGCTTGTGACCCGATTCTGGGCTCGATGGACCTTTGTCTCACCCAGCAGGGCACCTCTTGTGTTCTTATTGTTGTGAACCTCTCCTTCCATTCTTACTTCACTGGTCTGACATGCACACTCGTTCAATATTACCTCATGGGCTTGGTGCACACAAGCTCACCTTCTCCTCCAGTACTTTATCCTTAGGGGCCTGGCATGCACAACTCTCCGTACTCAGCTTCACTCCTCCACTCATTCTCATTTCATGGATCTTTCACTCCCCTCCCCCTACTCAGTTGCATCTTATTTGGTACATTCCCTCACCGCCATCACTCCTACCTTGCTCTCACCTCCCCTCCTACTTTACGTGGCTGGCACACCACCAGGTGTTACTTCACAAGGTTTGTATCCCTCACTTTCACGTCATAGGGCTGGCACACCTCCCTTTCCTGCACTTTTACTTCACGGGGCTGGTATCTGTTACTTTCTCTTCATAGAAATGGCAGACCACCTTCTCGTCCACCCTTACTCATTTCCTAAGGTTGGCTTACTTCTCCTTCACTCTTATAGGGCTGCCATACCCCCTCTGGTCCCACATATACACACACATGCTTCATATTGCTGGCAACCCCCTTCCCCCACAAGATAGACACTCATAGGACTGGCGCACCTCCTCTCGCCTCAGACTCACTGCGTCACTCTTCCTACCTCTCTCCAGGTGCTGATTACAAGAACAAGTACTTGCCAGTGACCACCAGCTATGATTATGATGCTCCTCTCTCAGAAGCCGGGGACCCCACAGACAAACTGTTTGCTATCAGAACTGTCATCAGTAAGGTAGTACTCCTGTGACGGGGAGGGGTGGGCAGGGGGTATGCTTTCAGCTCTGGGATGGGGCTGCACTGTCTTCTGGCCTCCTACTTCAGTCAATAACAGATTCCTTCTCTTTCCTTTCTTCCTGACCAGTTTAGGGATATACCTTATGGCCCGATGCCCCCTGCCACGCCAAAATATGCTTATGGGTTCATCCCCCTAAAGAAGGTGAGAGGCAGTCTTGACCTGCATCCGTTGCCCAGCAAACAGTCAAAAACCTGTGTCTTTAGAAAAGTAAAGCAGAAGGGAAGGATCATAAAATGTAAGGGACTATTAGAATACGTACAGGGCTTGAATTACGGGGTGGAGTTTATATAAAATGTAAAGGAACTAGTGCAGGGTGGGGGGTTATGTAACGTGTAAGGGAACGTGCAGGGGGTCTCATAAAATGTAAGGGATTGGAGCACACACAGAGTTGGGATGGGGAGGAGTCATAAAATGTAAAAAATAAAATAAAAAAGTGTATGGTGAGGAAGGGTTATGCCAAATTTAAGGAAGCGAACGTGGGCTGGGGAGCGCGCGCAGGATGGGGACTGAGTTTATGTAAAGTGTAAGGGAGTGCGCGCAGGATGGGGACTGAGTTTATGTAAAGTGTAAGGGAGCGCGAGCAGGATGGGGACTGAGTTTATGTAAAGTGTAAGGGAGTGCGCGCAGGATGGAGGAATGAGTTTATGTAAAGTGTAAGAGAGCGCGCGCAGGATGGAGGAATGAGTTTATGTAAAGTGTAAGGGAGCGCGTGCAGGATGGAGATCTGAGTTTATGTAAAGTGTAAGGGAGCGCGGGCAGGATGGGGACTGAGTTTATGTAAAGTGTAAGGGAGCGTGCGTAGGATGGGGACTGAGTTTATGTAAAGTGTAAGGGAGCGCGGGCAGGATGGGGACTGAGTTTATGTAAAGTGTAAGGGAGCGTGCGTAGGATGGGGACTGAGTTTATGTAAAGTGTAAGGGAGCGCGGGCAGGATGGGGACTGAGTTTATGTAAAGTGTAAGGGAGCGTGCGTAGGATGGGGACTGAGTTTATGTAAAGTGTAAGGGAGTGCGCGCAGGATGGGGACTGAGTTTATGTAAAGTGTAAGGGAGCGCGAGCAGGATGGGGACTGAGTTTATGTAAAGTGTAAGGGAGTGCGCGCAGGATGGAGGAATGAGTTTATGTAAAGTGTAAGAGAGCGCGCGCAGGATGGAGGAATGAGTTTATGTAAAGTGTAAGGGAGCGCGCGCAGGATGGAGGAATGAGTTTATGTAAAGTGTAAGAGAGCGCGCGCAGGATGGAGGAATGAGTTTATGTAAAGTGTAAGGGAGCGCGCGCAGGATGGAGGAATGAGTTTATGTAAAGTGTAAGGGAGCGCGTGCAGGATGGAGATCTGAGTTTATGTAAAGTGTAAGGGAGCGCGGGCAGGATGGGGACTGAGTTTATGTAAAGTGTAAGGGAGCGTGCGTAGGATGGAGGAATGAGTTTATGTAAAGTGTAAGGGAGCGCGGGCAGGATGGGGACTGAGTTTATGTAAAGTGTAAGGGAGCGTGCGTAGGATGGAGGAATGAGTTTATGTAAAGTGTAAGGGAGCGCGCGCAGGATGGAGGAATGAGTTTATGTAAAGTGTAAGGGAGCGCGCGCAGGATGGAGGAATGAGTTTATGTAAAGTGTAAGGGAGAGCGTGCAGGATGGAGCACTGAGTTTATGTAAAGTGTAAGGGAGCGCGGGCAGGATGGGGACTGAGTTTATGTAAAGTGTAAGGGAGCGTGCGTAGGATGGGGACTGAGTTTATGTAAAGCGTAAGGGAGCGCGGGCAGGATGGGGACTGAGTTTATGTAAAGTGTAAGGGAGCGCGGGCAGGATGGGGACTGAGTTTATGTAAAGTGTAAGGGAGCGTGCGTAGGATGGGGACTGAGTTTATGTAAAGTGTAAGGGAGCACGTGTAGGATGGGGGTTTGTGAGTTTATGTAATTTGTAAGGGAGCGCGCGCAGGGTGGTGGGGTTATTATTTATTTATTTATTTGTTGATTTTTATATACCGACATCGTCGGAACATCATGCCGGTTTACATTGTAACAATTTGTGAGTTTGTCAAATGTAAGGGAGAGTGTACAGCACAGAGAAACACTTAGTTTTTCTTTGTCTGAGCTACCAGACATGTTCCCAGTCCTCCTTTTAAGATTTTTTTAGGGCCTTTTCTTGACCTAATTCTGCCTTGTTGCACCATTTATGGACTGGTCCTGGCAAAACCGCTCCCCAACCAGAGAAACTGGCATCAGTGGTAATGATCATCCAGACTGGGACTTCCAGATCCACACCTTCTCTCAACTTGTCCGGAACTAGCCACCATGAAAGACTGGACTTGGCAAACTTCGTAAGAGGAAGCGGCAGGTGAAACTGCTCCGACAACAGGTCCCAGCGGGTTAGTAAAGCAGACTGAAGAAGCCGCATATGAGCAAATGCCCATGGGACCAATTCGAAAGTGGAAGCCATAGACCTGAGAACCTGCAAGTAATCCCAAACCTTGGGCATGCGCTTCTCCAACAATCTGTGAACCTGAGTCTTGTAATTTGGAAATCTGCTGTTTGGTGAGAAAAACCTTTCCCACTTTGGTATCAAAACGTGCCCCCAGAAATTCCAAAACCTGGGAAAGAGAAAGATGACTCTTGAACAGATTGACTATCCATCCCAATGACCTTAGACGCCGGAGGACTAAGTCTACTGCCTCCTGGCAAAGGGACTCTAATTTTGCCCGAATCAGCCAGTCATCCAGATAGGGGTGAACCAAGAAACCGTCCCTCCAGAGAACCGCAGCTGCCATGACCATCACCTTGATGAAGGTCCTGGTCACTGTCGCCAGACCGAAGGGCAGGGCTCAAAATTGATGGAGGAGCCATCTCTACCCATCTTTCGCCCATGAAAGGACTGATTCCAGGACAGTTTCCTTTCTGAGGATTGCATTTGGGTACCACTTGAAACTCGGAAAGGTCGAAACTGCCTATTCCCTCTGAAGCAAGAGCATGGGGGAAAAAGACCCCTTCCCTTTTGGTTTATCTTCAGGCAATTTGTGAACCTTATTCCCCCCCCAAAAACTTAATCACCTCCTTCAAGTCTTGCCCAAAGAGCAACGTCCCTTTAAAGGGCAATGAACTTGGATGAAATATCTGCTGAACAATTCCTCAACAAGAGGAGTCTGTAGGCTGATACTGCAGACATCAGTGTCCTGGATGAAGTCCTATTGAGGTCATATAACGAATCAGCTCCATAGACCACCACAGCCTCCAGCCGCTCTGCCTGCTTCGCCTCAGAGTCTGACAAGGATTTGTCCACCTGCAACTGCTGCACCCAGTGCAGATCTGCTCTTTGCATAAAACTACTGCAAACCGCAGTTCATATGCCAAGGACCGAAACCTCAGATATCTTCTTGAGGTGAACTTCTAACTTTCTATCTTGAAGGTCTTTCAATGCTGCAGACCCAACCACTGGGATGGTCAGCTTCTTAGTAACAGCTGAAACTGAGGCATCCACTTTTGGGACACTCAGGAACTCCAGCGTATCCTCAGACAAAGGATATAATGTGTCCATGGCTCTGCCAACCTTCAAGTCGGTCTCAGGAGTATCACACTTCCTAAATACCAACCTTTTGACCAATTTATGGAACGGAAAGGACTTTGCCAGATCTTGAAGGCCGTCCATAACTGGGTCTACCTCCTCCAGATCTGATTTGTCCCGTGGGACTTTTATACCCAGTTCCTCCAGAATGTAGGGTATCAAGAGACTCAACTCCTCCCTGTGGAAGAGCTACACCACTTTAGGATCATCTCCTTTGACAGTCAGGGCTTTGCCACAGTTATCTGGATCGTGCTTCACCATATTCGGATCTGCATCCTTCGGATTCTGCGCTGGCAGATTGGTCACCCTCTGCAAACTCAGAGGAGCTATCTGCAGTAGCCGGAAGTACCAGGACCTCCGGAACCCGCCTAACTCTTGTGGCTACCATCGCCCAAGATGACCTACCCCTTTTTGAAGGACCAGGATGCGCCAGCGCTCCCTACACTGTTCCACAGCCTTCCTGGCTGAATAAGCTCTATGTAAGAATAAAACAAAGTCAATTTATGATTTTTTAATTGGATTTTTATTCTTCTACTATCTTAAAATATTTATTTTCGTTAATGATATAGTTTTACTGTTGGTGTTTTATATTTCTTGATTTTATTGTTTGATGTTTTATGATGAATGGTAATGTTTCTGTTTTCCCATTGTTGTACAGTATACAGAGTCTGGCTTGTCTGCACACTTTTATTTCTACTTTATGGTCTCTTTTTTTTTTTTTATTCTGTATTTGGTGATGTTCTGTGTTCTGCACATGTGACCAAGGTGAGGTATTCTGCTAGCGAGTAGTTTCTTGTGTATTTATTTGTTGAGTTTTATATACCGTCGTTCGGTGTAGCCATCACAACGGTTTACAAGATTCAAACAGATTAATGGTAGTTTAACATTTGCTAATCGATGAAACAACGGGAGGGTTCACTGGAGGGGGGGAAAGAAGGAAGGGAGGGATAACATGGGGGTTAAATTGACAGTGTAGGGATCTATAGCAGTCTGGACTGTTTTGTTTTCCCAATAGGAGGTGTATTGTTGTTTTAGGACCTGGTGAAATATTTGCAGCATTACTTTTTCATAGGTAAGACTATTATTGTTTGCGAGCTGGTAGTTAGTGCTGATCTGGTATAGGAGGTTTACTATATTGTAACTTTTCAAGCCCACATTCAACATGCGTTACAATAGGCCTAATACCACATGGGTATTTTTGCAGGGTTTTCTGGTTGGTGCCCCAGCAGTGCATGTAAACATAGCATGCAGGTTGCTGTAAGTGCTGTTTCCCTGTACGTACCACGGATCAGTCCAGACACCTGGGTTGTGACTCCGCACCAGCAGGTGGAGACAGAGTAAAACTTGTCAGGCTTCCCTACATATAGTAAGGTGCCACCCACAGCCCCTCAGTCTTACGTAATGTCAAAGCAAATTTAACAACCAAACTATCCAACTAGACCGCCCTAACCAGGGCCGGTTCACGCCCGTAACCAAGGGACACGAACTATAATCCAACCGCAACAATTGAATCCACCGAGCGGGGGAGGACAGTGCGGATGAAGGGTCCTCTGGGTCGGAGGCGTCTTTTTCAGAGGATTTTGCGCTTCTCCTGCGCAAGGTTTTTAAAATGTAAACGTTCCAGAAGGAAGGAGTTGAGGGGTCCGGAGGACCATCCAAGGACATCCAGGGCCCCGGAAGAGGACGGCCAGAAAGAGACCCAGAGGAACCTCGGACTCACCAAAGGGGAAGCGCCCAGTGCGGGGCGCCACTCAGGACCCGGACAGCGAGTCTGCGGGACCCGGACAGCGAGTCTGCGGATTCGGAGGATGCGGATCCGTCGGTTCAGCCCCTGGGGGGGGCAGATGAACCGGTTGCAGAGGGTCCAGGTCAGCCAGGCACCGGAAAGGGAACTCCGGCAGTGGACGGCGATGATCCTAAGGTGGTCCGGTTATTTCCAAAAGAGGAGCTAGCGCCGCTAATTCCGGCCATTCTCCAGGAGCTGGATGTGGAGGCTCCGCCGGTAGAGTCCCGGTAAGGGGCCAATATGGACCCAGTACTGTTGGGCCCCTTCGGTCCGGCAGTGGCTTTTCCATTCCATTTTTCAGCATCCGATATACTGTTCAGAGAATAGGACACCCCGGAGTGGGGCCTGAAGGGGAGCAAAGCCATGGACAGACTGTATCCGCTACCGGAGGATACGTTGGACCTCCTTCGCCTTCCGAGAGTGGACGCAGCGGTGTCGGCCGTGACGAAGAGTTCGACGATTCCTGTCACAGGGGCCACAGCACTTAAGGATATCCAGGACAGAAAGCTGGAACTGCAGCTTAAAAAGGTCTTTGAGGTCTCGGCTCTGGGAGTCCGGGCGCCTATAACTTTGCCCTGCGAGCGGGACTTCGCTGGGCCCAGGTACTGCAGGCCAATGCGGGGCTCTCAGAAGAGAAATCGGCGCAAGCGGATCTCCTGGAAGCGGTGATCGCCTACAGTGCGGATGCTCTGTATGACCTGCTGCGCCCGTCGGCCAGGTCCATGGTTTCAGCGGTGGCTGCTCGCCGGCTTCTCTGGCTTCACAATTGAGCGGCGGACGGCTCTTCAAAAGCTCATCTGGGTGCGCTGCCTTTTAAGGAAAGATGACCTGATGCAATCGATCGGAGAGAACAAGGCTTTTCGACTGCCAGAGGACAGGCCCAGGGCTCGCCAATCGGACTCGATTTCGGGGGAATAGAAGATCGCGGCCGCAGAGATCGTCCGGTCCGTCCTACAGGCCCGCCTCCTCCAGAACGTCTTCTTGGCCTCAGTCCTTTCGGAGCAGAAAGTTTGGGAGGCAGAGTGGACCCTCGGCGGGAGCAGGGTCCAAGGGGCCCCAATGAAACGAGGGCGGTCCATTCCTCAGCCCAGGTTTGGGCGGATGTGCCAAACGTAGGAGCCAGGTTGGTGTTATTTTCCGAGGAGTGGACCAAAATAACATCGGACCAGTGGGTCCTCAGCGTGATAAGTCAAGGTTACGCCTTAGATTTTGTAAGAGTTCCTGTAGACAAGTTTCTCATGTCCCCGTGCAAGGGCTGCAGCAAGTGCGCAGCAGTAAGGCAAACTCTTCGGCGACTGGATGCCTGGGCGCAATAACTCCCGTGCCTCCTGAGCAGCAATGACAGGGCCGGTACTCCATTTATTTCATCGTACCAAAGAAAGAGGGCACGTTCAGACCAATTTTGGATTTGAAAGGAGTGAACAGGTGTCTTCGCATTCCACGTTTCAAAATGGAGACGATCCGGTCGGTAGTGGCCTCGGTGCGGCCGGGGGAATTCCTGGCGTCGTTGGATCTCGCCGAAGCATATCTTCATATAGGCATTCAGCCTTCCTATCAGAGGTTCCTCAGGATTTGCGTGTTGGGCAGGCACTACCAATTCAGAGCTCTCCCCTTCGGCCTCGCCACCGCTCCCCGTACCTTTACCAAGGTTATGGTGGTGGTGGCGGCAGCCCAGCTCCGGAGGGAAGGATGGCTGGTGCATCCTTATCTGGACGACTGGCTCATCCGAGCAAAGTCCGAAGTACAGTGTCGGCAGGCGGTCGGCAGAGTCCCTACAGCTCTTGCGCTCCCTCGGATGGGTGATCAATCTGGCCAAGAGTCGGTTGGTCCCCACTCAGTCCTTGGAGTATCTGGGGGCGCTTTTTGATACCAAACAGGGCAAGGTGTCTCTCTCCTTGGAGCGTGTGCACAAGCTGCAGAGTCAAGTGAGACGTTTGCTGTCCCTCCGTATGCCCCTGGTCCGCGATTACCTGATGGTGATAGGCTCTATGGCATCGACGTTAGCTTTGGTGCCCTGGGCGTTTGCGCATCTGCGGCCGTTGCAATCAGCATTGCTCTCCCGTTGGAAGCCGGTGTCAGAGGAATTTCATCTCCCGCTGCCGCTCACGGACAAGGCAAGGGACAGTCTTCACTGGTGGCTCCATACCGACCATCTGACGTGCGGAATTCCCTTACTCGTGCCCAACTGGACGGTGGTCACAACAGATGCCAGTCTCTCCGGCTGGGGAGCGGTCTGCCTGGGACACTCGGTACAAGGACAGTGGTCCAGAGCTCAGTCACGGTGGTCCATCAATCGTCTGGAGACCAGGGCAGTAACGCTGGCGCTGCAATCCTTCCTTCCCTTGATCCGGGGAAAGGCGGTCAGGGTGTTGTCAGACAATGCGACAACCGTGGCGTACATCAACCGCCAAGGGGGGACAAGGAGGCAGCTAGTGGCGGAGGAGGCGCACCGTTTGATGGGCTGGGCGGAGCAGAACCTCAGCAGCATCGCGGCGTCTCACATCGCCGGAGTGGACAACGTCCAGGCGGACTTCCTCAGTCGCCATCACCTGGATCCCGGAGAATGGGAGTTGGCGGATGTTGCGTATCGCCTCATCTGCAAGAGGTGGGGTCCGCCACACATGGATCTGATGGCCACCACTCAGAACACGAAGGTTCCACGGTTTTACAGTTGACGGAGAGAACGAGGGGCCGAAGGCGTCGATGCGCTGGTGCTCCCCTGGCCCACAGACGTCTTGCTGTACGTGTTCCCTCCTTGGCCCCTAATAGGCAAGGTCCTGCGACGGATAGAGTTGCATCCGGCGGACGTGATTATGGTAGCGCCGGATTGGCCACAGAGACCTTGGTTTGCAGATCTGCTCCACTTAGCGGTGGGGCCTCCCCTGCGGTTTCAGGGGTCCGCGGCTCTCCTCCATCAAGGCCCCATTTGTTTGGAGGACGCGGATCACTTCTGTCTTGCGGCATGGCGTTTGAGAGGAGGCGCTTGCTAAATAGGGGCTACTCGGTCGCGGTGGTGGCCACCTTGTTGAGATCTAGGAAACAGTCTACGTCCTTAGCCTATGTGCGTGTTTGGGCGGTGTTTGAGGACTGGTGCAGAAATCGTAGGGTGGACACCTTGTTAGCATCCGTGTCCAATGTGCTTGCCTTTCTTCAGATGGGTCTTTCTAAAGGTCTATCTTGTAGTACCCTTCGGGTTCAGGTGGAGGCCCTCGGTTGTCTCAGGGGTAAGGTGCAGGGGGTGTCCCTGGCCCTTCACCCGGACATAGCTCGGTTTCTTCGAGGAGCTAAGCATTTATGTCCTCCGTTACGTCATCCCTGTCCGTCATGGAACCTCAATTGGGTTCTTTCCGCCTTATGTTCGGCTCCGTTTGAACCGATAAGGCGGACGACACTAAAGGATCTTACGCCGAAGGCGGTCTTCCTTGTGGCCGTAGCGTCGGCGAGACGAGTTTCAGAGTTACAGGCTCTATCATGTAGGGAGCCGTTCTTACGGATCTCAGATTCAGGAGTTTCTCTGAGGACGGTGTCCTCCTTTTTGCCTAAGGTAGTATCTGCTTTTCATTTAAATCAGTCGGTGGAGCTTCCTGCTTTCCCGCATGAGAGCAGTCCAGAGATGAGGGAACTACGGAAACTCGATGTGCGTATGGTCCTCCTTCGTTACCTGGAGGTCACGAATCCGTTCCGAGTCTCCGACCACCTCTTTGTGTTGTGTTCTGGCCCAAAGAGGGGTGGGGCGGCTTCCCGGACAACTATTGCACGTTGGCTCAAGGA
Organism: Rhinatrema bivittatum; assembly: GCF_901001135.1. Classification (NCBI taxonomy): domain Eukaryota; kingdom Metazoa; phylum Chordata; class Amphibia; order Gymnophiona; family Rhinatrematidae; genus Rhinatrema; species Rhinatrema bivittatum. The sequence goes on along the minus strand of NC_042620.1, from coordinate 4,294,013 downwards.
GGCTATCGCTTCGGCATACATTCTACGAGGGAAGCCGGTCCCGGTGGGCCTTCGGGCTCACTCAACAAGGTCGCATGCCGCTTCTTGGGCGGAGTCCTCTCAAGTGTCGCCTCAGGAAATCTGCAGAGCGGCGACTTGGAAGTCGTTACATACTTTCACTAGACATTATCGGTTGGATGTCCAGGCGGCGGATTCTGGGGGTTTTGGAGAGAGAGTACTCCGAGCGGGACTCTCTGGTTCCCACCCTCAGTAATTTGGCTCTGGTACATCCCAGGTGTCTGGACTGATCCGGGTACGTACAGGGAAAGGAAAATTAGTTTCTTACCTGATAATTTTTGTTCCTGTAGTACCATGGATCAGTCCAGGATCCCGCCCGAGATGCTGTTTTGTTCTGAAGTAACGGAGAGTCCGCTCGGTGGATTCAATTATTTAGGTTGGGTTATAGTTCACTTGTCCCTTGGTTACGGACGTTCTGTTCCGGCTGGGGGTTTATTGAACCGGCCCTGGTTAGGGCGGTCTAGTTAGATAGCTTGGTTGTTAAATTTGCTTTGACATTACGTAAGACTGAGAGGCTGTGGGTGGCACCTTACTATATGTAGGGAAGCCCGACAAGTTTTGCTCTGTCTCCACCTGCTGGTGCGGAGTCACAACCCAGGTGTCTGGACTGATCCGTGGTACTACAGGAATGAAAATTATCAGGTAAGAAACTAATTTTCCTTTAGTGTAGCTGGGTTCAAAAAAGGTTTGGATAAGTTCTTGGAGGAGAAGTCCATTAATGGCTATTAATCAAGTTTACTTAGGGAATAGCCACTGCTATTAATTGCATCAGTGGCATGGGATCTTCTTAGTGTTTGGGTAATTGCCAGGTTCTTGTGGCCTGGATTGGCCACTGTTGGAAACAGGATGCTGGGCTTGATGGACCCTTGTTCTGACCCAGTATGGCATGTTCTTATGTTCTTAGGCATAGAGAGGAATGTCAGAGTTTAAAGTTTAGATTACTGTAGGACATGGGAGACGGGCGGCACAGTAATTGTTCACACAGAGCAACAAAAAAGCTAGCACTGGCCCTGAGCTGGATAACTGAAATCATTTCTGAAGTAAGCTGGATAAACGTATCCCACTAACTTTGAGATAGCCAGGAGTATCTGGTATTAACTAATCAGATATGTATCAGGCTATCCGCTCCCCGTCTGGCTGAATATCAGGCTCTGTCCCTTTAAGATGCTGACACTGAAACTTTGTTCTTTAAGCCTCAGTGAGCAGCCCTGTTCAGAGCAGGTTCCCACATGAGCTCACGAACTCTGGATTTGATGAATTCATTAATGACTCTGCGGAGTGTGTTAATTCTTTTCATTCTTATTACTACCAGGGAAAGATCTTGCACAAGAGAGCTGGTGCTCCATGATGGTCTCCTTCATGACTGCTCAGACTGAGGATTCTTGTGTTTTTCAGACTGGAGAATTACTAGAGCTTCTTGATGATTTCTCGCCATACCCACCAGTGAAAGCGCCGTACCCACTAACTTTTGAAGAAGTCAAGCAGGTGATTTACCTCCCATTTGCATTTAGAGTGTGCGCCCGTGTGTGAGCGTGAGTTCAGAGAGAACACCCGTGAGCTTGGTTTGGCTGAAGACGGTCCCTTCTTGGCCTTTTGGCTAAAATTGAATATGAGGGTTAATACCCTGCTATCTGACCCCACTGAGGACATGATGTAATGACCATTGCTAAAGAGTTAATCCTCCTGCTCAGCAAAGATATTGCATATCTGAATGAACTCCCTGTGAATGTGTGTGAGAATGGGCTCAGAGAGACTCCGATTGGGCATTTATATGAGTGAACTATGAGAGTGACTTCACAGTGGGGCAGATTTTGAAACCAGCGCGCGCGCGCGCGGGGGTACATTTGTGCATGTACACCCGATTTTATAACATGCGCGCGCCGAGCCCTAGGGGAGCCCTGACGGCTTTCCCCGTTCCCTCCGAGGCTGCTCCCCACTTCCCCTCCCTTCCCCTATCTAACCCACCCCCAGCCCTACCTAAATCCCCTCCCCCTACTTTGTTTCACTTTTTTTCGCCTGCCTCTGGCAGTCGTATCTTGTGCGCGCTGGCCAGCTGCTGAGCCGGAGGCCTCGGGACCACCCTGGACATGCCCCCACCCCCTTCCCGCGCCGCCAAGCCTATGCAAAATAGGCTCGGCGCGCGCAGGAGGGTTTTTAAAGGGTTACGCGCATATATTACACGCGAAACCCTTTGAGAATCTACCCCAGTGTGTGTAAGAGTAAGCTCGGAGAGACTGATCCGCAGAGACTTCCAAGGGTGACAAGGGACCTCCCTCTGCTTCCCTTTCACTTGTCCCCTGCCCTGACATTGCCAGCTGGTGCCAGATGTGCTGGTTGTAGACGCTTTGATTGCTGAGAGTTTTAAGAGCGTTATGTGTGAGATGCGAAGGCCGCACTGCTAACCCTGGAGCCTTTTCTTGGTTATTGTAACTGTATGCAGAGGAATGGGGGATAGAAAAATACAAACGACAGCAGAAAGAAGCAATCTGTTTGCCTAGTCTGTCCGTCCATACCAAGGGCTCAGCTGTACAGTCCCAGCACCCCCCTCCCATGCTTTCATGAATTCAGATACTGTCCTTGTCGCTGCCATGCAACCATCACCCTCTCTCAAAGAAATCTTTCCTTAGTCTGCCCCCTTTCCTCCTCCTTCTCGAGCCTCCTTGCAGGTATTTAAATGTCTGTATCCTATCTCCCCTGTCGCAGCCTTCCTCTACACTATGCATGTTTAGATCTTTAAATCTGTCCCCATGGGCTTTAAAAGGAAGACCACTGGCCATTTTAGTAGCCTCCCTCTGGCCTGACTCCATCCTGTCTTTATCTTTTTTGAAGGTGCGGTCTCCATAATTACAAAAGTATCTCAAATGAGATCTCACCCGGGACTTATACAGGCTTATACAATGTTGCCTCCGTTTTTCTACTTGCCATTTCTCTCCCTTTACAGCCAAATGTCTTGTTGCCTTATCCACCTCCTCTTTCGATATGAGCACCCCCAGATCCCTCTCTTCTTTCATGCTTAGAAGAATTTGCCCCCATATTATACCATTTCCTCGGGTTTTTGCAGCCCACATGCATGACCTTGCTTTTCTAGCTGCCAAACTCTAGATCATTTCTTGAGCTTTGCCAGATCCCTCCTCATATATTCCACACTTTCCTGGCTGTCTACCCTATTGCAGAGTTTGGTATCATCTGCAAACCTTTCCCAACTTCCTTCCACAATGTTGCTTAAGAAAATGTTGACGAGAACTGGTTGGAGGACTAATCCTTGCAGCACACCAACAGTAACTCCTGTCTCCTCGAAATGAACTGCATTTACCACTTCTCACTCAAGCAGTTTGTAACCCAGGTAGTCACTTCAGAGCCCATGCCAAGAATGTTCAATTTATGTGTACGTTGCCTATGCAGAACTGTGTCAAATGCAAGTACATTGCATCTGTCATTCTCCCTTGATCCAATTCTCTGCTCACCCAATAAAGAAATCGATCAGATTCTTCTGACCAGATCTACTTCTGGCAAAACCATGCTGTCTCGGATCTTGTAAGCCACTGGATTTCAGAAACTGCACTATCCTCTGTTTTAGCAGTGATTCCATTCGTTTGCTTGCCACAGAGGTCAGACTAACTGACCTAGGGGCCGATGCAATAAGCCGAACGTAGAAATGTGCGTTCAAACTGGATGCCCGTTTTTTAATCACGCACAGCCGGGTATCCTGTGTGCCCGATGCAGTATGGAAATGAAGTGCCACGCTAAAAAAGACGCACCAGGGATCAATTGTGCGTCCCTAGCATTGGGAGCTCAGGAGACGTGGCTGTGCGCACAGCCTTGGGTTAGGGAAACGGATGCTGGTAAATTGAGTGTGTGTTTTTTTTTCATGTTGCTGCTTTCTGTGGTTCCTCTCCTTAGTATCGTGATGATTCTAAAAGTAGTAGGAACACTGAAAACAGGATTTTTTGTTTTTTAGTGAGCCCTTGACGCCCGGCAAGACTTAACGCCAGCTTCGGGGCTGGTATTAAATTTGCCTTGTTAAAAAAATGTGTGTCGGCGCACGGCAATTTTTTTGCATCGGGATAATAGCCTCATGTACATGGCATTTACTCGTGATGAGCGCTATTAGCTACACGTGAGTTTGGAGGAGCTAATCTCCTTATTGCATTGGGTGTTAGCCTAGAGCATGCAATCATTGGTTAAGCTGTGCGCTAGCCTGAGCACACTATATATTGCATCGGCCTCCTTAACTTCCACTTCTATGAATATTACCACATCTGCCAGTCCTCAGAACTATTCCCAACTCTAAAGAAGCATTAGAAAAGTCAGCCAGCTATCCCAGCCGGCCCCATCACTTTATCTACTTAACTAGCTCTTCACAAACACACATTTCTGAAAATTGTTTGAAGTGTACCTCATTTCCAATCCTATTTGTGTTCGTTTTAGGTGATCTTCCTGGCCCTTGCCAGTGAACACCCAACAGAAAGGTTTGTTAAACAATTCCGCTTTGTCCTTCGTCGGCCTCTACAAATTCCACCCCTTCACTTCGGAGCCTCACAATGGCACTTTTGCACGTCTATCACTAACATATCTATAAAAACAAGTCTTGTCCCCCCACTCCCATTTTACTGTATTTTCTGTTTTTTTCTTCCATTTGAATCTTTGTATTCCTAACTGCTTTCCCAGTTTTTCATAGGTGACAATATTTGGAAAAGCTGTCTTCCTCTCTCTGCGATCTCTTGTAGTTTATGAATGCTGAGCTTTTTTCCTTCCCTTTTCAGCTACTTTTTTAGAAAACCATAGTGGCCTCTTTTCATCTTTTCTTCATTCCCTGTATGTACCCAGATCAGCCCAGACTGCTGGGTTATGCCTCCCTTCCAGCAGATGGAGACAGAGAAAAACTTGAAGGGCACCCCTGTAAGTAGGATGTGCCACCTGCAGCCCCTTCAGTATTTCTCTGTCTCCAGCAGATGAAGGTGACAGAACTTGCGGTCCTGGTTGATTGATTCTGTAAAAAAATAAATAAATATAAGGGAAGGCTGTGCAGGAATCCTTGGTTTGTCTGGCTGAAACAAAGTTTTGTTTTTGGTAGATTTAAAAAAAATAAATAAAAAATTCGGAAAAAAAAAAAAAGCCGGGCCTCTCGAGGAGCCAAGTCATTTTCTCCTTGGTAGTAGGCCTGCCGGGAAGCTTCTCTTCGCTCCCGCGTCCCAGGAGCAGCAGCCGGTGAGTGACTGGGGGGGGGATTTACCAGTGGGCCGATCCCTCCCCCCCCCAGCCCAAAGACAACTGTGTGTTGTGCTCTGGTGAGGCCAGCGCAATTTAAAAAAGGAAAAGAAACAAAGCCTCAGCATTTTTAGAGCAGAGCTGCTCTCCTTTGGCCTCCCTGGCTCCAGTGGTTCTTTTGGGTGGCCTACCCTCCTTTACAGCGTGGCGATGCCGCACGCCTTGGCCTGTAGAGCCTGCAGGGAGCCGGCAGCGCGGCTCTCTCGCGATAACCTCTGCTCCCAGTGTCTTCCCGGGGGCGAGGGCCCATCAGCGGCAGTGGCCGGCGGAAGGGGGAGGCAGGCACATCGGTCCTGTGGTGTTCAGCCTGCCCCGCGGAACATGGGAACGGCAGCCATTTTAGGGGCAGCGGATGCCGATGCAGATAGCTCGGCAGGGGGAGGGGATCTCCCTCCACAGTTATTTCCGCATGAATTTTTCCCCTGGTCTCCCCATGATTTGTTTCCCACCTTCCCTGCTCCCTTGGGAACCCCCCCGAGGGAAAATTGAAAGGGCCAGCCACCTTTTTCGGCTGATTTTATTTTGCTGCTGCATAAGGCATATTTAGCTAGCCTTATGCCCACGGGGGGAATCCTGAGCCTCCTCCGGGGCGGCCTGGGGCTGGTCCCTCTTCTCCTGTGCAGGTTCCTAGGCTGGATCCTCCTGAGGTCTCCCGGATTCGGGTGGTCCGGGAAGGGTCCAGTTCCGGGAACCAGGATACGGTGACGCTGGCGAATCCACTTCAAGCGGACATAGATGATGATTCCAAGCATGTGGCGCTGGTGGAAGGAGATGATCCTCGGGTCCTTAGACTCTTTCGCAGGGATGAATTGGAACCGATGATTCCACATGTCCTAGTGGAACTGGGCATACCGGCCAGTCAGACACCGGCACCTCAGGATCAGAGCATGGTGGATCCGGTGCTGTCTGGTCTTCGTCCCCCTGCTAGGACTTTTCCTTTTCATCTTTGTTGCTCCAGTTGATGTTTCGGGAGTGGGATACTCTGGAAGCTAGCCTTCGCGTAGGCCGAGCTATGGACAAATTGTACCTGTGGCCAGACGACTCTTTTGATCTCCTTAAGGTTCCCAAAGTGGATGTGACCGTCTCCACAGTCACCAAGCATACGACTATTCCGGTGGTTGGGACGGCTGCCCGTAAGGGCTTGAGGTTCTTCTCAAACGTATCTTCGAGGTGTCTGCTCTGAGGGTTCAAGTGGCAGTTTGCAGTAGTTTAATGCAGCGTGTGAGTCTCCAGGTGGATACAGCAACTCCTGCCAGGGATCTCTCCCCGGAGGAGTCAGAGCAGGCTGATCATTTGGAAGCGGCGGTAGGTATGGGGCGGATGCCTTGTACGATCTCCTTCGTACATCTTCACTTATTATGGCTTCTGCGGTGTCAGCCCCCAGGCTTTTATGGCTCTGTAATTGGTCGGCCAATGTATCCTCCAAATTGCAGCTGGGTGCTTTTCTGTTTAGGGGAAAATTCCTTTTTGGGGATGATTTGGAGCAGCTCATTAAGTCCTTGGGGGACAATAAGGTGTACAAGCTCCCGGAAGATAGGCCAAAAGCTTTGAGGTTTTGGCCCTTCCCGTTCGCATTTTAGGGGACAGCGCCATTTTCGCCAGTCTAAGCTGGCTCCTTTTGGCCAAAGGCAGACGTCCGGAAGATCACAGACTTGGTCTCATTCCTTTCGTGGCCGTAGACCCGCCCGAGACGGCGGTAACCCGAGGGCGACAGGAGCCAAATCCTCTCAATGAAATAACGCCAGCCCACTCCCCTGTTCCAGTCGTCAGGGGGCGGCTGTCCCTGTTTTATGAGGAGTGGGTCAAAATAACGTCAGACCACTGGGTTCTAAACATTATAGAACATGGCTACGCCTTAGATTTTGCTCATCCCTTGTGCGATCTGTTTCTGGTGTCTCCCTGCGGGTCCCTGGAGAAAAGATGCCAAGTGTCTTTCACGCTTCATCGGTTGTTAGACTTAGGGGCGGTCATCCCAGTTCCTTCGGACGAACTTCGGACCAGCAGATATTCGATTTATTTTCTGGTTCCGAAGAAGGAGGGGTCCTTCCATCCGATTTTGGTTCTGAAGAAGGTCAACAGAGCTCTCTGAGTGCCTTGTTTTCGCATGGAGACGCTACATTCCGTAATAGCCTCCATCAGAGGAGTGGAGTTTTTAGCGTCCTTCGATTTGACGGAAGCGTACCTACACATTGCAATTCGGAAGGGCCATCAGCAGTATCTCCGGTTTATGATCCTTGGCAAGCATTACCAATTTCAGGCCTTTCCCTTCGGCTGGCTACTGCTCCGTGCACTTTTACCAAGGTGATGGTGGTTGTAGCGTCGGCTCCCCGTCGCCAGGGGATCCTGGTCCATCCCTACTTGGATAATTGGCTCATTTGAGCGAAGTCAAAGGAACTATGCGAGGCGGTGGTCACCAAGGTGGTGCAGACTCGTCGCTCTCTGGGGTGGATCATCAATGAATGTGGCCATGAGCCAGTTGTCCCCCTGCCCAGGTCCTGGATTTTTTGGGGGTGAGATTCGATACTCAGATCGGGAAAGTCTTCCTTATGCAGGAACAGATAGACAAGCTCATGTTGCAAGTTCGGCGTCTCTTGTCCCTACCAGTTCCCAGGACATGGGACTACTTACAGGTGCTTGGTTCTATGGCGTCTACTCTGGAGTTGGTGCCGTGGGCTTTTGCTCATATGAGGCCATTGCAAAGGGCTTTGCTCTCATATTGGGACCTCAAGTCGGAGGCTTTTCAAGTCCCCGGATACAGTGATTTCCACTCTTTTATGGGCTCGCAAAACTTCCACCTCTCCAGGAACCGGCCAGATCCAGCCTAGCTTGGTGGCTGAGCCCCGAACACTTGTCATGGAGGGTGGATCTGGAGGTCCCTCAGTGGACTATTGTGATGATGGATGCCAGTCTTTCCAGTTGGGGGGCAGTTTGCCAGTCTCAGGCGGCACAAGGCCAATGGACGTAGCAGGAAGCGCAATGGTCCATCAATCGTCTCGAAACCAGAGCAGTACAATTGGCCTTGCAGAAGTTCTTTCCTCTAGTTCATCATTGGTTGGTGAGAGTGCTCTCTGACAACGCAACAACGGTGGTATGCATCAACCTGCAAGGAGGAACAAAGAGCAGTCCCGTAGCTATATAGGCGGATGAACTCATGGCCTGGGCGGAAATCCACCTGCTCAGGATAGCGGCTTCGCACATTGCCGGGGTAGACAACGTTCAGGTGGATTTTCTGAGCCGTCTGAGATTGGATCCCGGAAAGTGGGAGCTGTCCAATGAGGCGTTCGCGTTTATAACTCATTGGTGAGGAATTCCCCGTTGGATCTAATGGTGATTCAGGGAAATGTCAAGGCACCGCGCTTTTTCAGTCGCAGAAGAGAGCAAGGAGCAGAAGGGGTGAACGCCCTGGTCCTCCCATGGCCTCGCGACATTCTGCTCTACACATTCCCTCCATGGCCCCTGGTAGGCAAGGTCTTGAGAAGAATAGAAGCCCATTCAGGAGAGGTGGTGCTGGTGGCTCCGGAATGGCCACGGAGGCCGTGGTTCGCAGATCTCCTCAACCTTGCAGTGGACGGTCTGCCCCTTCTGGGTCATCTTCCGAATCTCCTGCAGCAAGGTCCAGTATTTTTCGACCAGGTGGATCGCTTTTGTCTAGCAGCTTGGCTTATAAGAGGCGGCAGTTGAGAAAGAAGGGTTATCCGGATACAGTGATTTCCACTGTTTTGTGGGCTCGCAAAACTTCCACCTCTCTTACTTATGTCAGAGTCTGGAAGGTTTTTGACTCTTGGTGTAGTAGGTCGAAAGTTTCCCCTAGGCGGGCCTCGATAGTCCACATTCTAGCCTTCTTGCAAGAGGGGTTGGTAAAGGGGCTAGCTTTCATTTTTTTTATGGGTTCAAGTAGTGGCATTAGGCTGTTTACGTGGAAAGGTGGAAGGTGCGTCCATAGCGACTCATCCTGATGTGGTTCATTTCCTTCGAGGTGCTAAGCATTTGAATCTGCCACATCAAGCTGCTTGTCCATCCTGGAGTTTGAATTTGGTCCTTAGGACTTTGTGTGAACCTCCTTTTGAACCGCTCAAGTGTATTACTCTGAAGGACCTATCGCTCAAAACGGTGTTTTTGGTGGCTATATGCTCAGCTCGGAGAGTTTCTGAAATTCAGCCTCTATCTTATCGTGAACCTTTTCTTAGGTTTTCCGATTTTGGCATTTCTCTTAGAACCATGCCATCCTTTCTGCTTAAGGTTGTATCGGCTTTTCACGTGAACCAGTCGGTTGAGTTGCCTGCATTCCCGGATTTGGATCAGAATTCTCCACATGCTCGTGAATTGAAGCGTTTGGATGTCAGGCGGGCACTGATGCGTTACTTGGAGGTCACTAATGATTTTCGCCTGTCGGATCACCTTTCTAGGTCCCACCCCATATAAGGTGGCTTGGGTACATCCCAGCAGTCTGGGCTGATCCGGGTACGTACAGGGAAAGGAAAATTGGTTCTTACCTGCTAATTTTCGTTCCTGTAGTACCATGGATCAGCCTAGACACCTGCCCAGTTTTGATTCTGCTCGAGAGTTTTTCAATTTTTCTGTCACGCTATATAGCAGGATGAAGTTTTCACAAATTTGCCTATTTTGTACATAGTTGAGTCTCAAAGGTTTGGTTTGACCATTTAAATTTTGGATTCCTGTTACCAGTTTGATTCCTTTTTTCTGCTTTGATACTGTTTATACTGAAGGGGGCTGCAGGTGGCACATCCTACTTACAGGGGTGCCCTTCAAGTTTTTCTCTGTCTCCATCTGCTGGAAGGGAGGCATAACCCAGCAGTCTGGGCTGATCCTTGATACTACAGGAACGAAAATGAGCAGGTAAGAACCAATTTTCCTTTTTTTGTTCTAATAAAAAGGTTAGTTGCCCTTATAATATTTCCTTTTAGTGTTGCCTACTTCTCTTCTACTTCCTCTAGATTTTCCCATCTAGCTAAAGATTCCTTGAGACACTCCCCTGTGTTAACAAAGTTTTCCTGTAGACTTAGGACCCTCACCTTTGAATGAACCTTCATCACCTATGCTCTAATACTGAACCACACCATCCGTGATGACTGGATGCCGAATTATCATCCACTAAACATCAGAATCACTGTTCCCATTGGTAAGCACCAAGTTTACTATCGCCCCCTCCCATGTGATAGAATAGTTCTTCCTGCAGATAATCCAGGATCTCCCTGCTTCTAGAAGACACTGCAGCTAGGATGTCTCAAGTCAGTATCAAGCAGAAATCCCCTAGCAGCTGCATCTCCCCTTTTCATAGCAATTTAGTGAATATCCTCCATTAAATCTCTCTCCATTTTTTCTGACTGTGATGTAGATCTGTATATTACACCAATATAAAGAGTTGTTCAATTCCTTCTTTCCAGATTAATCCCACAGTGCCTCCTCCTTACCTCATAAGCCCTGCAGTTCTGTTGCTTTAATATTATTTTTTTTTTATATATAGCACCATTCCTCCTCCCTTTCTTCCTATCCCAGTCTCCTTCTTTAACAGGTGGACTCCATGTCTACTCAGCAATCCTTTAAAAATCTGCTCAGCAGTCCTTTCTGGACCCCCATGATCCAGAAAAACAAAATGCTCTCATAGACACCAACTATGCTGCTGTTCATTTATCTCCAGAATGCGAGCTTCCCTCCCTGGGTCTTTATCCTTGACTGAGAGGACTGTTGTGCACCAGAGCCATGAAGTCACTTTGGATACAATCTGTGCGGTACCTCGCAGTATCATTCATGTCGACATGGATGAGTTACATTAGCTGATAGTCAGTAGGCTTGAGGATTTTCAGCAATTTCTCCATAATGTCTTGGAATTTGGCACCTGGCAGATAGCGCACCTCCCAGGACAACTTGTCTAGTGAGTCACCAATTGCCATTACCGTCTGCCTCCTAGGTACAATGATTGTTGAGCCTTAAACTTTGGGGTTTGCAAATTTCGGTTCCTCCTCATCCGGGATGGTTTCTTCATACCTATTCTTCAGCTCGAGTGAAATCAGAATTGGGATGTAGGGTCTAGTGACTGTAGTATTCTAGGTCCAGGTGTCTTCTTCCCTTCTGCTTCTGATGCCTCGATAAGCATTTCATCAATATACCGTATTTTTCGCTCCATAAGACGCACCTGACCATAAGACGCACCTAGGATTCAGAGGGGGAAAATAAAAAAAAAAATAAAAATTTGTGCTAAACCGGCTCTGCGTCTGGGCGTCTTATGGAGCAAATTAGGGGAGTGCATAGCTTTTTTTTTTTCTCCCCATTTTGTTTTCGGGTCTGGGGAGGGCCATTTCGGTCCACTCCCCAGATCAGAAAACTTTTCTTTCTCTGGGAACCCCATCCCAACCCTTTAAATTAACAACCCCCACCCTCCTGACCCCCCCAAGACCTGCCGACTTAATTTACCGCAACCCCCCACCCTCCTGACCCCCCCAAGACCTGCCGACTTAATTTACCGCAACCCCCACCCTCCTGACCCCCCCAAGACCTGCCGACTTAATTTACCGCAACCCTCCTGACCCCCCCCCCCCACAAGACCTGCCAACTTAATTTACCGCAACCCTCCTGACTCCCCCAAGACCTGCCGACTTAAGTTACCGCACCCCCCCCCCCCCCCAAGACCTGCCAAACGTCCCTGGTGGTCCAGCGGGGGTCCGAGAACGATCTCCTGGGCGTGGGCCGTCGGCTGCCAGTAATCAAAATGGCGCCGACGGCCCATTGCCCTCACTATGTCACTGAGACCAACCAATAGCAGCGGTCGGTCCCAGTGACATAGTGAGGGCAAAGGGCCGTCGGCGCCATTTTGATTACTGGCAGCCGACGGCCCCACACCCAGGAGATCGTTCTCGGACCCCCGCTGGACCACCAGGGACGTTTGGCAGGTCTTGGGGGGGGGGGTGCGGTAACTTAAGTCGGCAGGTCGGGGGGGTCAGGAGGGTGGGGGGTTACGGTAAACTAAGTCGGCAGGTCTTGGGGGAGTCAGGAGGGTGGGGGGTTGTTAGATTTTTGTGTTTTTTTTTTTTATATTCGCTCCATAAGACGCACATACATTTTCCCCCCACTTTTGGGGGAAAAAAAGTGCGTCTTATGGAACGAAAAATACGGTAGTTTTCATTCTTCCAGATGCTTCTCAGTCTTGCCTCCTTCTTTCTGAGTTCTAGCAATCTGCTGACATCTTTCACACTGAACCGATTCCTCACTGTGGATCAGGACATCTGTCTGGACTGTAATAGAAGTAGTAACCATGGTGATACGATGTTTCCAGGCCATCCTTCAACTGTTAGGAGCTTCTGGTACTTGGGGAAAGAAATGAGAAAAGCCTACCAAAATACCTACCTTTTCTTTAGCTATCCTGCAACTAAAATTACCCAGCCTGGGAAATGTAACTTCCACTTCCACACCCAGAATCCCTGTTTGTATTTCTGGTGGCTTGCTCACTTGTTGCTTTGAAGTATAAAGTATCTTATCTTGTTCCTTCAGATTACAATATGTATTTATAAATCTGAGGTGTGTAGTTCCCTCGTTGGTTAGGTTGCAAAGGTAAACCAGACCAACTAGAAATAATTATCACAAAGTTTTTTATAATATGAATGCTACCAATCAGGCTCCTTGAAATGTACTTAATTATTTGTAGGATATAATAGAGCTTGGAGTGCAGCATGGGGTGACAACTCTTCATTCTCCATTTCAGTACTTTGGATTCATGCTGTATCGCACTCGTCTACCAAAGAATGCTTGGAATTTGACCCCACTTGTCTGCCCTCCCAGTGGAGTCCATGATCTGGGTTATGTCCTGGTTAATGGGGTAAGACATGGAGTCCCTAATACTTGCAAAGTCAGATATATGTATAGATTATTACAGAAATACATTCCCATGTAAGTTCTATCCAGAGCATGTTAAAGAATCTACTAATGACTGCTGATACCAAATGCAAAAAGAACAAAAAGCCTTCTCTATATTAAAAACTAATGAAGTTCTTGAGAAAAACATTGAAGTGTTACCAGAAAAGAGAAAAAAAACACAATGCATGCAGAATATCAAGTTCCATAACCAAAAGAAAAATCTAATTGAGATGGATAACTCTGTCAACAGTGGCACAACTGCAAAAGGAAAGAGTGAAGGGAATAACAAATCTCAACTAAAGTCTCATAAGGAGTCCAGGAAAAGCAATAACCTTAAAGAGAGTACCTGGAAGGCTATGACCACAAATGCTCATAGTTTGGGAAATAAAATCCCAGATCTACAGGCCCTAATGACAGAGGCAGAATTGGACATTGTTGCTATCACAGAGACATGGTTCACTGAATCTCATGAATGGGATACAACAATACCAGGCTATAACTTGTTAAGGAAGGACAGAGTGGATAGAAAAGGGGGAGGTGTGGCTCTTTATGTCAGAAACAACATCCAAGCATCTGAGCTGCAAGGAAGTTGGGGCAAGGAAGAAGCACTATGGGTCGACCTAAAAAAAGATGACGGAGCATCCATTTATATTGGAGTGGTTTACAGGCCTCCAAACCAAAAGGAAGAGCTGGACAGAGATCTGGTTGAAGACATCCATAAGATAGGTAAGAAGGGAGAAGTGGTGATCGTGGGTGACTTTAATATGCCAGATGTAGACTGGAAAATCCCATCTGCAGAAACTAAAAATAGTAGAGCGATAGTGGATGCCATGCAAGTAACTTTGTTCAAACAAATGGTGTTGGAACCCACGAGAGAAGGAGCTATACTCGACTTAGTGCTCACTAATGGAGATAATGTCTCCGATGTCCAGGTGGGCACCCACCTCAGCACCAGTGATCATCAAACGATATGGTTTAATATCACTAAAAGAATAGGGAAAAGAACCACAAAGACCCGAGTTTTACAGTTCAAAAACACAGACTTTGAGGAAATGGGGAAGTACCTGGAGGAAGAACTAAAAGGATGGGAGAATGAGAGAGATGTGGATCAGCAGTGGACCAATCTAAAAGAAGCAATCACCAAGACAACTGCTCTATATGTTAGAAATGTAAAGAAAAGCAAAAGAAAATTGAAACCTATCTGGTTCTCAAAGGAGGTGGCTGACAAAATTAAAGCTAAAAGAACAGCATTCAAAAAATACAAAAGATCCCAAAGGGAGGAGCACAAAGAAGAATATTTGTTTCAACTGAGGGAGACGAAGAAATTAATCAAGTTGGCAAAAAGTCAAGCGGAAGAGAGGATTGCCAAGGAGATAAAAAATGGTGACAAAACATTTTTCAGATACATCAGCGAAAAGAGAAAGGTCCAAAGTGGTATAGTGAAATTGAAAGGTGGTAATGATCAATGTGTGGAGAGAGATGAAGAAATGGCAGAAATATTAAACGAATACTTCAGCTCTGTGTTCACTAAAGAAGACCCTGGAGAAGGACCATCTCTACACAACAAGAAACTGGAGGGAAGTGAAATAGATGAAAATCCTTTTACAGTAGAAAATGTATGGGAAGAGCTAAAGAATCTGAAAGTGGACAAAGCTATGGGGCCTGATGGGATTCATCCAAGGATACTGAGGGAGCTCAGAGATGTTCTGGCGGGTCCGCTGTGTGACCTGTTCAATAGATCCCTAGAAACAGGAGTGGTACCAAGAGATTGGAGAAGAGCGGTGGTGGTCCCGCTTCACAAGAGTGGGAACAGGGAGGAGGCTGGCAACTACAGACCGGTTAGCCTCACTTCGGTGGTGGGAAAAGTAATGGAGTCACTGCTGAAAGAGAGAATAGTGAACTATCTACAGTCGGGAGAATTAATGGACCAGAGGCAACATGGATTCACCAGGGGAAGATCCTGTCAGACAAATCTGATTGACTTTTTTGACTGGGTAACCAAAGAATTGGATCAAGGAAGAGCGCTCGATGTCATCTACTTGGATTTCAGCAAAGCTTTTGATACGGTTCCGCACAGGAGACTGGTGAATAAAACGAGAAGCTTAGGAGTGAGGGCCGAGGTGGTGACCTGGATTGCAAATTGGTTGACGGACAGAAGACAATGTGTGATGGTAAACGGAACTTTCTCTGAAGAGAGAGCGGTTTTAAGTGGTGTACCACAGGGATCGGTTTTGGGACCGGTCCTGTTCAATATCTTTGTGAGCGACATTGCGGACGGGATAGAAGGTAAGGTTTGTCTTTTTGCGGATGACACTAAGATCTGCAACAGAGTGGACACGCCGGAAGGAGTGGAGAGAATGAGACGGGATTTAAGGAAACTGGAAGAGTGGTCGAAGATATGGCAGCTGAGATTCAATGCCAAGAAGTGCAAAGTCATGCATATGGGGAGTGGAAATCCAAATGAACTGTATTCGATGGGGGGGGAAAGGCTGATGTGCACGGAGCAGGAGAGGGACCTTGGGGTGATAGTGTCTAATGATATGAAGTCTGCGAAACAATGTGACAAGGCGATAGCAAAAGCCAGAAGAATGCTGGGCTGCATAGAGAGAGGAATATCGAGTAAGAAAAGGGAAGTGATTATTCCCTTGTACAGGTCCTTGGTGAGGCCTCACCTGGAGTACTGTGTTCAGTTCTGGAGACCGTATCTACAAAGAGACAAAGACAAGATGGAAGCGGTACAGAGAAGGGCAACCAAGAAGGTGGAGGATCTTCATCGGATGACGTACGAGGAGAGATTGAAGAATCTAAATATGTACACCCTGGAGGAAAGGAGGAGCAGGGGTGATATGATTCAGACTTTCAGATACTTGAAAAACTTTAATGATCCAAAGACAACGACAAACCTTTTCAGACGGAAAAAAATCAGCAGAACCAGAGGTCATGAGCTGAGGCTCCGGGGAGGAAGACTAAGAACCAATGTCAGGAAGTATTTCTTCACGGAAAGGGTGGTGGATGCCTGGAATGCCCTTCCGGAGGAAGTGGTGAAGTCTAAAACTGTGAAAGACTTCAAAGGGGCATGGGATAAACACTGTGGATCCATCAAGTCTAGTGGGCATAAATATAGAGGAGGTGGTAAAACACTGCACGGAGCGGCAGTAGCCACAGAGGCATTCACGGAGCGGGATGCCAGTGGCGAGTAGTTGTTCCACCTTCAGGCAGCAAAATACTGCACGGAGCGGCAGTAGCCACAGAGGCATTCACGGAGCGGGATGCCAGTGGTTTGTGTTCCACCTTCACGGAGCGGAAGGTTGGAGGGCTGCCATCTCCAAAAAAACAAAAAACAAAAAAACAAAAACAAAAAAACAAAAAACAAACAAGCAAAACAGAGGTGGGTAAGAGTATGGGGCAGGGGTGTGGCCGTTTATTGTGGCAGTTGCTACCCCTGATTGAACTGGATGTTCATTGGGATGCGGATACGGCACTGCTCTCTGCATTGGTGGAGGGGTGGAAGGGAATTGGGGCCGGAGGGTGCTGGAAGCCAATAGTGACGGGGGAGGGGGAGAAAAAAAGGGGTGGGGGGGAAGATAAAAAAAAAATTAAAAAAAAAATGGATAAACTGCGTAGCTTGCTGGGCAGACTGGATGGGCCGTTTGGTTTTCTTCTGCCATCATTTCTATGTTTCTATGTTTCTATGATACATGTAGAAAATATCAGAGGAGCACAGTCCCATTAAAGATGTTTGCAGAGTGTGCTACAAAAACATACAAATGATGGGTAATACATAATGAGAGCAATAATAGAACATTACACCCTTCCATTCTCTCCCACCCACCGCCCTCAAAGAGATAGGATATGAGTAATGGGGACACCCTCTCCATGATCCCCAAGCAGACAGGATATCAGTGAGAGGGACCACCCTTTTCCTCTCCAGGAGACAATGTGAGAGAGAGAGACGCTCTTCCTGCCATCCCCTACAAGGAACGAGGAACCAGGATGTCAGTGAGGGAGATACTCTTCCTTTCTCCTCACTACCTCCTTCCCCTCCACCAAGGAGAAAGGCTATGAGCAAGGGGGACCACTTTTCCCTCAAGGAAATAGGATGTCCGCTTCCACCTTCTGAGGAAATAAAATGTGAATGAGAGGAAAACCCAGTTCCTTCCAAGGAGATAGGATGTTAGTGAGGGCATCACCTTCTCCAGCAGAGCGACTCCAGTAGTAGTAATGCTTGATAATCCCTAGTGTGGCCCATACTGCTGTTATCTGGGTATGCAATTGATTTGAAAAAAGTTTAATTCAGAGCTCTAGAAGTTATGTTGATCTTGGAAGCAACTGGAACCTTTGCAGGCTATGCGAACGTTTGTTAGACTAATGATAAAGATAAATAATAATTGTCATGGGATTTGAGCTTTCAGAAAGGACCTGTGCAATCTTCAGTGCTCAGGTATCACAACATCTTTATTGCTGCACCTGCAGAAAATCCAGGAAAGCAAACTCAAAGGATAATTATTAATAGCTGCTTGTCAAACCAGGAGGACGTATCAAGTGGGGATCCACAGCGATCCATCCTGGGTCCAGTACTAGTTAATATCTTTTCCCCGATATATTTTAAAGTTTTTCACAAACAATTACACAACACGACAGCACAATATGGGGCGGATTTTAAGAGCCCTGCTCGCCTAAATCCGCCCAAATCCGGGCGGATTTAGGCGAGCAGGACCCTGCGCGCCGGTGAGCCTATTTTACATAGGCCTACCGGCGCGCGCAGAGCCCCGGGACTCGCGTAAGTCCCGGGGTTTTCTGAGGGGGGCGTGTCGGGGGGGGCGGGCCCGAACCGCGCGGCGTTTTCGGGGCGTGTTGGGAGCGTTCCGGGGGCGGGCCCAGGGGTGTGGCTACGGCCCGGGGCGGTCCGGGGGCGTGGCCGCGCCCTCCGTACCCGCCCCCAGGTCGCGTCCCGGCGCGCAACCGGCCCGCTGGCGCGCGGGGATTTACGTCTCCCTCCGGGAGGCGTAAATCCCCCGACAAAGGTAAGGGGGGGTTTTAGACAGGGCTGGGCGGGTGGGTTAGGGAGGGGAAGGTGAGGGGAGGGCGTTAGAGGATTCCCTCCAAGGCCGCTCCGATTTCGGAGCGGCCTTGGAGGGAACGGGGGTAGGCTGCGCGGCTCGGCGCGCGCCGGCTATACGTAATCGATAGCCTTGCGCGCGCCGATCCAGGATTTTAGCGGATACGCGCAACTACGTGCGTATCTGCTAAAATCCAGCGTACTTTTGCTTGCGCCTGATGCGCCAGCAAAAGTACACGAACGCGCCGTGTTTGAACATCTACCCCTATGCTTTCCAACTTGACAAACAGGAAACTGTACTAGTTCATAGCAGTAAATTAGCCATCTGTATCCCTGTAATTCTCTCTTCCCTCCCCCACCCGAGAATGTACTCCCCAATACCCACTCATTCCCCATGATTGGACCAACACAGAACCTTCCATACCACCTCGTGGCGTTTGCACTCACTATCCAAATAACAATGAAATATCTATTTCTCTTTACCCACAATTTAAGCGCAGGCGACTTTGAACATAACACATTCCCCCACCCACCCCAAAATCATTTTACCAAAGTTCATTCCCATCAGTGAAAGAGAGTTCATATTTCTGCAGGCACCAATGAAAAAACTGGTGACCAGACCTCTTACTTTTTGTACTTAGTGGATCCTCAGATTTATGTTCGAGCATCAACTCCACCATATTTGCTTTCCATACTCGTTCTGAAGGACCCACCACATCCATCCATGTAGACATTATACATTTCTTTGCTACTAAACTAGCTTTTAGCATTAATATTTTATGGGTCTTTTTGATGTTAATGGTGTCTACCTTTATACCTAATATACAAAATGCCCCTGCCCAAACCAGTTAGGAACCTAACAGTGAATTCAGGGACTGTAATATACACCGCCAAAACTTCTGAATAGGGGCACAGTTCCAAAGGCAATGTAGAAACGTTGCCTTTACCTCATTACGTTTCTGACATTGATTAGAAGAAATGATATGGGCCTTGAAGGCCTTCACAGGCCAAAAAAATAACTTGTGAATTATATTAAATTGCATTTCTTTAAGGGCCATGCTCTCCATGGCTTTATTAATGGTCAGAATATCCACCAGAATCTCCTTTCCCGTAATATTAATATCAAGGTCTTGCCCCCACACCTCGCCAGAGCTTCCAATAAATTATATGTGGTAATAGAGTGAAGCTATTTATAAACCATAGACATAGTAATCTTTCTCGCTCTGCCCAAATGAAGAAATCTTTGAAAGGCACCAGAGGTGCATTCACTGATCCCATTTTCTTTAAAAAGACTCAACATTTAACTCTGTATTTGAAAATAAGTAAGAAAATCCTTAGAGCTGAAACCCAAATGCTCAATACAATACTGCAAGGAGTGTATCCCCCCAACCTTAAATCATAAAAAGACAAGCTGTTAAGCCCGTAACAACGGGCTACATGAAAACATTTTTTTTTGGTTTGGTTATCGGAAACGGCACTCTTCCTCATTTCTTCTCCCTCACTCCCCCTTCCCCTCTCTCATTCACCTTGGTCACTCACCCCCCTTCCTCCACTCACCTCCCTTCCCTCCCCTGCCCCCCACTCAAACTCCTTTCCCTCAGTCTTATTCACCCTCTTTCTCCCACTGCCTCCCTCCCCTCTCCTTCACTCTCACCTCCCCTTCCCTCATTCTCACTCCCCACCCTCACTCTCATCCCCTCCCGTCCCCTCTCAGTCACTACGCTATGTGACTCACTCCTTCCCTTGTGGCAGGGCAGTCTGTTACTCTTGGCCCTTATTGGAAACTTTTGTTCCCTGTACGTACCTGGATCAGTCCAGACCGTGGGTTATGTCCCCAATCCAGCAGATGGAGTCAGCCAAAACTTTGAGGGGGCGTCACCATAAGTAGAACTACCCCCTCTGCAGGAGTTCAGTATCTTCTGACTCCAGCAGATGCGAGTAGGGAATTTGGAGTGCTCCCAATTCAGCATAAGCTTTTAACTTTGTCTTTGGCTGCCCTTTCTTGGGCTATTGCCTATTTCTTTTGAATCAGGTTTGAATCAAGTTTGTTTAAAAAAAAAAAAAAAGAAGACTCTGATTGAGTTAATTAATTAATTGAGGGGTTCAACTTTGGGGAGGCGTGGCTTACCTTCTGTTTGTGTCTTCCTTGTTTTCTATGCTACAGACGGGGTAAGTTGGTGTTTCTTTTACTTTTCAGCTCCCCAAACTCCCCTGCTACCTCGCGGAGGCCGACAGCACCGGCCTCTCCGCGCTTGCCACATTGCCAGCGGCCATCTTGAGCGCCTCGTGGGCGGCTCGGAAAGGCAGGCAGGCAGGCTTTTTCTTCTTCACGGGTAGTGCGGCCAGGAGGGCCCCCCCGCGCCTTCTTATTCTTCACGTCGGCGGGCAGTGCAGGCCATCGGGCCCCCCCCGCGGCGGCGGCGTTTCGGCTCGCGGGACCCCGAGGCTCACTTTTTTATTCTTTTTGAGCACTTTCGTTTTTCGCGGTTTTTTTTCGGCGCTGCGATGCCGCGGCCGACGAGCTGCGCGGCTTGTGGCGAACCGGGGTCCCGCATCTCCAGGGAGGGCATCTGTGCCCGGTGTCTTCCCGGGGGGGAAGGCACCTCACAGCCCGTTGCCGATTTCTCTTTTCTAGCGCCTCTGCCAGGACGCCGGGGGCGGGCCCCTCCCACAGGCCTGGCGGGAACGGCGGCCATCTTGAGCGCTCGGCGCCCCGCGGCACCTCAGGAGAGAGCGAATGACAGGGAGTCGGAGCCGGACTCGCCCCCGACCTTGCTGCCGGAGCAGGGCCCGCAGGGGCAGGAGAGCGCGGACGTGCCCCCCTCCAGAGCCCCCGCGGCGAGACCGGGGTTTTCCCCGGAGTTCGTCCTTCTTATGCACACGGCATACCTGCAGGGTCTGGATACACCGGTGGACCCCCCCCCCCTGCCAAGATATGCCGGACCCTCGCCTTCGGCTCAGGCCCCCCCCGTTGCGGCGGGAGCGGGGGCCCCTCGTCTTCCCGCACGTGCTCGGGTTTCGCCAGCGACAGGGGGAGCGGCGCCGGACCCAGTGGACCCTGACCCGGACTTCATGGATCTGGGACAAGGGGACGCCACGACGGAGGGGGACGATCCGCGTACGCTGCGCCTTTTCCAGAGGGAAGAGCTGGACGAGCTCATCCCACGCATCATTCAGGAGCTGGATCTGGATCCGCCGCCTGACCCGCCTGCCCCAGTAGCGCCGGCGGTGGTCACATCCTCAAAGAAAGGAGATCCGGTCCTGGCGGCCCTGCGCCCGAGGGCGCGGGCTTTCCCCATTCACGACTCGTTCCTGCAGCTCCTCACGAGGGAATGGGATACCCCCGAGGCGACTCTGAAAGTGGGTCGTGCCATGGAACGGCTGTACCCGCTACCTCAAGATTTCCTGGATCTCATCAAGGTTCCGAGAGTTGACTCTGCAGTCTCGGCGGTCACGAAGAGGACGACAATCCCGGTGACAGGGGGCACGGCCCTGCGGGATACACAAGATCGCAAATTGGAGATCTTCCTGAAAAGAGTCTTCGAGGTCTCCGCGCTGGGTATGAGAGCAGCGATGTGCAGTTCACTCGCCCAGCGGGCAAGCCTCCTGTGGGTTCAACAACTTCTCACCTCCCAGGATCTGCCAGCGGCGGAGGCCGCCCAGGCGGACAGGTTAGAAGCTGCAGTGGCGTACGGGGCGGATGCCTCGTATGACCTGTTCCGCGTCCAGGCAAGAGCTATGGTCTCGGTGGTGGCGGCCAGACGGCTGCTGTGGCTTCGCAATTGGGCGGCAGATACGTCTTCCAAGTCGAGTCTGGGCTCCCTACCCTTCAAGGGTAAGTTCCTCTTTGGGGAGGATCTGGACCAGCTCATCAAGTCGCTGGGGGAAAATGCGGTTCACCGCCTCCCGGAGGATAGATATCGCCCTTCCCGGGCGTTTGCTTCGTCCCGGACTAGAGCCAGGGCGCAGCGGCGTTACAGGAACTACAGGCCGGGGGGCTCCAGGCCGCCCGCTTCCCGGGCCCAACCCTGGTCGCGCTCCTTTCGCGGCCGCAGGCCCGCGCGCCCCGCTCTCGGGACAGGTAACCCCTCCTCCAAGTCTTCACAATGATGCCAGAGTCGCCCACTCCACCGTCCCCAGGATCGGGGGGCGTCTGAAGTTTTTCTACAGGGAGTGGGCGCGGATTACCTCAGACCAGTGGGTCTTGGACACCGTAAGGCTGGGTTACGCGTTGGAATTTGTCCGGCCACCGAAGAGTCGCTTCGTATTTTCCCCTTGTGGCTCGGCCCTCAAGCGGCAGGCGGTGCAGTCAACGCTGAACAGGCTGCAGGAGATAGGCGCTATTGCGCCCGTGCCCTTCGGAGAGGTGGGCTTGGGCCACTATTCAATCTACTTCGTTGTGCCAAAGAAGGACGGGTCGTTTCGGCCAATTCTGGATCTCAAGGAGGTCAACAAGTCCCTCCGAGTGCTCCGTTTTCGCATGGAAACGCTGCGGTCGGTGATCGCAGCGGTGCATCGGGGGGAGTTCCTTGCCTCCTTGGACCTCACGGAGGCTTACTTGCACATCCCCAT
Source organism: Rhinatrema bivittatum (assembly GCF_901001135.1). Lineage (NCBI taxonomy): Eukaryota > Metazoa > Chordata > Amphibia > Gymnophiona > Rhinatrematidae > Rhinatrema > Rhinatrema bivittatum. Next base: position 4,271,188 of record NC_042620.1, on the reverse strand, counting down.
TCGGCCGGATCATCACCGTCTTCTGCGATTCAAGATACTGGACCAGCATTTCCAGTTCATAGCTCTCCCGTTCGGACTGGCGACGGCACCACGCACCTTCACCAAGATTATGATAGTCGTGGCTGCGGCTCTCCGGAGGGAGGGTATCCTGGTTCATCCCTATCTGGACGACTGGCTCATTCGCGCGAAGTCGTTCACCCATGGCCAGGCGGCCGTGTCCAGGGTGCTACAGTTTCTGCATTCCCTGGGATGGGTGGTGAACTTCTCCAAGAGCTCCCTCGTACCCTCACAGCGCTTGGATTTCTTGGGGGCGACCTTCGACACCCGGCTGGGCAAAGTCTTCTTGCGACAGGACAAGGCGCTTTCTTTGCGGGATCACATACGACGATTCTCTGTGTTACCGGAACCCACCTCCTGGGATTACCTGCAACTCCTGGGGGTGATGGGATCCACCATAGATATGGTCCCCTGGGCGTTTGCACATTTCCGGCCCTTGCAGTGGGCGCTCCTCTCCCGTTGGAAGCCGGTCTCGCAGGACTACCAGATGATTCTGCCACTTCCTCAGAAGGCCAGGGACAGTCTGGGCTGGTGGTTGGATCCGGCGAACCTAGCCCGAGGCGTGTCCCTCGACTTACCGGATTGGGTGGTGGTAACCACCGATGCCAGTCTAGCGGGCTGGGGCGCGGTCTGCGATCGCAGCGCCACGCAAGGAACGTGGTCGGCGGTGGAGGCGACGTGGTCCATCAACCGTCTGGAGACCAGGGCGGTCAGGCTCGCCCTGCGGCATTTTCTCCCGCTCCTCCGAAACCGCGAGGTCAGAGTGCTATCGGACAATGCGACCACCGTGGCCTACATCAATCGCCAAGGAGGCACGCGCAGTCCACAGGTCGCGCTGGAAGCAGCGCTGCTCATGCAATGGGCGGAGCGTCATCTCGTCCGGCTGGCAGCGTCACACATCGCCGGGGTGGACAATGTTCAAGCGGACTTCCTCAGTCGTCAACGGCTGGATCCCGGGGAGTGGTCTCTGTCCGACGAGGCGACGCAGCTCCTCGTTCGTCGGTGGGGGGCCCCCCACCTAGATCTGATGGCATCCGCTCTAAACGCCAAGGCTCCCCGCTTCTTCAGCCGGCGAAGAGAACGCGGTGCCGAGGGGGTGGACGCTCTGGCACTCCCATGGCCGGCACATCTGCTGCTCTACGCTTTTCCGCCGTGGCCCCTAGTAGGACGGATGCTCCGCAGAATAGAAGGACATTCGGGGACTGTGATCTTCGTCGCCCCGGAATGGCCCAGGCGACCCTGGTTCGCGGACCTGCTGCAGCTGGTGGTCGACGGCCCGATCAGGCTGGGGCACCTCCCCTTCCTCCTACACCAGGGCCCGGTATTTTTCGAGCAGGCAGAACTCTTCTGTCTTGCGGCCTGGCTTTTGAGAGGCGACGCCTCCGGCGCAGGGGGTACCCGGAGGCGGTAATATCAACGCTGCTGCGGGCGCGCAAGACGTCCACGTCGGTGGCCTACGTTCGCGTCTGGAAGGTGTTCGAGCGGTGGTGTGCCAGCCAGGACACTAGCCCCACAACGGCTTCGGTCCCTCAGATCCTTCAGTTCCTGCAAGACGGGGTGGACAAGGGACTAGCCTACAACTCGGTGAGAGTCCAAGTTGCCACTCTTGGTTCGTTGTTGCGTGATGGGGGCTCTCTCTTGCAGCACGCGGACATTGCTCGGTTCCTCAAGGGTGTCAAGCACCTCCGGCCTCCGCTACGGGATCCTTGTCCCTCCTGGAGTCTCAACCTGGTGCTGCGAGCCCTGTCGGGGCCTCCGTTCGAACCTTTGCGCACCGCGACACTCAAGGATCTCACCTTCAAGGCGGTATTTCTGGTGGCAATCTGCTCCGCTCGGCGTATATCAGAGTTGCAAGCGCTATCGTGCAGGGAACCCTACCTCCGGTTCTCCGACTCGGGAGTCTCGATCCGCACCGTCCCTTCCTTCCTACCGAAGGTGGTCTCTGCTTTTCATGTGAACCAGACGGTGGAGTTGCCGTCCTTCTCCGCCTCCGAGCCGAAGTCTCTCCGACTCTTGGATGTTCAACGCACACTGCGTCTATACCTGGAGGCTACCAACGAGTTCCGGACTTCCGACCATCTATTTGTCCTTTGGTCCGGTCCGAAGAAAGGCTCCCAGGCCTCCAAGACAACCATTGCGAGATGGCTGAAGGCGGGTATTGCCGCTTCCTATGTTGGGGCGGGGCGGACGCCTCCGCCTGGCATTGTAGCGCATTCTACAAGGTCTCAGGCGGCCTCCTGGGCGGAGGCGCGCTCGGTCTCATCCCAGGAGATCTGTCGGGCGGCTACCTGGAAGTCGTTGCACACGTTCGCGAGGCATTACCGCCTACACCTCGCCTCTTCAGTCACGGGACATTTTGGTGAACAGGTTCTCCGAGCAGGCCTCGCAGGACCCCACCCGATTTAGGGAAGCTTGGGTACATCCCACGGTCTGGACTGATCCAGGTACGTACAGGGAAAAGAAAATTATTACTTACCTGCTAATTTTCGTTCCTGTAGTACCATGGATCAGTCCAGACGCCCACCGCTTTTGGGTTTTTCTACTCCTGCTTCATCTTGCTCGTGGGAACGGTAAGGGTTTCTGTACTTCACCACTTGTCCATTTTTCACTGTTGTCCCAGCCTCAGTGCCCCACAAGTTGACGTGTTGTCCTTGTTGCCTCCTACCCGTTGTAGGACGCCCACTGTTAGTCTGTTATTACAGTTACATGGCTGGTTGTTGCCAATTTTCTATAAACTTGATTCAATGAGGGGGTTCGGGTTTTTCTACTCGGGCTTTGATATACTCGATACTGAACTCCTGCAGAGGGGGTAGTTCTACTTATGGTGACGCCCCCTCAAAGTTTTGGCTGACTCCATCTGCTGGATTGGGGACATAACCCACGGTCTGGACTGATCCATGGTACTACAGGAACGAAAATTAGCAGGTAAGTAATAATTTTCTTTTTCTAATTTTCTTCCCCTCTGCCACTGATGCAGAGAGCAGTGCTGGAGCTGCATCAAAGTAAAGGCTTGCTTTGCTCTCTTTCTGGGAGACCTGTGCCTTTAAGAAATCCGCTCAGGGACTTGAGAGGGAGCAGGGAGCAGGGCTCTGGCTTTCACTTTTGTTGCTCTGCTTTGTGGGGAGTGGGGGTGGAGGGATGCCCATGTAAACTCTTCCCCTGGTGGTTGAGACCCCCCCCCCTAGGTTGATAGCACTGCTCCCCCTCCCCCCTCCTGCAGTTGCTGAATGTTTACTTGGCTTCTCCTTATCTGCGGGACTCAGGGGGCGGGCTGACTCAGTTCTCCATTGGTTGGTTCGGTTGTCTTCGCTGTGCTCCTGCTGCAGCTGCTTCTAATCTGTTCAGCTGGAGGCTGGAGGTAAGGAGCAAGGCCCCTTCACAGCACGTGGGTCTCTGCATTTGCTGGCGACTCTTCTTTCCTCCTCCTCCTGTCCCTGTTCGTGACGGTCCCTCCCTACTCCTCCCCCCCCCCCCCCCCCCGGCGGTGGAGGAGGGACGGGCTCAGGCTGTTAACATATTGGAGCAGCAGCTCCCTGCCCTTTCCTCCTCCCCTCTGTCGCTCAGAGTTCTCTGTGCTGCACATGCGCGGTAGAGCTGCTCTCTACTGCGCATTTGCGGCACGTCGGTCAAGCTTTGTTTATCTAGTTAGATTGTATGGAATTGATTCAATTAGCTTCCAACGTCTTGAACATTATATTAGACTCAGCAGCCCTAAATTGCAGATTCCCAGTTAACAGTATGCAAGGAGAAATTTCCCAGGAAAGATGAAGTAATGCCCTAAGAAATCTCCAAGTCTGCCATTTGTTCCAAAATATATTGAACGAGCGATTTTAACAGGAAGAGAGTCCATAGAGGCATGGAGTACATATTGTAAATTCAGAGGAGGAGATGGTTATTTATTTTGTATTTATGCTTTTTATGTACCGTCTTTCCAACAGAAGATCGCAACGGTTAGTTGAGTGGGAGACTTTGAAGTCAGGTCTTCGGAGCATTGGTCTCCTGCAGCGAGTGTATCCACTTTCTCTGGCTGCGGTACAGAAGTTTTTTTTAGGTCCCAGTGGTTGATGCCCTGGTGACGGCTGTCACCAGGCATATCACAATTCCGGTGGAAGGGGGCGCAGCTCTGAAGGATCCACAGGACAGGAAATTAGAACCACTCTTACAGAACCTGTTCATCTTGGTAGTGACTGATGTACAAATCTCGGTTTGTCCACTCTGGTGGTGTGGGCACTCTTTTGTTGGATCCAGCAGCTGCCAGAAAACAAGGAGATAGCCCAGATGGAGTCAGCAGCCGCTTTCTTGGTGGACATATTGTATGACTTGTTGCATAGTTCATACTGATTGGTAGCTTTTTCAGTAGCAGTCCATTGGTTATCATAGCTTCGGAATTGGACAGCGGAGTCTTGGTTTAAGACCTGACTGGGGAAGTTGCCAAATATAAGGGCAAGCTATTGTTCGGGGAGGACCTGGATCAGTTGGGGGTAAAGAACCTTGAGGAACCCAAAATGCCGGCGATTTCCTGAGGATAAAGGCCACTCCTTTTATAGGGGGGAGCAGAGATCACGGGCAATTTCAGGCTTCCCAATGATACCGTCCGGATCAACAGTTCTTTGGTCTGGCTTTTTGGAGTATCCTGGGCCAAGAGTCCGGTGTCATTCCTTTTGTGGAGCCAGAAGGCAGAGACCTGAGGCCAGCACAGCTACAGGGGCCAGCAGAACTGCCTCCTGAGGGGCCCGCAGGTCCATTCCCTGCTAGTTGCCCTAGGAGCACATCTACGGGAGTTTTACAGCAAAGGGACCCAGATAACGTCCGACCAGTGGGTTTTGAAGATCATTCACTCGGGGTATGTGTTAGATCTTTCATGCCCCATGCAAGATGATTTTCTGGTGTTGCCTTGTTCTGTTCTAGCCAAGCAACAGGCCATTCAAGAGACATTATTGAAGCTTCAGCTCCTATAACTGGTGACTTCAGTGCCCCCTTCCCAATAGGGCCAGGGCCGTTATTTCATTTATTTTGTGGTGCCCAAGAAGGACTGGTCCTTTTGCCCTATTTTAGATCTCAAGGGTGTGAATTGCTGCCTGCAGTTGCCATGTTTTTGCATGGAAATGTCAAGGTCCATCCTCACTATGGTTCATCAGGGGGTATTTTTGTGCTCCCTGGACTTGCCGGAGGTCTATTTTCACATTCCAATCTAGGAAAGGGATCAGAGTTATCTGTTTTTTTGCATGCCGCAGGAACACTTTCAGATCTGGGTCTCGCAACTGCGCCACGGTTGTTTACCAAGGTAATGGTCGTGGTAGTGGCGGAGCTTTAGCATGAGGGAATTAGGGTGCACCCCTATCTCGACGACTGGTTAATATGAGCTCTGTTGTACAAGGAGGCAGTGCGAGTAACCCATCGTATAGTGCAGGTCTTAGAAAGCTTGGGCTAGGTTATCAGTTTTGCCAAGAGTTATCTTCAGCCCACGCAGACCCTAGAGACAAGGTTTTAACCTCAAATGGATCAGGTGTTTCTCATGATTGAGCAGGTCTGCAAGATGTGCCAGCAGGTTCAGAACTTTCTGGAGTGGCCAGCTCCCTCAGCATGGGATTACTGCAGGTGCTTGGCTTGATGGCAGCTGCCTTGGATCTGATTCTGTGAGCCAGGGCACATATGGGTCCACTGCAATTGTCCCTTCTGTCCAGATGGTCTCCGGAGTCCAACTTCCATAATGTCTGCAGGTTCGAGAGTCACTGACCTGATGGATGGACCTGGCACACCTCCTGAAGAGAGTCAATCTGACTATGCATTCATGGGTTTAAGTGACAACAGACGCAAGCCTCTTCGGTTGGAGACTCTTTGTCAGGAGCAAGTGACTCAGGGCAAGTGGTCTCTGACAGAGTTCTCTTAGTTCATCAACAGGCTGGAATCCAAGGCAATTTTGTTGGCCCTCCTTCATTTCTCCCTCTCATTCAGAGGAGGGTCATTCGGGTCCTCTCAGACAATACCATGGCAGTGACATATGGGAATCGGCAAGGGGGAACCCAGAGTTGGGGAGTTTTGTTGGAAACTTCGCTCCTGTTCCCGTGGGCAGAGAAGAACTTGCAGTTCCTCTCAGCAACTGCACATTGTCCGCCAGGAAAAAGTTCAGGCTGGCTTTCTCAGCTTTCCCAAGTTGGATCTTGGAGAATGGGAGTTGAGTCAGGATGCATTTTGCTGGATTTGTTGCAAGTGGGGTTGACCGCAGGTGGATCTGATAGCAACCCTATGGAATGAGAAGGTAGATAATTTTTCCAGCGAGTGCCAAGGACAGGGGTTGATGGACATAGATCCCCTAATTCAGTCCTGGCTGGAGGGCTTCCTTCTATATGCCTTTCTGCTGTGGGTGCTCATAGGCAGGCTCCTCCAAAGAGTAGAATTGGAAAGCAGCCGAGTCGTTCTGGTGGCACCAAATTGGTCTCACCAACCATGGTTTGCAAACCTCGTCTGGTTGCAAGTGAACTGGCCCTTTTGTCTGGCAAGGACGCAGGGTCTTTTGGTTCATGGGCCTGTGGTCATGGGAGGGTCCTGCTCCATTTTGTCTTACGGCCTGGATCTTGAGTGGAAATGGCTCTGCAGGAAGGAGTATTCCCCTGCAGTGATTTCCACGCTTTTGAAGTCCTGCAAGTGGTCCATGTGCTTGGCGTGTATACGTGATCTGGCGACTGTTTGAGTAGTTATTGGTTTCAGGTTGGAGTCGCCTTGGCATGCAGAAGTTCCATGTATTGTGGTTTTTCTTCAAGGCAGTTGTGATAAAGGTCTAGCCTTGAATTCCTTGAAGATGCAGGTGGCTACTATTACTTGCTACAGGGTTCTGCTCGGGGGGAGGGGGGTATCACCCTGGTGGCTCCTCCTGATATGGTACTGCCAGGTCTATCACATATATAGCAACTAATTTCTAAGGTTCTTAGTGATCTTTTGTTCTTTGAAGGTCCAACCCTCTTTTCCCATAATCAACCATGAAAGCAGATTTTATTTTTCCCCTTACTTTCTCATACTCCTTTCTTTCTATTATACATTCACATTGATCCTATTTATATAGTCATAGCATAATATTTTATATTCTCTTGATCATTATTTTTCATTGTTTACTTTATTGTTATTTCCACAGATTGTAAACCTCCAAAGTTGTAATGTTATAACTGTAAAAAGTTTGTAAACTTTTTGTTTTGTTGTTATACCTGTAAACCATTGTGAAGGCCAGTATCAAACAATGGTATATAAAATCTACAAATAAAATAAAATAAATAAAATAATACTGCTTCAGAGGCGTGAAGAGGTTGCGGCCTCTCTTGTCCCCTGTGAGATCTGAATTTTGTGTTGAAGGCTCTTATGGGGACTCCCTTTGAGCCTCTAAAACACTCATTGCTGAAGGATCTTTCCCTGAAGATGACATTTCTAGTGACGATTTGTTCTGATGGCGGGTCTCAGAGTTGCAAGCCTTGTCTTATCGATTTATTGGTGATTTCCTCCCGTGCAGTCACCTTGTGGCCAGTGCTGTCATTTCTCTCTAAGATGAATTTTGCTTTTCACATAAATCAGGTGATTTCCCTTCCACCATTTTCTCAGGAGGCGTGTGGGCTGGAGTACCGGTCCCTCTGGTGCCTGGATGTGCACCAGATGGTTCTGCGCTACTTGGAGATAACTAATGACTTCCGCAGGTCGAACAAGTTGTATGACCTATTTCGAGGTCCACGTAAAAGGGAAGCGTCCTTTAAGGCTACCTTGCCCCGCTGGATAAAGGACACTATTGATTTGGTTTTGTTGTCATAACGTGTGTTTTGTGGATCCTTGGATGCTGTGGAGGTGACCACGCCCACAGGGAGGAACCCTGTGAGGAGCCACAGCACTGGGCTAGACTCGTGCACACAAAACACAGGATAAATCTTTTATTAAACAGCTTGAGGTCTCCACCAGGTGGCAGTAGTGAAGCAGTCTGTAGTTGTAGTCTCAGGGACCTTGGCAGAGGGAGCCCTTCTCTCCTAGATGATGTTAGGAGGTTTCGCAGCAAGTCTCCCAGCAAGGAGATACTGTGGATGAGATAGACTGGGAGTTAGAGTACTCACTAGGTGTTAGCTGTTGATATGCAATTCCACCAGGTATGTAGTTGGAGGTACAGGCACCGAGGCAGGGAGAGCAGGCCCTCGAGGAGTGAGTACCTGTTCCCTGACAGGAACCTGCAAAGAAACCAGAGGGCCCCCAAGGAGTGGGTACCCAGGTTAGCATGTACCCCGAAGGGCAGAGAGAGAGAGCTTCCTGCGTCAGCACGGAAGCGGCAGAGTAGCGTAGACAGGAACGGATTCGAGTTCTTGCTAACTCGGGGAGCTAGCAAATTGATGATGGTAATATACCCGGATGGCGTGACATCAGCATGAAGGAACGCCCTCGAGGTTCGCACCAAGGGTGATTCCAAGACGTGGGTTGCGCGCGCACCCTAGTAGGTACCTGGTAGGAGCAATGGCGGAAGGCTGCACCATAGCCATTCTGGGGACGCCAGAGAGGTTGGCTGGAAGACGCAGCGGTTGCCATCTTGCCCAGGTAAGCGGGAGGAGCCGAGAATAAGGTGAGGCAAGCGGGGCGAAGCCGTCGAAGACTGACAGACGCAACAGTACCCCCCCTTCAAAGGGCATCCTCGCTGTTTCCTACCAGGTCTTGATTTTGAGGATGCAGATGATGAAAGTCTTGTAGCATCTCTTTATCCAGGATATTGGACATTGGTGTCCAAGAGTTTTCTTCAGGGCCATACCCTTCCCATAACAGGAGGTATTCCCATACTCTGCCTCGTCTTCTCACATCGAGAACTGCGTCTACTTTGTATTTGATGTCTTCTTCAGCATCTATCTGGTTTTTTCATCTGGTATCTTGTTGGAGAACTCACTAAGGATCAATGGCTTCAATAGTGAGACGTGGAATGCATTGTGGATCTTTAAAGTAGATGGTAGCTTCAGACTGTAGATGAGATTGCCCAATCGTCGGAGAATGGGAAATGATCCAACGAAGCGAGGAGCGAAGCAAGCTGAAGGAAGTTTAAGCCTTAAGTGCTTCGTGGAAAGCCTGACTTTATCACCAGGCTTGAGGTCTGGAGCCTTGCAGTGATGATCATCGTATCCTTTCTTTGCTCGGAGTCCTGCTTTGGTAAGCATCTCTTTTGTCTGAGTCCAAAGTTGTTGGATATCTTTGGCAGTAGATTGAGCTGCCGGGGACGACACTGATAACGGAAGTTGCAGTGGGGGTTGTGGTAGTCGTCCATAGACCACTTCAAATGGTTTTGATCCAGTGGATGTTGCTGGATGAGAATTTATGGCAAATTCTGCCCAGGGCAACAGTTCACTCCAATCATTCTGGCAAGTGTTCACGTAGGCACAAATGAACTGTTTGAGAGTCCTGTTCATCCTCTCTGTTTGTCCGTTGGATTGTGGATGTATGCGGAGGTGAAGTCGAGAGAGATATTGAACTTTTTACATAGTGCCTTCCAGAAGTTAGCTGTGAATTGGGCTCCTCGATCGGAGACTATGTGCTTAGGCAAGCCATGCAGGCGGAAGATGTGCATAATGAATAGCTTGGCAAGCTCCATGGCGGTGGGTAAGCCTGGGAGAGCCACAAAATGAGCCATCTTCGAAAACTGATCTACGGTTACCCATATGGTGTTGTTTCCTCCTGATGATGGCAAATCTACCATCATGTCTGTGGCAATATGTGTCCATGGTTCTTCCGGCACTGGAAAGGGTTGGAATAGACCCCATGGACGACCCGGTGGCGTCTTCTGTTTAGCGCAGTTTGCGCAGGAGGTGATGTAGGAGAATGTGTCTTCCTTCGTGGTGGGCCACCTGTAATAGGTCTGAAGTTAAGACAGGGTTCTACATTTACCAGGATGTCCTGAAAGTTTGGAGTCGTGAGCCCAAGCCAATAACTTCTTTCTGAGGTTCTTGGGTACGATAGTCTTTCCTGCAGGTACTGATTGGGTAGCTGCCAATATGACCTTCTCTGGGTTGATGATGTGTTGCGGTTCTTCAGGTATATCCTCAGAGAGGAATAAGCGAGATAAAGCGTCAGCTCTGATATTCTTGTCTCCAGGGCGGTACTTGAGCACAAAGTTAAATCTGTTGAAAAACAGAGAAGGTCTCGCTTGTCTATGATTCAGGCACTGTGTGTGGCAGAGGTACTCCAGATTCTTATGGTCTGTGAAGACCGTTACTTGATGTTGCGCTCCTTCGAGCCAAGGGCGCCATTCTTCGAATGCCATCATAATAGCCAGAAGCTCCTTAACTCCTATTCCGTAGTTTTTCTCTGCAGGAGAGAAGCGGCGGGAGAAGAATGAGCATGGTTGTGGAACTTTTGAATCACCAGCCTGGCTTAATACGGCCCCTACACCAACGTTTGAGGCATCGACCTCCACGATGAAAGGCTTTGAGGGGTCAGGGTGTCGAAGACACGGCTTCCTGGAAAAGGCATCTTTTAGTCTCTGGAATGCAACTATTGCCTCCGGAGACCAATTAGCAATATTGGCACCTTTCTTTGTCATAGCTGTAAACGGCACTGTGAGTGAAGAGTAATTCTTGATGAAGGTCCTGTAATAGTTGGTGAAACCTAAGAAGCGTCTGAGAGCTTTTAACCCTGTGGGTTGCGCCCATTTCTGGATACTCTCCAGCTTCTGTGGATCCATTTGAAAGCCTTGATAGGAGACAATGTAGCCTAGGAAAGGCACTGATTCTTTGTGAAATTCACATTTGGATAGCTTGGCATAGAGATGGTTCTCACGGAGCCTCTGTAGTACTCTCTTGACATCCTCCTGATGAGTGGTCATGTCTTGCGAGAATATCAGTATGTCGTCCAAGTAAACAACAACACACTTATAGAGGAGGTCCTGGAAAATTTTGTTCATTAAATTTTGAAAGATAGCTGGGGCGTTGCACAGCCCGAAGGACATCACTAGATATTCAAAATGACCAACAACTGTCAAACAACTCTGAAATCAGAGGCAGGGGGTAATGATCCTTTATTGTTATTTCATTGAGACCCCTGTAGCCTGTACATGGGCGTAATGTACCTTCCTTTTTGCCCACAAAGAAAAAGCCTGCGCCAGCAGGAGACTTGGATGACCTTATGAAGCCTTTTTGGAGATTCTCCTGGATATATTCGGACATGGCTTTATTCTCTGCCATAGACAGAGGGTATACCCTACCTTTGGGTGGCCCCGTATTAGGCTTTAGATTAATAGCGCAGTCATAAGGTCTGTGAGGCGGAAGTATTGAGGCGGCAACCCCGGCAGCACTAGGGTAGTAGGTATACAGGGTAACGGAACTACCTCCTTCAGGCATGTATCATGGCAGTCAGGTTCCCATCTAGACAGTTCCAGTGTAGCCTAATTGAACTGAGGCATATGCTGCTGCAGCCAAGGTAATCCCAGTACTATAGGGTGCATGGCCTTCTCTAAAACAAAGAAGGAATGGTCTCAGAATGGAGGGCACCGGTTCGTAGACACACTGGTTCTGTGCATAATGTTACTTCACCCGGTAAGGGTTCTCCATGAATGGATGAAAGAAGTAGTGGAGGCTTCATAGTAGAAGTGAGGATCCGTAGGTGCTCCACTAATCATTGTAGAATGAAATTGCCTCCTGCCCCAGAGTCCACTAGGGCAAGAGTCTGGTACTCTAAAGGTCCGCAGATCAAGGATACAAGAAGAGAGAGCGGAGGAGAAGGAGTGGTAAGACCTAAGAAGAGTCCTCCTGCAGGACTTAGGGCCTGCCAGTCCCGGACATATAGGGCAATTTTGGACAGCATGACCGGCTTGTCCACAGTACATACACAGCCCCAATTTCTTCCGTGTTGTTCTCTCTTTTGAAGTTGGATGGCGGCAGCCTAACTGCATAGGTTCTTCTTCGCCGGCTGCTGGGACCGAAGGAGCAGGCCTGGGTATGGACTTAACTCGAGCTTCGCTCAGGAAGGGTCTTCTGGGAGTCTTTGTCTCTTGAACCTTATCGCGAAGTCGGCGATCGATCCTTGTTGTCAACTTCACCAATTCATCCAAGGTCTCAGGCATCTCACGAGTGGTAATTTTGTCTTTCAGACGAGGGCTCAGTCCTTCAAAGAAGAGAGTCTTCAGGCATCTCGGGTCCCAGGATAATTCAGATGCCAGTGTTTTGAATTTGATAGCGAAGTCAGCAAGCGGTTTGTTCCCTTGCTTCAGATGAACCAAAGAAGATCCTGCAATGGTATACCGGGCAGGATCATTGAAAACTGATTTAAACAGTTCAAGAAATCCTTCAAGGTCATGAAGGATTTCTTCTATTTAAAATTGACTACTGTAACGCCCTCCTCCTTGATTTACCCAAAAACACACTGCAGCCATTACAGTTACTCCAAAATGCTGCAGCTCGAATCCTCACTAACTCACACAAAAACGAACATATTACCCCGGTGCTTAAACATCTGCATTGGTTACCTGTTGCTGAAAGAATAACATATAAAACCCTCACCCTTATCCACAAAGAACTCCACAACCAAAACATGCACTGGCTCACTGAGCACCTTACATTTCACAGCTCAAACAGACCCATAAGGCAGCAACACAGTGCAAAACTTCACATCCCACCCCCTAAGCAGTTTAAACTCGCTGCCACTAGAACACGGGCATTCTCTCTGGCAGGACCAGGAACAAGCTACCATCCTTCCTGCGCCAGGAACCTTGTCCAAAAAAATGTAAACAGAATCTGAAAACTTCCCTTTTCAGACAAGCTTACTCTTAACTACACTCCCTCTCCTTCTGAAGTTTGTTCTGCCTCCTTATAGGACCACTCGCATCACCTAATTAATTTTACCCACTTATTTTTGTTTCTACATTTTTGTAATATATAACATGTAATTGTAATCTGTGCAATATAACCTGCTGTTCACCTTATTTGTTTTGCCTCTCCCATTAATGTTCAACGTTCAAATTTGTGCACTGTTCATTGTTCTCTGTAAAGCTCGTTAGCTGCATTTTATGTTCTCTGTGAACCGATGAGATGTTCCCAACGTTCATCGGTATATAAAAGCCTTTAAATAAATAAATAAATAACGGATTGGATCTTCGCGCTCCCACAGCGAAGAGGCCCAAGACAATGCTCATCCGTCTAGATATGACAGAATGTAAGTAGTCTTGGCATATGCTGTGGGAAAGTGTCCAAGTTGCAATGCAAAGTGCATGCAGCACTGGTTAATGAAGTCTCTGTATCTCCAGACTTCTCCCGAGAAGCGGGTGGGAGCTGCTGGAGGCACCGTAGTCTTGACCGTCACCTCAGACGGTTTAGCTTCTTTACCTGAGGTGGACGGCGAGTTCATCTGTGTGTGCAGTAGATTAAATACAGCAGTCAGTTCCTCTAGCACAGTCTGCTGTTCGGAGATCTGCTGAGCCAGGCCTGGAATGGCCTGCAACGCAGTGAGCTGAGCCGGATCCATGGAGTTAGCAATCTGTTGTGATAACGTAGGTTTGTGGATCCTTGGTTGCTGTGGAGGTGACCACGCCCACAGGGAGGAGCCCCGTGAGGAGCCACAGCACTGGGCTAGACTCGTGCACACACAACACAGGATAAATCTTTTATTAAACAGCTTGAGGTCTCCATCAGGTGGCAGTAGTGAGGCAGCCTCGGCAGAGGGAGCCCTTCTCTCCTAGATGACGTCAGGAGGTTCCGCAGCAGGTCTCTGAAAATAAAGCAGAGGGCCCCCGAGGAGCGGGTACCCAGGTTAGCATGTACCCTGAAGGGCAGAGAGAGAGAGCTTCCTGTGTCAGCACAGAAGCGGCAGAGTAGTGTAGACAGGAACGGATTTGAGTCCTTGCTAACTCGGGGAGCTAGCAAATTGATGATGGTAATATACCCGGATGGTGTGACGTCAGCATGAGGGAACTTCCTCGAGGTTCGCGCCAAAGGTCGTACAAAGACGTGGGTTGCGTGCGAGCGCGTGTACCCTAGTAGGTACCTGGGAGGAGCATTGGCGGGAGGCTGCACCATAGCCAATCTGGGGACGCCAGAGAGGTTGGCTGGAAGTCGCGGCGGTAGCCATCTTGCCCAGGGTAAGCGGGAGGAGCCGAGAATAAGGTGAGGCAAGCAGGGCGAAGCCGTCGAAGACCGGACGCAACAGGCTTATTTTTTCAAGGGCAGAAAGCCTCCTGAGTTGGTGCATAGATGGCAGCTACATGGCCATTCCTGAATTCTTTTGTCAAACATTGTCTAGATGTGCTTGCACGGGAGGACTCTGCTAATGGGGCAGCGCTCACTTCCTCTCACCAGGGAAATTGAAGTTTGGTACTTCCCACTTGTAATGGCTGGACTGATGAAGCAGGACTACCTGGATGGAGAAAATTTCACACCTGCTAATTCTTTTTCATTAGTCCTGATCCACCTGGGAGGCACAGCTATCAGACGAATGGATTTGGGCATTTTTTATACCACTATGTGTTCTCTCGCTCTTGTTTTCCTTGCTTTTCTTGGGGCAGGGAAACTCCAGTTTTCATGATTAAATTTATCAATGTTTGACGTTTTGAGCGTGCAAGGGGTCTGACCAGAAGCTTTGTCACCATTTCCTAAGTGTTGGCTGTGATGTCACGCAGGAAAAGAGTGTTGTCTGCCTCCATCCCACATGTAATTTTATGTATTTGTATTTATTTTATTTTAAAATATTTCTATTCTGCCCTTCTTATATTCAGCCTCTGCTTGTCCTGTCCTTTCTTAGGTGTATCAAGGGACACTGGAGCGAGACTCTAATCTGGTGGTCAATCTGATGGGCAATAAAGGGGACCAGCTGGACATCCTGGTGGAGAACATGGGCAGGATTGACATTGGTCAAGACGTCCATGATTTTAAGGTAAATTTTGTCTTCGTGGCAAAACATTTAAAGAATAAAAAGACATGAAAGGCCTGATAATGAATGGCTCCCTCACAACCTCACAAGCATTGTAAAAACTAGAATCAAAGCAGCAGCCTAGTGGTTAGGGCAGTGGCTACGAACCAGGGAAACCAGGGTTCAAATCCTGCTGTCGCTCCTTGTGACCTTGGGCAAGTCACTTTACCCTCTGCTGCCTCAAATACAAGCTTACAGTTTAAAAGCCCTATGCATGCCAAAGCCAGGAGATACGTACACAAATGGGACTACTGCGCGCCGAGCGTTTATCCCGCTACACGCACAAGTCAAAAGTTCAGAAAAAGGGATGTGGGTGTGTCGAGGGAAGGCCAAGAGATGTGCATGTAAATGTTAAGCTTCTATATACCTAAATGATGATAAGAGAGAGTTATCCTTTAATAGCTTGTTAAATTACTCTCCTCCCGTTATGTTCTCCAAGTTCCACACCCTGTTACAATGTCTCCAAGTTCCACACCTTGTTACAATGTCTCCAAGTTCCACACCCTGTTACAATGTCTCCAAGTTCCACACCTTGTTACAATGTTTCCAAGTTCCACACCTTGTTACAATGTCTCCAAGTTCCACACCTTGTTACAATGTCTCCAAGTTCCACACCTTGTTATAATGTCTCCAAGTTCCACACCCTGTTACAATGTCTCCAAGTTCCACACCCTGTTACAATGTCTCCAAGTTCCACACCTTGTTACAATGTCTCCAAGTTCCACACCTTGTTACAATGTCTCCAAGTTCCACACCCTGTTACAATGTCTCCAAGTTCCACACCTTGTTATAATGTCTCCAAGTTCCACACCCTGTTACAATGTCTCCAAGTTCCACACCCTGTTACAATGTCTCCAAGTTCCACACCTTGTTACAATGTCTCCAAGTTCCACACCTTGTTACAATGTCTCCAAGTTCCACACCTTGTTATAATGTCTCCAAGTTCCACACCCTGTTACAATGTCTCCAAGTTCCACACCCTGTTACAATGTCTCCAAGTTCCACACCCTGTTACAATGTCTCCAAGTTCCACACCCTGTTACAATGTCTCCAAGTTCCACACCTTGTTACAATGTCTCCAAGTTCCACACCTTGTTACAATGTCTCCAAGTTCCACACCTTGTTATAATGTCTCCAAGTTCCACACCCTGTTACAATGTCTCCAAGTTCCACACCCTGTTACAATGTCTCCAAGTTCCACACCCTGTTACAATGTCTCCATGTCTCCAAGTTCCACACCCTGTTACAATGTCTCCAAGTTCCACACCCTGTTACAATGTCTCCAAGCTCCACACCCTGTTACAATGTCTCCAAGTTCCACACCTTGTTACAATGTCTCCAAGTTCCACACCTTGTTACAATGTCTCCAAGTTCCACACCTTGTTATAATGTCTCCAAGTTCCACACCCTGTTACAATGTCTCCAAGTTCCACACCCTGTTACAATGTCTCCAAGTTCCACACCCTGTTATAATGTCTCCAAGTTCCACACCTTGTTATAATGTCTCCAAGTTCCACACCCTGTTACAATGTCTCCAAGTTCCACACCTTGTTACAATGTTTCCAAGTTCCACACCCTGTTACAATGTTTCCAAGTTCCACACCCTGTTACAATGTTTCCAAGTTCCACACCCTGTTACAATGTCTCCATGTCTCCAAGTTCCACACCCTGTTACAATGTCTCCAAGCTCCACACCCTGTTACAATGTCTCCAAGTTCCACACCCTGTTACAGTGTCTCCAAGTTCCACACCCTGTTACAGTGTCTCCAAGTTCCACACCTTGTTACAATGTCTCCAAGTTCCACACCCTGTTACAATGTCTCCAAGTTCCACACTTTGTTACAATGTCTCCAAGTTCCACACCTTGTTACAGTGTCTCCAAGTTCCACACCTTGTTATAATGTCTCCAAGTTCCACACCTTGTTACAGTGTCTCCAAGTTCCACATAGAAACATAGAAATGACGGCAGAAGAAGACCAAATGGCCCATCCAGTCTGCCCAGCAAGCTACGCACTTTATCCATTTTTTTCCCTTTTTTTTTTCTCTCCCACCTGTTACTATTGGCTTCCAGTACCCTCCAGCCATAATTCCCCTCCACCCCACCACCAATTTAGAGAGCAGCGCTGTATCTGCATCCACGTGAACGTCCAGCTCAATTAGGGGTAGCAGCTGCTGTAACAAGTAGGCCACACCCTTACCTCATACTCTTACCCACCCCTGTTTTTATTTTTTTTATTGTTTTTTGTTTTTTTTGGAGATAGCCCTCCATCCTTCCGCTCCGTGAAGGTGGAACACCAACTACTGACCACTGGCATCCCGCTCTGTGAATGCCTCTGTGGCTACTGCCGCTCCGTGCAGTGTTTGAATGCCTCTGTGGCATTCAACTTGTAAGTACAAAAACTTGTTACAATGTCTCCAAGTTCCACACCCTGTTACAGTGTCTCCAAGTTCCACATCCTGTTACATTGTCTCCAAGCTCCACACCCTGTTACAGTGTCTCCAAGTTCCACACCCTGTTACAGTGTCTCCAAGTTCCACACCCTGTTACAGTGTCTCCAAGTTCCACACCTTGTTACAGTGTCTCCAAGTTCCACACCCTGTTACAATGTCTCCAAGTTCCACACCTTGTTACAGTGTCTCCAAGTTCCACACCTTGTTATAATGTCTCCAAGTTCCACACCTTGTTACAGTGTCTCCAAGTTCCACATCCTGTTACATTGTCTCCAAGTTCCACACCTTGTTACAGTGTCTCCAAGTTCCACACCTTGTTACAGTGTCTCCAAGTTCCACATCCTGTTACATTGTCTCCAAGCTCCACACCCTGTTACAGTGTCTCCAAGTTCCACACCTTGTTACAGTGTCTCCAAGTTCCACATCCTGTTACATTGTCTCCAAGTTCCACACCTTGTTACAGTGTCTCCAAGTTCCACACCCTGTTACAATGTCTCCAAGTTCCACACCTTGTTACAATGTAACCCGCTTATCTCGTTCCATGTAAACCAATGTGATATCACATGTTGATTGTCGGTATATAAAAGCAAATAAATAAATAAATACTTATGGAGTCTCCGGCCGCGTAACTTTACTACTGGTAGGGATGGCTTGTAAGTACAAAAACAAAAAAAATCTAGGCTAGTCAGCAGGGTTTTAAGGGTTGGGACTAACAGGGGGAAAGGAAGGCTAATAAGGGTGTCCTGTCCCTAAACTGGGTGAACTGGGAATGAACTGTGAAAACAGGCGCACAAACCTGGACGCAAGCAGACGAACGCGTGTACATGTGCACCTGCGCAGCGTTTCAAAGTTACCATCTTAGATTGGGAAATACCTACTGTACCTGAATGTAATCTGCTTTGAAGTGCTGAAAAGTAAAATATAAATTTCCTAGCGTGTAGCCAGATGGACTCAGGACCAATGGGTATAGTGTACTCCTGATAGCAGATGGGAGACGGAGTCAGATTTCAAAGCTGACGTCAGCCTACATATACCCGTGCAGGAAGCTCTGCTCTTCAGTATTTCTCCATCTTCAGTGCCAGGAAAAATAGTAGAAAGTGTTCTAAACATCAAAATCACAGAACATATAGAAAGACATGGTTTAATGGAACAAAGTCAGCATGGCTTTACCCAGGGCAAGTCTTGCCTCACAAATCTGCTTCACTTTTTTGAAGGAGTAAATAAACATGTGGATAAAGTTGAAATGGTAGATGTAGTGTACTTGGATTTTCAGATGGCGTTTGACAAAGTTCCTCATGAGAGGCTTCTAAGAAAACTAAAAAGTCATGGGATAGGTGGAAATGGCCTTTCGAGGATTACAAACTGGCTAAAGGACAGGAAACATAGAGTAGGATTAAATGACAATTTTCTCAGTGGAAGGGAGTGGACAGTGGAGTGCCTCAGGGATCTGTACTGGGACCCTTACTTTTCAATATATTTATAAATGACCTGGAAAGAAATACGACGAGTGAGGTAATCAAATTTGCAGATGATACAAAATTGTTCAGAGTAATTAAATCACAAGCAGATTGTGATAAATTGCAGGAAGACCTTGTGAGGCTGGAAAATTGGGCATCTAAATGGCAGATGAAATTTAATGTGGACAAGTGCAAGGTGAATGCATATAGGGAAAAATAACCCATGCTATAATTACACAATGTCAGGTTCCATATTAGGTGCTACAACCCAAGAAAGAGATCTAGGCGTCATAGTGGATAACACATTGAAATCGTCAGTTCAGTTTGCTGCGGCAGTCAAAAAAGCAAACAGAATGTTGGGAATTACTAGTAAGGGAATGGTGAATAAAATGGAAAATGTCATAATGCCTCTGTATCGCTCCATGGTGAGACCGCACCTTGAATATTGTGTACAATTCTGGTCGCCACATCTCAAAAAAGATATAATTGCAATGGAGAAGGTACAGAGAAGGGCTACCAAAATGATAAAGGGAATGGAACAGCTGCCCTATGAGGAAAGACTAAAGAGGTTAGGACTTTTCAGCTTAGAGAAGAGACTGCTGAGGGGGAATATGATAGAGGTGTTTAAAATCATGAGAGATCTAGAACGGGTAGATGTGAATCAGTTTTTTACTCTTTCGGATAATAGAAAGACTTGGGGGCACTCCATGAAGTTAGCAAGTGGCACATTTGAAACTAATCAGAGAAAGTTCTTTTTCACTCAACGCACAATTAAACTCTGGAATTTGTTGCCAGAGGATGTGGTTAGTGCAGTTAGTATAGCTGTGTTTAAAAAAGGATTGGATAAGTTCTTGGACGAGAAGTCCATAACCTGCTATTAATTAAGTTGACTTATATAATAACCACCGCTATTATTAGCAACGGTAACATGGAATAGACTTAGTTTTTGGGTACTTGCCAGGTTCTTATGGCCTGGATTGGCCACTGTTGGAAACAGGATGCTGGGCTTGATGGACCCTTGGTCTGACCCAGTATAGCATATTCTTATGTTCTTAAGTTCTCCCCAGCTGAATGCAATTACGGCATTTGAAATCGAGAGCTCCTGGCTATCAAACTAGCTCTCAAGGAATGGTAACATGATGTTGAGCACCTTTCAGTACAGTATATACGGACCATAAGAACCTTGAATATCTACATCAAGCTCAACAACTTAATGCTAGACAGGCCCATTGGTCTTTTTTCTATGCCTCCTTTGACTTTGAACTACGGTTTCGCCTAATGTGCAAGAACCAAGGGGCAGGCACTTTCTCTCAATTGTTCCAGAACCTCCCCGGCACATTATTGACCCTGCCAAGATAATTCTGGCCACTTCGGTACCCGTTGCTCCAGGTAAGATGGTCGTATCTTCCAGATTGCATGAAAAGGTGTTGAAATGGGCCCATGACTCCTGTGACGCAGGTCACCCTGGATGAGCACGAACCCTAGAATTGCTTCAACAACACTACTGGTAGCCTTAGCTGAAGCAAGATGTCAAGGTTTATGTCAACTCATGCCCCACTTGCATACAGCAAAAAGCACTACATGGCCGACCCTGAGAGCTATTACAACCGTTGCCAGCCCCCAGGAAACTCTTGACCTACTTGTCCACAGACTTTATCATGGTACTGGCATTCTTTCTGCAAATAGTTTGGCATCACACTTAATTACAAAGCAGCCTACCACTCACAAGGCAACGGGCAAGCAGAGCAAACCATCCATACCCTCAAAACCTTCCTCCGCTCATATGTTAACGAATGCCAGGACAACTGGGCCATTCATCTATCTTGGGCCTAGTTCTGCCACAATAACCACATCAAAATAGCCATGGACTCCTCGTCCTTCCATGTGGTTTATGGGAAACTGCCTCTACCTCCTTTGCCATTGTCTGTGACAGTGCCGTCACTGGTAGTTCAGCTCTCTGCCCAGTAATTGCATGAACTATAGAACTGGAGTAATCAGCTGATTGAAAATGCCACCACTCAAGCCAAGAGAATGGCAGCTACCCATAGAAGACCAGCTCCCCAATTCAAAGTAGGGGAAAGGGTCTAGCTCAGTACCCGCCATTTAGTCTGCGACTTCCATCAGTGTACTTGGCAACATGTTTTATTGGGCCTTTCTCGATACTGCAGCAAGTGGGTCCTGTCACATATCAGCTAAAGCTACCACCCACGTTAAAGATCCATAATGCATTCCAAGTTTTATTGCTTAAGCTGCTGGTGCTCTCATGGCCCTTCCAGGTGCCGCCCGAACCCTAAGAAGTCATGACTATTGGTGATGATCTATACAAGGTCCGAGAAATCCTGGAGTCCCAGGGGGTAAAAAGGATAGAGCACCTAATTTCTTGGAAAAATTATGACCTGGAAGAAAACACTTGGGAGCCATCTTCCAACATCTTGGATACAAATCTCTTGAAAGAATTTCATCAACAGTGCCCCAAGAAATCTGGTGCCTTAGGGAGGGGGCTTAAGAGGTGGGGCACTGTTGCATTTGGCAATCTGCAGGCTAAGCCCTAGAACTTCCATACTTGCCTCCCCAGCCGGGCCAAGCTTGCCCTTTCCATTGTGCAGCGGGTGCCTTGGACAACCGTGCAACAGGATGCCACTCCTTGTCATGGTGGGCCACTGCCAAAAACACACAGCAGGATGCCGCCATTGTCTGATCGCCGTGCCTCTCCCTAGGTGCACGCCTCTTGCTGATACTTAACTGGTCAAGTACAACGCACACATATAAGGGTCAAACAGGTATTACATTCCACAAGCAATATACCATATACCTGTATATATATTTTACATTTTATTGTATCAAAATTCTAATATAACACAATACATATATATCACATCAAATACCACTCATCCAATCACTCATATACAACCACTCACAAAAAATATTATTACATAACAATCATTTTCCAGAAATACAATGTAACATACATAAATTAATTGAATCACAGCTCCATTATTCACTGTGGGGCGGATTTTAAAAGGCCTGCGCGCGTAAGTCCCGGGGCTTTTGAAAAGGGGCGGGAGGGGGCGTGTCCGGGGGTGTTCCCGAAACGACGCGGCGTTTCGGGGGCAGGCCCGGGGGCGTGGTCGAGGCCCGGGGGCGTGGTCGAGGCCTCCGGACCATCCCCCGGGACCGGAGGACGGAGCGGGGCTGCCGGCCGGCGCGCGCAAAGTTACGCCTACTTTCAGCAGGCGTAACTTTGCCGACAAAGGTAGGGGGGGTTTTAGATAGGGCCGGGGGGGTGGGTTAGGTAGGGGAAGGGAGGGGAAGGTGGGGGGAGGGCGAAGGAAAGTTCCCTCCGAGGCCGCTCCGAAATCGGAGCGGCCTCGGAGGGAACAGGCAGCGCGCGCTGGGCTCGGCATGCACAGGTTGCACAAATGTGCACCCCCTTGCGCGCGCCGACCCCGGATTTTATAAGATACGCGCGTATCTTATAAAATCCAGCGTACTTTTGTTCGCGCCTGCTGCGCGAACAAAAGTACGCGATCGCGTATTTTTTAAAGATCTACCCCTGTATTAACATACAATGTTCACATATTTTTGCATGTTCCTCCAAGGAAAAATGATACAATCCTTACAATCTTCTTCTTCTAAATATTCCCGACAAGGGACCCTTGTTTCACAACCAAAAATTCACAATACAATACTAATAAACTCTTCAAAATACCCATCAAACTAATCTCAATATTCACTAAACATTTAACAGATATTTCATAAATATTTCATAAATATTCATCTAACAATTGATAAACATCTGTTTAATTAATACATAACTAACCTGAATACATATAACCCACAATTCTTCAAACATCCAATCCCCCCAACCAATACATTCATTCACCACTCTCTTCCGATCTTTATTTAAAAGAACCTTCTCCCCAAAATCTACTCACAAGAGCGCGCATCGCATCATTTCTCAACTCTAAAGTATACACTTTCCATCTGCAATCACTAGCTAAATGAAACAATATCACAAACTATATTAAACATACAGGTAAGTTACCAGCACCATTGAATCCGTATCACAAATATCACCCACCGGAAAATAAAGGAGTATTTTTTCTTTTTAGCTTCCCAATGCTTCACACGACTTCATCACAACACTGTCGACGTCCACGTTAAAAAATGCCGCGGCTGAGCACACATCACATCCACACCCCTTATATACCTACATATGAAATAGCCCCATCTCCAATCAGCGAGCTCCACCAGCTCAACCAATCAAATATATGCACTCCACATCCTGATTAAGTCCCGTCGGTTCTATCGTATCCCAATTGAAAATATACCGTTGTTCCTTCTGCAATAGTACAAGTGAAACATTTCCTCCTCGATTCAGCTGTACCCGACAGAGTACACAAAATCTCAGGTCTTGTGGGTTATATGAGACCAGGTTAGTTATGTATTAATTAATTAAATAGATGTTTATTAATTGTTGCATATTTATGAAATATTTATGAAATATCTGTTAAATAATTAATGAATTTTGAGATTAGTTTGATGGGTATTTTGAAGAGATTATGGGATATTAGTATGGTTATTTGAAGGGTGATTGTATTGTGAATTTTTGGTTAAAGTAGGTATTGACAAAGATTGAAGTAAACAGACATATGAATTTAAACGGCTCCTATGTGGAAATGTGGTGATCCTTTACATGATGAGAATTAATCACCTGATAAAACCATTGGTGAAACAAGGGTCCCTTGTCGGGAATATTTAGAAGAAGAAGATTGTAAGGATTGTATCATTTTTCCTTGGAGGAACATGCAAAAAAATGTGAACATTGTATGTTAATACAGTGAATAATGGAGCTGTGATAAATTGTATTTTTGGAAATTGATTATTATGTAGTAATATTTTTTGTGAGTGGTTGTGTATGGGTGATTGGATGAGTGGTATTTGATGTAATATATATGTATTGTGTTTTAGAATTTTGATACAATAACATTTAAAATATATATAATGGTATTTGGTATATTGCTTATGGTACTTAACTGGACCATGGCAGGAAATCCCCTACAGGCCCCTATCGATGTCAGGACCAAGGTCCTATAAAAGGGCAAGGTGGAAGGAAGGCAAAATGATTACCGGCATGGTTAAAAGGTGAGGTGAAAGAGGATATTTTAGCCAAAAAAAATCCTTCAAAAATTGGAAGAAGGATCCATCTGAAGAAAATAGGAAAAAGCATAAGCAATGTCAAGTTAACTGTAAAACATTGATAAGGCAGGCTAAGAGAGAATTTGAAAAGAAGTTGGCCATAGAGGTAAAACTCATAATAAAAACTTTTAAAAATATATCCAAAGCAAGAAAGCTGTGAGGAAGATGCGTGGACCGTTAGATGACTGTGGGGTTAAAGGGGCTCTTAGGGAAGATAAGGCCATTGCAGAAAGACTAAATGAATTCTTTGCTTCTGTGTTTACTAATGAGGATATTGGGGAGATACCGGTTCCGGAGATGGTTTTCAGGGGTGATGAGTCAGATGAATTGAACCAAATCACTGTGAACCTGGAAGATGTAGACCAGAGTAGATGTAGTAGACCAAAGAATAGCAAATCACCTGGACCGGATGGTATGCACCCCAGGGTTCTGAAGAACTCAAATGAAATTTCAGATCTATTTGTTAAAATGTGTAACTTATCATTAAAATCATTCATTGTACCTGAAGATTGGAGGGTGGCCAATGTAACCCCAATATTTAAAAAAGGCTCCAGGGGTGATCCAGGAAACTATAGGTCAGTGAGCCTCACTTCAGTGCTGGGAAAATAGTTAAAACTATTCTAAAGATTGAAATCTCAGAGCATATAGAAAGACATGATTTAATGGAACACAGTCAGCATGGAGTTAACCAAGGCAAGTCTTGTCTCCAAATCTGCTTCATTTTTTTTAAAGGAGTTTAAACATGGATAAAGGTGAACCCGTAGATGTAGTGTATTTGGATTTTCAGAAAGCATTTGACAAGTCCCTCATGAGAGGCTTCTAAGAAAACTAAAAAGTCATGGGATAGGAGGCGATGTCCTTTTGTGGATTACAAACTGGTTAAAAGACAGGAAACAGAGTAGGATTAAATGGTGAATTTTCTCAGTGGAAAAAGGTAAACAGTGGAGTGCCTCAGGGATCTGTACTTGGACCGGTGCTTTTCAATATATTTATAAATGATCTGGAAAGGAATATGTCGTGTGAGGTAATCAAATTTTGCATATGATACAAAATTATTCAGAGTAGTTAAATCACAAGTAGATTGTGATAAATTGCAGAAGGACTTTGCAAGACTGGAAGATTCGGCATCCAAATGGCAGATGAAATTTAATGTGGACAAGTGCAAGGTGATGTTTATAGGGAAAAATAATCCATGCAGTAGTTACACGATGTTAGGTTCCATATTAAGAGCTATCACCCAGGAAAAAGATCTAGGCATCATATTTATTTATTTATTTATTTAAATTCTTTTAATATACCGATGCTCAAGACCAGGTCTTATCGTACCGGTTTACAATGAACTAGGGGGAAAAAACCAGTTAACAATGGAAGCAAGAAATTACATTATAACAGGGAATGTGGAACTTGGTTGTTAGAGAAAAAGGATAGGTTAAACAATTTCTAACTGGAGAACAAAGCAAATAAGCAGAAACGTGAGTGTTTACATGGTAAGCATTATATACAAAATTACGTCGTGTGTAATATAAGGCAAGTTATATTAAAGTGCAGTTAGCCGAGAAATAGTTCCTTTTTTGAGTTGCTGAAGGAGGACGTTATCATAGTGGATAACACATTGAAATCGTCGGTGCAGTGTGCTGCGGCAGTCAAAAAAGCAAACAGAATGTTAGGAATTATTAGGAAGGGAATGGTGAATAAAATGGAAAATGTCATAATGCCTCTGTATTGCTCCATGGTGAGACCGCACCTTGAATACTGTGTACAATTCTGGTCGCCGCATCTCAAAAAAGATATAGTTGCAATGGAGAAGGTACAGAGAAGGGCTACCAAAATGATAAAGGGGATGGAACAGCTGCCCTATGAGGAAAGGCTAAAGAGGGTTAGGACTGTTCAGCTTGGAGAAGAGACAGCTGAGAGGGGATATGATAGAGGTGTTTAAAATCATGAGAGGTCTAGAATAGGTAAATGTGAATCGGTTATTTACTCTTTCGGATAATAGAAGGACTAGGGGGCACTCCATGAAGTTAGCATGGGGCACATTTAAAACAAATCAGAGAAAATTCTTTTTCATTCAATGCACAATTAAGTTCTGGAATTTGTTGCCAGAGGATGTGGTTAGTGCAATTAGTATAGCTGTGTTTAAAAAAGATTTTGATAAGTTCTTGGAGAAGTCTGTTAACGGTTATTAATCAAGTTGACTTAGGGAATAGCCACTGCTATTAATTGCATCAGTAGCATGGGATCTTCTTAGTGTTTGGGTACTTGCCAGGTTCTTATGGCCTGGATTGGCCACTGTTGGAAACAGGATGCTGGGCTTGATGGACCCTTGGTCTGATCCAGTATGGGGATTTTCTTATGTTCTTATGTTCTAACTCGCCTCATCAATAGGTTCAGCTACACTTTATAGTGCGTTTCTTCCCAGGTCTTGTCTCCATTATAGTTCTGTTCATCTTTGGTTCTCGCCCTGCTTGTCTTCATCCACATGGCCCATTTGTTCTCCTTGCCTGCCTGCCCTGTCTATCTGTTCCTCCTCCCTTCTCTTGGACAGATACCCAGTTTGACCTCTGCTTGGATCTTAGATATGACTGACTGCTGCCTGCCTCTGACCATTGCCTGGACCCTGGACACATCTGACTGCCGCCTGTCTATGACTCAGCCTACTACAGACCTCTCCTCCTATCAGCAGAGACCCCATCTAAGTCCTGCTGCTCGCAGCATGCATAGGCTCAACCCAAGGGGAACAAGGGCTGCTATAGGTGAAGGTCCTTACAGGTGTTTGCCTTGTCTGGCTAGGCCTCCTGACAAAAGGAACTTGCAGGGCTCCTCCCTGCAGGTCAAGCCAATCCTGCCATGGCCCAAGGGTCCACTGATACAACAACCCAGCATCATGTGCCTAGAGTTTGGATTATTATTCCCTATATGCATCACTTTGCACTTAAAATTTAATGTAGGCAATAGTAATAATAATAATAATAATATCTGCCTTTAGACTCCCAGACCTCAATCTTGCAAGGCCATCTTGTAATTCCTCACAATGAGCATGTGATCTGATAAATTTGAACAATGTTGTCTCTTCTCTGAATTTGATATCCTTACTCCCTTTTCCAGAACATTTATAAATATATCAGAAAGCATTGGTCCCTTTACAGATCTCTGGGGCAATTCAGCATTTATTAGTGATATGCATTCATTTGAAATGACATTCTTTGTCATTTCTTGTTGTTTTCAAAGCAATAGAAAATAATCAATGACGTTTTTTCTTCTATTGCTTTTAGTGCGCCCTATGCACACTCTTTCCGAAACATAAAAACGTGAAAAAGAGGGAAAACATTAACAACAAAAATGGACCCCAAAATGACACAGCCTGTGTACAGGTCTGTCATGACAGCTCTCCTGCAGTCTCTGAGCAGTTCTGGAGAGAGTATTTCAAAAGGATAGAGACAGGCCTGAGGAAGGCTGCTAAACCCATGCGGGGTTTCCACCAGAAAACACATGAGCTGAGTCTTAAGTACTTAAATATGTGACCCCCCCCCCTCACGTTTCTCAAGGTCCTAAATCATGTGCAAGAAGCAAACCTTGTTTTAATGGAAAGGAAATGATATAAAACTCAAATGAGGAGGAAGCAGGAGTAGCATTAGAAAATGTTTCTTCATGTAGAGGATGGGGGGTGTGCACGGACGGCCTCCCAGTTATAGGATTCAGGAAAGCCTGGGATAAGGAAAGGATTCCTAATTGCAATGAAATGAAGTGAAAGGAAGTCTATTACACTGAAAATTGGGCAAACTAAGAGGAGGCAGGAGCGCAGTCAGCCAGGGATGTAGGTTAGTTTCTGGTTTTCTTCTGCTGGCCCTCTTCCATGCCGCCTCCTCTTGCTGTTGTGTTTCCACCGATTCTGACCTTTCTTCTCATTTTCTAGGGTCTGGTCAAGAACCTCACTTTAGACTCCGATATACTGCGTGACTGGGAGATGTACCCTTTGAGCATTGATGCTGCTATTTCTGCGGGTTGGGCTGAAAAGTGGCATCAAGACAAGGAAGCTGGTGACAGCACTGTGCCAGTCTTCTACTCGGGGTCCTTTCTACTGCCAGGCATTACCCGGGACACCTACATCAAGCTGCCAGGCTGGAGCAAGGTAAGGAAATCAAGACAGAAAGTTAAGATCAAATCCTGAGCAGACGAGTGAAGGTGCAAATGTTGGAGGCACGAGGATCTCCCTGGGAGAGGAGGGCTGGGGTGAATTCTGTGAGCTCATTGTGGAAGGAGCTATCATTTCTAGACTGCCTTGTGTCAGGATTGAGCATGAGTTGAGCCAGTCTTGGGTTTATTGATCTTGAGATTTTAGTTTATGCAGGAAAGGCACAACCCAGGACAGGTTCAACCCCTTGGCTCTTGTACTAATGCTAATTTTGCTGTTGGACTTTACTTACAGGGCCAGCTGTGGATTAATGGCTTTAACGTTGGGCGATACTGGTCCTCCAGGGGCCCCCAGAAGACTCTGTTTGTACCAGGAACACTTCTTAACTCTTCCTTCCCCAATAACATCACCATCCTAGAGCTCCAAGGGATTCCCATAGCGAGCTATGTTCTCTTCCTTGACCGACCCATCTTAAATGGCACCGTCTGAGAGGACTGAGGCTAACGAGATATGTGAATAAACAATTAAACATAGAAGAGAGAGTCCTGGTGATGAGAAGCTTCACAGCACATGTATGGGAACTGCTTCTATTCTATCTCATACAGCAGAGCGAGCACAAATGCTTCTAAGCCCTGGGTTGAGTGCAGCCTTATAACAGAACAGTTACTCTGAAACATCCCCAAGAGACTCCCTCTCCCTATTGGAAAACATTCAGCTTTCTGTGTGGCACCTTGGGGTTCTTTCAGTGCTTTCCTCGCCTCTTGCATACTCCTGCAGCATTCAAGATTTTGTGATTAGGACAAAATTGGGTTTTCTACAAACTCACTTTAAGCGCCCCAGCACTTTGCAACATCCCAAAATCTGCTGTGATTTCCATGGCGGAGATTTCCATCTGCTTGCACATGCAGTAGGAGTTGGGTGTCGCTGCCCTGGGTGATTGTGGTCTCCCCCTGGGTTTGATAGCTTTCTTCCTGCAGGTACTGACTGCTGGGAGGGTCTGATACTTCCTCCGAGGGTGGTTCTGGATATGCAGCCTTGTTGCTGGTGACAGGTTGGACTCCAACGACCACACCACTGAGCTGTCTGCCTGCTACTACTGCTTGTGTCTATGGCACAGCCAGACATACCCAGCACCGTACAGGTCACGCAGCGTTCAAACGAGAATGCAGGTTCAATTCAACAGCGGGTTTTAGCCAGAGAGGGAGGCCTTTATCAGGAGGAAAAGTAAACAAATAAAAGCAGCTTAGCTGGGGACTGGCCTTCCCAAAGGGAGCAGGGTGAGAAAAGAGCAGAGGTAGTGAGGTGGCGTTGCCCCCAGCCATCTTCCCTGGGAAAGTGCTGAGGTCCAGAGAGCCTTTATATAAATCTATGCCGGCAGCACAACAGCCTGATATGGCTGGGGGGAGTTAATTCCTTTTTAGTCGCCCGAGAGGAAACGTCTCGCTTGTGGATTATGGGAACGAGCGCAGAGGTAATGATTCTGCCAAACTTCCTGAAGACGGTGGACTGAAATAAACTCTTCATATTGGCAGGGCGGTTGCTGGTTGACTTTCAGAGTTTTGCTGTGCTATTTTTTTTTTTTTTTTTGCTGTGTACTGATTATTATTTTTATAATGACTCTCTTTGTACATGAATAAAAGTTGAGATGAAGCTCATTTCGGTTCTGTGAGATGGACTTCAGGCATCTCTCAAAAAGGTCACTTTTTCAGCCCAATAAAAGAATCTAAATTACAGCACTAGGAGAGTGGCCCACAGTCACAGCTGAATGCATCCCTCTTTCTAAGTATAAACCTGGCACTTTACAATTAGTTATTGGTTTTATAGCCTAGTATGAAACAACCCTGTTGCATAGGAATGGCAGGTCAGACTGCTGCTAAGAAGCTTGAAATAGTGATAGAAATGTGCTGCTTAAAAACATCCTTGCATTGCCCAGTTCTGAACATATATGTGTTGTGGCTGGAGGGAAAATGCACCTGTGTCGGGATACAGGTGCCCTGCCATAGGCCATGCATATTAGATGGAGACCAAGAGGTGCTTATACCCTGACTAATTTCAGACCCTGCTTGCTTTCCCTTCATGCTATTTGGAAGAAGCCTTTGTGTTTATCGCAGGTCTCCTTAAATTCTGTTTTTCATTTTACCACCATCACTTCCCTTGGAAGGACATTCTCTGCATCCATCACCCTTTCCATAAAGCAAACCTTCCTCTGTTACTTCTGAAGTTTCTCGTGAGCCTCACATTATGACTTCCTACTCCAGAATGTCCTCTCCTCCTGAAAAAATATCCACCTCCTGCGGGATTATTGAGAGGAGATTTTTCTGATGGCAGAAGAGGATGGGTAAGTATTGCTTGCTGGTAATATTGGGTTTTAAAGGTTTGGGGAGAGATAAAATTGTGGGTACCAGTAACTTATTTTTTAGTGTGTGCGCCTTGATTAAAAGCTAGAAAATGTAGGTAATTTGTGTGTATGCCTTGATTAAAAGCTAGGAAAGGTAGGTAATTTGTTTGTGCACCTTGATCAAAAGCTAGGAAACTTAGGTAATTTGTTTGTGTGCCTTGATTAAAAGCTAGGAAAGGTAGGTAATTTGTTTGTGCACCTTGATCAAAAGCTAGGAAACTTAGGTAATTTGTTTGTGTGTGCCTTGATCAAAAGCCAGGAAAGATAGGTAATTTGTGTGTGTGTGCCTTGATTAAAAGCTAGGAAAGGTAGGTAATCTGTGTGTGTGTGCCTTGATCAAAAGCTAGGAAAGGTAGGTAATCTGTGTGTGTGTGCCTTGATCAAAAGCTAGGAAAGGTAGGTAATTTGTTTGTGCACCTTGATCAAAAGCTAGGAAACTTAGGTAATTTGTTTGTGTGTGACCTTCATTAAAGCTAGGAAAGGTAGGTAATTTGTGTGTGTGCCTTGATTAAAAGCTAGGAAAGGTAGGTAATGTGTTTGTGCACCTTGATCAAAAGCTAGGAAACTTAGGTAATTTGTTTGTGTGTGACCTTCATTAAAGCTAGGAAAGGTAGGTAATTTGTGTGTGTGCCTTGATTAAAAGCTAGGAAAGGTAAGTAATTTGTGTGTGTGTGTGTGTGCGCCTTGATTAAAAGCTAGGAAACTTAGGTAATTTGTTTGTGTGTGCCTTGATCAAAAGTCAGGAAAGGTAGGTAATTTGTGTGTGTGTGCCTTGATTAAAAGCTAGGAAAGGTAGGTAATCTGTGTGTGTGTGCCTTGATTAAAAGCTAGGAAAGGTAGGTAATCTGTGTGTGTGTGCCTTGATCAAAACCTAGGAAAGGTAGGTAATCTGTGTGTGTGTGCCTTGATCAAAACCTAGGAAAGGTAGGTAATTTAAATTTGTGTGTGCATCCTGATTAAAAGCTAGAAAATGTAGGGTAATGAGTGTGCCTTGATCAAAAGCTAGGAAAGGTAGGTAATTTGTGTGTGTGTGTGCCTTGATTAAAAGCTAGGAAAGGTAGGTAATCTGTGTGTGTGTGTGCCTTGATCAAAAGCTAGGAAAGGTAGGCAATTTAAATTTGTGTGTAAGCCTTGATTAAAAGCTAGGAAAGTTAGGTAATTTTTTTAAAATTTGGGTGTGTCTTGATTAAAAACTAGGAAAGGTAGGTAATTTTAGTTTTTCTTTCCCTCCCCAACCCCTGAACTCTAAGCTCATTCTTTGATTTATAAACTTTTATCCTATATAAAAGGACAAGAGCCATTTCACATAAAAAATCAATCAGGAATTTATCAAAATGAGTGACTTAGACTTTATCAATTAGATTAATTGTGCCCTTGCAGGTCATTGCCAAATTAATATGAAATACATCCCTACTCTTTCCACCTCCTTTCCAAATTAGGACTAAAATTCTTCTTATATGCAGACGACGTACAAATACTTATTCCCATTCAGAAATCCATCAATGAAACCCTTCAGTACTGGGAAAAATGTCTGACATCCATCAATTCTCTCCTCTCCAATCTACATCTAGCACTCAACGCCTCTAAAACTGAAATCCTCATCCTAGCAAATCAACCAATCGACTCGATCCACCAAATGATCCAAAATGCCTCACAAAATTACACACTGCCACCCAGTGTCAGAGATTTAGGTGTCTCCCTAGACAATCAACTAAGCTTCAAACCTCACATTAAATCACTCCTAAAAGGGGGCTTCTATAAACTTCAAGTCCTCAAAAAACTGAAGCCCCTTCTCCACGCCCACGACTTCCGCACTGTTATGCAAACCACTATACTATCCAAACTCGACTATTGTAACTCCCTTCTCTTAGGCCTCCCAGCCTCCACCATTAAACCCCTTCAAATCCTTCAAAATTCCATGGCAAGAATCCTAACAAACACCAGAAAAACTGACCATATCACTCCTATTCTCCAAGACCTCCACTGGCTCCCCATCACCTTCCGTTCCCAATACAAAACACTTACCATCCTCCATAACACACTATACAATAACAACTCACCCTGGCTTGAAGATATGCCACAATTCCATCAAGCTAATCACCCCACTAGAAACTCCCTTGCTGGCACTCTCCAAACCCCTTCACTTAAAGTTGGACACCTCACCACCACCAGGGATAGAGCCTTCACCATTGCGGGCCCCACCCTCTGGAATTCCCTCCCCGCCAAACTCCGCCTAGAACCGTCCCTGAGCCATTTCAAAAAAGGAATCAAGACATGGCTCTTTCAACAGGCATATCCCAATTCCTCTCAAACCTAGTCCTTTCCCTCATTGAACCCTCTCAGCTCCCGCTCAACCTACCTACCTTCTCCCTGACCTCCCCTATACCTTCCCTGTACCCCTTCCTCCCTACCCCGCCCTCTTCACCCTTTAGCAAGCTCTCCCTAAAAATACCCTTGCTCAGTTGTACCCCTGTTTCCCTCCACACCCCCCTGCTCCTTTTTCCCTTTCCCCTCTCCCTTCCCGCTCCCTCCTTCTTTTTCCTCCCCCCCCGCACCAGCATTTATCTGTATATACGTGCACTTGCCTCCTTTCATACTGTAAATAAGTTCTATATGCTAAGTTCTTAAGTGCACATGCCTCCTTAGCATTGTTTATAGTTCACTTGCATATCTAACCCTAGCATGAATGCAAAAGTTGTAACTCTGCTCTTTGACTCTCTTCATCTGTACTTTTATATATTATCCAGTTAGCCCCCTTCCCCGTTTTTTGTAATTTCCTTTCTCAGTTACTTGTAAACCGACGTGATGTGTCCTACGAATGCCGGTATAGAAAAATGTTAAATAAATAAATAAATAAATACTCCTATAGCAACTTAAATTAAGCACAAATTCAGTAATAAGATGCAGACAGTAGCGAGATGGAGATCGTCCAGTCTTTTGTACCAAGTGCCACATCTATGATTATCTATCTATTTATTTATTTGTTTAACGCTTTTTATATACCGGCATTCGTAGGACACATCATGTCGGTTTACAGGTAACTGAGAAAGGAAATTACAGTGAACGATGAAAGAAGGCTAAATAGATAATATATGAGAGTGCATAGAGAGAGAGTCAGCGAGAGAGCAGTCACATATACAACCTCTCACCAGTTGGTGAGAGGTTGTATATGTGCCTGATGCAAAGATTTCCTAGCTCAGAACGAGTCCCGTCTCTAGAGGCCTGGACGAGCTGTCGCAGAGCGGGATATGGAAGAGACCTTCAGGGACAGAGTAGCCAAGTCCCAAGTGCAGTCCAGCAGCCCTAAGTCACCTGGTCTGAGAGCGTTGCCCTAGTATAGTGTAAGGTGAAGTCCTCCTGTAAGCCAGGATATGCACTATCCTCTCACATAAAGGATGAGTCTCCAAGGCTTACACCAGCTGCCATAGTTGGTGATTAAATATTAGAAATATAGATAGCTGGGTGGCTGTTGGACATGAGGATTGGTGGCAGGCTTCATCCACCTAGTCAGGATTTTAGACAGTGTTGATAAGGAGCTGGCTGCTTTAGGCTTTTAGTCTCTGGAAAGCTCCCTGTTCTATACGCTGGACCCCCAGAGGCAGGCACAGCTCTGGCGTTTCAAGGTGTGGATGGGACGATGGTGCCGGGAAAAGGGATCCACTTTTGTTAGGAACTGGGCATATTTTGGAGAAGGGGGAGCCTATTCTTAAAGGAGGGGCTCCACCTTAACCAGGGTGGAACCAGGCTGCTGGCACTAGGGATGTGAATCGTTTTAGGACGATTAAAATTATCGTCCGATAATTTTAATATCGTCTTAAACCGTTATGGAACACAATACAATACAGATTCTAACGATTTATCGTTATAAATCGTTAGAATCGTGAGCCGGCACACTAAAACCCCCTAAAACCCACCCCCGACCCTTTAAATTAAATCCCCCACCCTCCCGAACCCCCCCCCAAATAACTTAAATAACCTGCGGGTCCAGCGGCGGTCCGGAACGGCAGCGGTCCGGAACGGGCTCCTGCTCTGAATCTTGTCGTCTTTAGCCGGCGCCATTTTCCAAAATGGCGCCGAAAAATGGCGGCGGCCATAGACGAAAAGATTGGACGGCAGGAGGTCCTTCCGGACCCCCGCTGGACTTTTGGCAAGTCTCGTGGGGGTCAGGAGGCCCCCCACAAGCTGGCCAAAAGTTCCTGGAGGTCCAGCGGGGGTCAGGGAGCGATTTCCCGCCGCGAATCGTTTTCGTACGGAAAATGGCGCCGGCAGGAGATCGACTGCAGGAGGTCATTCAGCGAGGGTTCCGGCGCCTCGCTGAACGACCTCCTGCAGTCGATCTGCCGGCGCCATTTTCCGTACGAAAACGATTCGCGGCGGGAAATCGCTCCCTGACCCCCGCTGGACCTCCAGGAACTTTTGGCCAGCTTGTGGGGGGCCTCCTGACCCCCACGAGACTTGCCAAAAGTCCAGCGGGGGTCCGGAAGGACCTCCTGCCGTCCAATCTTTTTCGTCTATGGCCGCCGCCATTTTTCGGCGCCATTTTGGAAAATGGCGCCGGGTAAAGACGACAAGATTCAGAGCAGGAGCCCGTTCCGGACCGCTGCCGTTCCGGACCGCCGCTGGACCCGCAGGTTATTTAAGTTATTTGGGGGGGGGTTCGGGAGGGTGGGGGATTTAATTTAAAGGGTCGGGGGTGGGTTTTAGGGGGTTTTAATGTGCCGGTTTTTCGATTTTTCGATTTTTCGATTTTTCACGATTTTTAACGATTTTTCACGATATTTTACCCCCCAAACGGCAACAATACGATTCCCTCCCCCTCCCAGCCGAAATCGATCGTTAAGACGATCGAGGACACGATTCACATCCCTAGCTGGCACTAATCTTCAAAAAGGAGATAGAGCAGCTTTTAAACTAGAACACAGGGGGAAAGGCGACAGTCAGCAGTCACAGCTCAGAGGATACTAAACTAACAGAGGAGTTAAGGCAGGCCGATAGTTCCAATAAAAGGGAACGTAGGCCTATGTGCCTATAGGTAAAGAACCACCTGAGTTAAAAGATGAACTGAAAAGCAGGCTGAAACGCCTGGATGCCACTGCCAGAAGTCGAAAACACAAGAGGGGAGACATAACTGGCATCAGGGGCAGCTCAAGGCAATCTGGTGCCTGAGGGGAAGGATGAAATGGCCAGGGCAGGGGGGGGGGGGGGAGGCAATGGAGGGGTGACGTGAGCTGCCCAAGCGCACAAGGAATGATCCCTGGCTTCCCCTGATTGCAGCGACTGCTCTAACCTCTGTTATTTTTTTTCTTCTCAGACTTCGGCATCTGCACTAAGGGGCACCGTAGAAATGTTTAATGGGGCGAGGGCCCACCTCCTGAGTCTAGGAATAGGACTCCTCCATTCCCTATTGCCTGCCCTCCACCCTCCTCCAGGATCTGCTCCCTGGGGGGGTGAGAGGTTGGTGAATGTGTGTGTGACGCACTCTCTCTCAGGGCTGATACAAGGGTATTAGATGCCCCAGACAAACCTTACAGCCTCTCATTCCCCCTTCCCTCCCCTCCCTACATAATTAAGACGTATGAATTATTTTCCATTTTAAAATGTATTAACTTCCCCACCCTAAAAAGGCAGATTGCACATGGAAAATAGACAAAGTACAATCTTCTGAAGTAAAAATATCATGACAACATATATATTACATAGGCATACACTGCAAGTAAAAACAACACACTTTCAATAATAATAGTTTAATAGATTTTTCTCATAGTAATCGAGGCGGTGTACTGGATCCCTTATGGTATTGGGCCTATGGTAAAGTGCACTGAGGGTGGACTTGACCCACAAAAAGCCAGGAATAAACTGAACTACAATTCCAGTATAGGAAGCCTTCCATATCATAAGTGCCAGCACTCAACCTATGAAAAAGCCACACTGCAAATATTACATCAGGCCCTAAACAGATTCTATTAGGAAAACAGATTAAAGCCAGGTTGTTGTAAATCCCTACACAGAAACTACATGCTGGCAGAATACCTAAAGCTCAGTCACACACGCAGAACAGGGGCAGGCTCTCACCAAATACAGAATAAAGAGACCATAAAATATAAATGGAAATGTGCTGACAAAAACTGAACTCGTAAACATAAGAAGGCAAAGTCTGATAGCAATGCAAACACAATCCAAAAATATAAAAAATGAAACACACCAATAAAAAGAATGTCATATCTGCTGATAAATTCAGCAAATGAAAACCACATCTAAAATTGCTTAAAATATTACCAAACACTAATAAAATGTTTCAAAACAGCAGATACATCACATCCAATAATTAAAACTAACAAGGATAAAAAAAAAACCTCCCACCTGGAACTCCTAGCAATTACCCAAACACTATTTTATTTATTTATTTATTTATTTATTTATTTATTTATTTAGTGTTTTTCTATACTGGCATTCGCAAAAGGTATCACATCATGCCGGTTTACAAATAAGAAAGGGGTGAAAGATACAATAAGAACATTAACAGGTGCGGATCGAAAACGTTGCAGTTACAATAAAACAGGGAAATACACAACTGGGAGCAGTGAAACGTCTAACACTAAGAAGATCCCATTCTACTGATGCAATTAATAGCAGTGGCTATTCCCTAAGTAAACTTGATTAATAGCCATTAATGGACTTCTCCTCCAAGAACTTATCCAAACCTTTTTTGAACGCAGCTACACTAACTGCACTAACCACATCCTCTGGCAACATATTCCAGAGTTTTATTGTGCGTTGAGTGAAAAAGAATTTTCTCTGATTAGTCTTAAATGTGCTACTTGCTAACTTCATGGAATGCCCCCTAGTCCTTCTATTATTCGAAAGTGTAAATAACCGATTCACATCTACTCATTCAAGACCTCTCATGATCTTAAAGACCTCCATCATATCCCCCCTCAGCCGTCTCTTCTCCAAGCTGAACAGCCCTAACCTCTTCAGCCTTTCCTCATAGGGAAGCTGTTCCATCCCCTTTATCATTTTGGTTGCCTTCTCTGTACCTTCTCCATCGCAACTATATCTTTTTTGAGATGTGGCGACCAGAATTGTACACAGTATTCAAGGTGTGGTCTCACCATGGAGCGATATAGAGGCATTATGACATTTTCCATTCTATTAACCATTCCCTTTCTAATAATTCCTAACATTCTGTTTGCTTTTTTGACTGCTGCAGCACACTGAACCGACGATTTCAATGTGTTATCCACTATGATGCCTAGATCTTTTTCCTGGGTGGTAGCTCCTTAATGTGGAACCTAACATCCTGTAACTTCAGCAAGGGTTATTTTTCCCTATATGCAACACCTTGCACTTGTCCACATTAAATTTCATCTGCCATTTGGATGCCCAATCTTCGGTCTCGCAAGGTCCTCCTGTAATGTATCACAATCTGCTTGTGATTTAACTACTCTGAATAATTTTGTATCATCTGCAAATTTGATAACCTCACTCATCGTATTCCTTTCCAGATCATTTATATATATATATATATATATATATATATATATATTGAAAAGCACCGGTCCCTGAGGCACTCCACTGTTTACCTTTTTCCACTGAGAAAATTCACCATTTAATCCTACTCTGTTTCCTGTCTTTTAACCAGTTTGTAATCCACAAAAGGACATCGCCTCCTATCCCCATGACTTTTTACTTTTCCTAGAAGCCTCTCATGAGGAACTTTGTCAAACGCCTTCTGAAAATCCAAGTATACTATATCTACCGGTTCACCTTTATCCACATGTTTATTAACCCCTTCAAAAAGTGAAGCAGATTTGTGAGGCAAGACTTGCCCTGGGTAAATCCATGTTTCCTAGCGTGTAGCCAGATGGACTCAGAACAAGTGGGTATAGTGTGCTCGTGCTAGCAGTTGGAGATGGATCTGATGTCAGCACGGGTACATATACCCCCACAGGAAGTGAAGCAACTCAGTAATTTCCGTCTCCAAAGCAGTTTGGAGCTCCTGCACGCTCGCTGAGCATGTTTTCCAAATCTACTTTCTACTTTCTAAATTTCTAAGAAGATTCCAGAAGACGAGCCCCGCACTCCTGCGGTGATACCCTCGGGTCCCTCCCCCAGTTGAGTTTCCCGAGGTGATTTCCACGATCCCTCGGAGGTCTAGGCCGCGGTCTGGTGGCCGAATCGTGGCAGGGACGTAGCCCCCGAGCGAGAAGGGCTCGGGCTTGGCTGAGAGGAGCCTCGGTCCCGGCGTGGACTTAGCCCCGAGCGAGACGAGTTCGGCGGCTTAGAGGCAGCGGGTGCACCTCCTCGAGCGCGGCGGTGAAGGTGCTTGCCCTCTCCCCACCCCGCAGCCGGAGACCGCCCGGTTACAGCCGGGAAGCGCCGAAGATCAGGTAAGGCGTACATCTCTTACTTTTGGTCTCCAAGATATGAGGATCGGCGGCGTTGCCGGTAGGCGACACGCCGTGGAGGTCACCATTTTGTCTGCCTTGTTAAGGTATTGAGCGCCCACGGATAGGCGCCTGTGGATGGGCGCACAACGCAGCATATACATTACTAAGCGTATGTTATTGAGCGCATATTGTATATTATTGAGCGCATAGTGCTGAACGCATATTCTTGAGCGCATATTGTATATTATTGAGCGCATATAAATAACAAAAAAGAAACAGAACTATCATCAGGAGGTGAGGGAAATGGGTGACTGCGATGTGTGACCACGCCCCTCCCCCGAAGTCACTGTGAGCTCCGGTGGCGGTTGAAAAGCGCCTCACCATTAGGCGCCAGCGAGCGGGGAGGCCACCCTCCATCCTGGGCCCCCGCAAGAAGTGAACACCATCTTAAATAATAAAAAAGAAGGGAGGATGTGACGTCATCCCAGCAAATGGCTGGCTAACCCCGAGTCTCTTGCCAGACATCAGCTAAAGCGAATGACATCGGGCACCCCGACTGGCGCTTAGCTCTCCAAGGACTCCCAAAACCACCGGAATACCCAGCAGATGTCTCATCGGCGGAAAACGATCGATTTAAAAAAGTTTTCATACACTAAATTGCCGCTGGACGGAGAGCCCCAAGGCATCAACATGGCGGGCGCTGGTACCGAGGCAGCGGACCTCGAGGCGGTGGCGGCGGATACACACGCGGCCGACAACGTGATCCCTTCTAGGGAGGAGATGAAGGGCTGGTTCGCTGAAATTAAAGCGGAAATAGCGGCAAAAACAGAGGTTATTATGACCTCCATAGAGGAGCTCAAAGGGGACATTGCAGAACATGGCCGCCGCCTATTTGAAGTTGAAACCAGGGCGGAGGCAAACAGCGCGGACATTAAGGAGCAGCACGACTCACTAAATAATATGCACGAAGAAATGGAGCGCCTGCAAGATAAAATGGAGGATTTAGAAAACCGGTCTAGGCGCCATAATCTGCGGTTCAGAGGTATCCCGGAGGGACCTGACTATTCAGACTGTATGGACACTGTTGCCCAGATTAGCACCATGCTTCTCACTGCAGGCGCGGGAACAGCTTCCATGGCGCAGGAGGTGGAGGTGAAAATAGCGCGCGCCCACAGAGTCTTTGGTCCCCGGGTTAATAATCTGCCTAAAGATATTATAGCTTGTTATCACGAATTTGCAGTTAAAGAAAAAATCGCCAGCATAGCCCGGCAGCAAACTAGCTGGAAATGGCAGGGTCATGAGGTCATGATTTTTATAGACCTCTCACCCACAACGATAAAGAAGAGGAGGGACTTTAAACCTGTCACAGATCTTCTCCGAAAAGAAAATATCCGGTATCGATGGTTGTTTCCTTGTGGGCTCAACTTCACTTTGAAGGGGGAAGCATATAGGGCGAAAACGCCGGCGGAGGCCTCCACTATCTTGCGTGACGCAGGTTACCCTGAAATATTGGGCTTATCTGCCCTGCCAAAGCCACCCGTGCGAAAGGAGGGACCTCCGCGCTGGCAACGGGTGAACAGAGGGGATAAGAGGCTGCGGCGACAACCCGATTCACCTCCGCCACGCTGAGCTTTGGCCGGGTGAAACATAGTGGCCCGCGGAGTGCTAAATGGTTTTCTCGTCGCGCAGCAGCTTTGATGCCCGGACTGGGCCGGTGCACCTGGGCTTCAGGTGCGGGCCCTTGCTTTTGAAGCCCACCTTACGGATCTACTCATTCTCGATGTAACGCTTCACATGTCTTTTGTTTGTTTTCATGTTAGGCTCTCATGTTTTGAGTTAAACAGTTTATATGTTCGGGATGTCCTACTCTGTCAGACAATGTTTGTTTATGAGTATAAGATGTCACGGGGAAAGGCTATGATGGGATGATCGACTCCTCCCTTATTCAGACAGCGTGGCCCTGGGACAGGGAACAGGCTGTGGGGGAGGGGGGAAAGCGGGGGGGGGGGGGGGAGTTAGAGGGCAACACTTATTATGGACATATAGCTATAGGGGACGATTGGACATCAAAGGACTACAGACAATCTAAATTAATAGAGTGGCAGGGACCGCAGGTGACATTTATTGGGTTACTAACCTATGTTTTTATTCTGCCATGACGGCCTTTAACATTATGTCCCTAAATGTAAAGGGACTGAATTCACCTCTTAAACGGCAATCTCTGTTTGATGATTTGAACTTCTATCATACAAAGATAGCCTTTGTACAAGAAACCCATTTGAAGAGGAGATATGAGCGTTTACTTAAACACCCTAGTTTTCCTAGGCAGTACTGGGCTGCTAGGCCATTGGCTCGAAAGTACCTAGGAGTGGGAATACTTATGCATAAAGATCTGATATATGAAGAAATATTATGTCGGATGGACCCGGAGGGCAGATACCTTTTACTGGTTATCGCCATTGGAGGGGACAGGTACACCCTAATTA
Source organism: Rhinatrema bivittatum (assembly GCF_901001135.1). Classification (NCBI taxonomy): domain Eukaryota; kingdom Metazoa; phylum Chordata; class Amphibia; order Gymnophiona; family Rhinatrematidae; genus Rhinatrema; species Rhinatrema bivittatum. The sequence goes on along the minus strand of NC_042620.1, from coordinate 4,229,723 downwards.
GTTCATATGCACCTAACGTGGGGCAAGGTGCCTATCTGGAAGGACTTTCGCAGCTTATTGATCTGTGGGCTGAGGGCCATATAATTTTGGGAGGCGATTTTAATCTGACCATAGACCCACGCCTAGACAATTCTCACTCTAACTCACCGACTAGACGGACAGACCGTCAGGCCTTCCGCCGTTTTTTGCGGCATCATGGCCTGGTTGATGTGTGGCACCCCAAATCTAGGAACTACACCTTCTTGTCCAAAGTGCATAAAACCTACTCGCGCATTGACTACTTGTTAGTTGATAAGGGCTGCTGTACTCAGGTTATTGATCCGACCCTGGGCCCTATCACCTGGTCCGATCATGGTCCCGTATATATGGACTTTCATTTCTCAGGCTACAATAAGGGACATAAATACTGGAGGCTTAATGATAGTCTCCTCGAAGATGAGGAATTCTGCACCCAACTATATGGGGATATTCAGGAATATTTCCAGCTAAATGATACCCCTGATATTTCCCCCATTGTTCTATGGGACTGTTTAAAAGCGGTGATGCATGGCAAGCTTATTGCAAGGGGTGCTTATGTAAAGAGATGCAGACAGCGGGAAAAGGTTGATATCCTTATGCGCCTGCAACATTTGGGGAAAACCCATTCCGTTACTGGGGACGCTGGCCTTTTGGAGCAAATCGATCTCCTGCGCAAACGCCTGGCGGATCTGGAAGCGGCCCAAATAGCACATAATTTGACTCGTAGTAAGCAGCTATATTATGAAGGGGGTAATAAGGCGGGTCGACAGCCCGTAAATTGAAGGTCCAACATGCCCAGACTAATATTGTAAAATTAAAAGATGAAAGCGGGATGATGCTAACATCTAATGCAGACATCAGGAAGCGTTTTCTCCGTTTTTATACGGAACTCTATGCCCCTAAAACGGACATAAATCAAGCGGAGCTGGAGGCTTACTTTTACAATACCACACTACCGCAAGTTACCCCTGAGGCTCAGTTATTTTTAGCCCGGGACATAACAGCTGCAGAAGTGACTTGGGCCATTAAATCATTGAAAATGGGCAAGTCACCAGGACTCGATGGCTACACGGCCCTATTTTACAAGAAATTCATGCCGTTAGTGGTGCCCCCGCTGGTTATACTATATAATTCCTTGCAGGGGTCGGTTTCGTTATCCTCGGCAGATAATATGGCTGGGGTAACACTGCTGGTGAAACCAGGCCGAGATCCCACGGTATGTGGCTCTTATCGCCCCATTTCTTTAATTAATTTAGACATGAAATTGCTAGCAAAAATCTTAGCCCATAGACTTAATGTTTCCTTACCTGGATTGATACATCCTGATCAATCTGGCTTTATCCCAGGCCGCATGGCGTCGGATAACGTCCGCAAAACGGTTGCTGCCATGGGGTGGGCCCGATCGCAAAATATCCCCATGCTACTGTTAGCCATTGATGCCGAAAAGGCCTTTGACTATGTGCATTGGCCATTTTTGTTCCACACCTTACGCTTATTTAACCTGGGGGATAAGTTCATTACTTGGATACAAAAATTATATGAAGCACCCACTGCTTGTTTAAAAATTAATGGGGGGTATTCTTCTCCGTTTGCGGTCGGCAGAGGTACCAGACAGGGATGCCCACTTTCACCCTTGCTCTTTGCGCTCTTTTTGGAGCCATTTACCCACCGCATACGGAGCAATCCCTTAATTACCGGCGTACAGGCTGGAGATTTTTCCTCAACACTGTCTCTCTTTGCTGATGATATTTTGTTCACCATTACTGAACCCCTTCGATCCTTGCGAGCCGTCTCTGAAGAATTAGCTGCTTTTAGCAGGGTCTCCGGGTTCTCGGTTAACTGGGAAAAATCGGAAATGCTAAACGTCACTGTCTCACCTACCCTGCTGGCCCAAGTTACACTGGAGTTTCCCTTTAAGTGGGCCGACCGTAAATTAAAGTATTTGGGGGTCTATCTGGGCACGGATAATGATCTCTTTCACTTGAATTATGCTCCACTTATGGAGAAAATATATAAAGAGTTAGAGGAGTGGGACAGGTATCACATTTCCTGGCTCGGGAGATTAGCAGTGCTAAAAATGAACATTCTGCCCCGGATTCTGTACTTAATGCAGACGCTACCCATAGTCATCCCTGTGAAGCTATTGGATAAATGGCAAAAGAGGTTAAACAAATATTTATGGAAGGGGAGGCGACCCCGGATCGCACAGAGGACGTTGTTTGTGCCTCGGCATAGAGGAGGGTTGGGTGTGCCTAATCTTGCCCGTTACCATGGCGCGGCCCACTTGAAAGCGGCCATAGAGTGGCATAATTCTAAACAGGGTAAACCATGGGTACGCTTGGAGCAAGCTCTGTTAGGCGACTTCCCTCTTGTGGTGTTGTTGTGGCAGGCACGGGGCTCTTGGTGCCCCAGACTGATATTACCCGAGACAGTGCAATCCACCTTGTCCGTTTGGGAACGTTGGAAGAAAACATTAGTGGGAGCGCGAGGTTTTTTCCACAGTACACACTTATTTCACCACAGGGAGTTTCGGCCAGCTGGCAACCCGACAGCATTCAAACCCTGGATAGACAAAGGTATATTGCAATGGTCGCATATCTGGTCTTCTGGGGGGCTGACTACCTTTCCTGCCCTCTGCCGCCAATTTCAGCTGGGGGCTGCGGATCTTTTTCGGTACCTTCAGATTAGACACTTCTTTCTCAGACATAGGGTTGCAGTTGACCTTGCAAAGGGTATTACATCTTTTGAAAGTATGTGTCGTCAGGCGCATGTGGTTACCAAACATATATCTAATCTCTACTGTTTATTAAGTGATGACTTTGTTCTGTCTGCGTCACATATACAAGCGTGGCATGAGGATTTACAATGCGATTGGACCAAGGAGGATTGGCTACGGACATTTCAACTTCTGAGGAAGGGTCTGATATCAACCCAGCACATTGAAAATGGATATAAATTATACTTTCGATGGTATGTCACCCCGAGTCTCATTCAGCGCTACTCGCCCAGCACTCAGGGACTCTGCTGGAAACTTTGTCAGGAGCGCGGTACCTTTTTTCATCTTTGGTGGGAATGTCCCAAAATTCAAAAGCTTTGGACATCTATATCGACTTGGATATCCACGATTCTGAATACATGCATTCTGCTTACCCCAGCACAAGCACTACTGAATGAGGAACTCCAAGACAGATCAAGATTTCATAGCAATTTTATTAAATTTGTGGCTACCGCGACCAGATGCGCTATAGCACGTAGCTGGAAGGATCCCAGTGTCCCAACACTAACAATGGTACAAGCATTGGTCCTACAGACACATACTCTGGGTAAGATCACAGCATATCGCAATAAGTCGACCCATAACTTTCACAAGGTCTGGGGCCAATATGAACGATGGCTACAGATTTCTGTCGCACAGTAAAGGCGGGGGATTGTGGACTACTGGGTTGGAGCGCCTCGCTACCTGTGTACCAACTCTGGAATATTAGACTCAAAGGGGACTCCCTATCGTTTGAGGCTGTGGCACTACCACGGGCCTTGTCATTCACCAGGTCTCTTTCTTCTTTGATGATCGACAGCATGATTGTTTCTCGATTACCATGTGTCCTAATGTTCTCTATCTGCTACCTCTAAGGGGGGGGGAGGGAGGGGGGTTCCTAGGGGGTATATTTGGATAAAATGGCTTTCAGTTATGCCGTACATTAGCATTCTTTGTTCTATTCTGGTTGCAATTATTCTGTACATGGTGCATTTCTGACTTGTTTCATGCCAATAAAAGTTATAAATGGCAAAAAAAAAAAAAAATAAAAAAAAAAAATAATAAAAAAGAAACGGAATTATCATCAGGAGGTGAGGGAAATGGGTGACTGCGATGTGTGACCAGGCCCCTCCTCCGACGTCACTGTGAGCTCCGGCGGCGGTTGAAAAGTGCCTCACCATCAGGCGCCACGTGACAAAGGGGCTCTCCCCTTTGTGCACCCCTTCGTGCAACTCTTTGTGCTTCATTTAATATTTTTTCTTTTATGTTTTCTGTTAAGTAACCTTTTTTTTCAAGTTCCTACCTTATGCCTTTGTTAACAATTTTATTATAAATGTTCTCTGTATTTGACTATGGAAATATTTTTTCCTGCTTTTTCTGTTTTATGTAAACCGGTATGATTTGCATTTTAATGTAAGAATGTCGGTATATAAAAATTAGAAATAAATAAATAAATATAGCTGAACGCATATTCTTAAGCGCATATTATTGGCATAAGCCGGCGCCCTGCATTCGCAAGACGCGATGGAACATTTAAAAGCCCCGGCGTTTCCAGAGGCGGCACCTCCTGACTCCGGCGTGAAAGCTCTTGGCCTGTGCTCAGCGTGCCAGCTTAGAGCCACGCAGAGCGAGGAGCCAGACTCCCTTTGTGCCCAATGTGAGGAGGCCGTGGGAGCCTCGGGCCAGGACCAGTCTCAACCGAGGTTTACCGACAGTTCCCCAGGGGCCACCCCGGATTTAGCGGGGTGTCCTGAACAGCCAGGAATTCTGGGGGACTTGGTACCCCGACGGCTAGAAACCGCTTCCATTTCCTGGGTGGACTTATTTAAGGGGATTCACGCCTTTGTACAGATGCAGTCGGATTCCCGTCCAGGCCCTGTTGCCCCGGCAGACCCTGCCCCCGGGCCTTCTCGCCCTTACCGCGGGCACCCGCCTCCGGGCAGTCCGGCTCCTGCGGACCCTGATGTCTCGGAGGACGAGTCCGAACCCCCCGAGGAGGGGGAACTTCCCTCGGGGATAGAGCCATATCGAACTATGAGGCGGTTCTTTCCCAAGGAGGATCTCTCCGACCTGGTCTCTCAGTGCCTGACGGAGTTGGCTATTCCAGGCCCCAGCACCATGGAGGCATCTACTCAGAACCCCCTGCTGGAGGGTCTTCGTCCCACAGCCCGCCATTTCCCCTTCCTGCAAGCGGCGCAACAGCTGATCGATTTGGAGTGGAATGTGCCGGAGGCCTCGTTCAAAGGGGGTCGGGCCCTATCTGGCATGTACCCCCTGGACCCGGCAATCAAGGATATGCTGGCGTGCCCTAAGGTGGACGCCTTGGTTAGCGCTGTGGTCAAGCACACTACCATTCCAGTAGAGGGGGGGCGGCCCTCAAGGAGGATCATGACCGACGCCTGGACGCCATCCTGAAACAATCCTTTGAGGTGGCAGCTCTGTCTCTGCGAATCGCAACCTGCTGCACAGTGGTAACGCGTTCCTGTTAGTCACAAGTCAGGAACAATGCTCCGGCAGCAGACATGGAGTCAGCTCTCTCGTTCCTTACGGATGCCGCCTCCGACCTAGTCCGTACGACAGCCAAGGGGGTCTCATCCTCAGTAGCAGCCAGGAGGCAGCTCTGGATACGGAACTGGTCAGTCGACGCTCCTTCTAAGACACGTCTCACTAGAATGCCGTTCAAGGGGTCTCTTCTGTTCAGCAGCGACCTAGATAAACTGGCCAGCACATGGGGTGCCTCTCCAGTACCTCGACTGCCGGAAGACAGGTCCAAGAGGAACCAGCGCACCTTTCCGAGGCCCTCCAGAGGTAGAAGCTCCCAACGCTTCACTCCCTATAGGAGTCGTTACCAGGCACCTCATCCTCAGGCCAGGAATCAGTCCTTTCGGACCAAGCAGCACAAGAGGGGAGCCGGCTCGGGTTCGGGTCCCGGCCGCACCCCACAATGAGAATCAGCCGATCCATCCGGGGGACGGAGCCATAGGGGGCAGGTTAACCCTCTTATACCCCAGATGGGTCGAGATTACGTCGGACCAGTGGGTCCTCGCCATCATCCGAGAGGGGTATTATCTAGACTTCCATCACATCCCTCCGGACAGGTTTGTGGAATCTCCGTGTCCACTCCACAAGACGGCAGCATTGGAAGCTACCCTAGCGAGGCTCCTGTCCTTGAAAGCCATAATCCCAGTACCTGCATGGGAAATGGATTCTGGGCACTATTCCATTTATTTCATGGTACCCAAGAAAGAGGGCACTTTCCGGCCCGTATTGGACCTCAAGTCAGTCAACCGATACTTAAGGGTCCCGAGGTTTCGCATGGAAACTCTGCGCTCAGTCAAGACCGCAGTACAGCCAGGGGAGTTCCTCACGGCCTTAGACTTGTTGGAAGCCTACCTGCATATCCCGATCCATCGGGATCATCAGCGCTACCTATGCTTCAAGGTTCTGGGACCGCACTTCCAATTCCGGGCTTTGCCCTTCGGGTTAGCCACGGCGCCGCGGACCTTCACCAAGGTGATCGTAGTGGTAGCAGCGGCGCTCAGAAGGGAAGGAATCCTGGTCCATCCCTACCTAGACGATTGGCTGATCAGGGCGAAATCCCGAGAGGAGAGCCATCGGGCAACCAACAGAGTGATCGCCCTTCTGGAAAGCTTGGGATGGGTAGTCAACCTAAGCAAGAGTTGCCTACAGCCTTCCCAATCACTGGAATACCTGGGAGTCCGGTTCGACACCCAGGTAGACAAAGTCAGCCTCACCACCAAGAGAAGGTTAAAACTCCAGATGCGTCTACGGTCCTTGATGGGAGCCAGCCGGCCCATAGCTTGGGACTATCTGCAGGTTCTCGGTCTCATGGCATCCACTCTGGAAGTGGTACCCTGGGCGCGGGCCCATATGAGACCACTACAACGCTCCCTCATCTCTCGATGGAGCCCACGCTTCTGGAATTACTCCGTGCATCTACCTCTACCAGCCAGACTGCGGACCCAGCTGCGGTGGTGGTTGCAGTCCAACCACATGAGCAGGGGGTCGAAGATGTCCTCCCCCACGTGGACTCTGCTCACCACAGATGCCAGCTTGAGCGGATGGGGAGCACACTGCGAAGAGCTCACCGCCCAAGGGCGGTGGGACAGAGAAGAGTCGGGGTGGAACATCAACTGTCTAGAGGCACAGGCAGTCCGATTAGCCTGCCTGCGATTTGCTCACAGACTGCGGAACAGAGCAGTCAGAGTGATGTCCGACAACGCCACCACGGTGGCATACATCAACCGACAGGGCGGAACCAGAAGCCAACAGGTGTCCCTAGAGATAGTCCCGTTGATGGCTTGGGCAGAGGCAAATCTCCAGGACATCTCCGCCGCCCACATTGCCGGAAGGGACAACACCGCGGCAGACTTCCTCAGCAGGGAAAGCCTAAATCAGGAGAATGGCAGCTGTCCCCCACAGCCTTCCAGATGATTGTGGATCAGTGGGGGACTCCGGACATGGACCTATTAGCGGACAGGTCCAATGCTCAAGTACCCAGATACTTCAGCCGCAAGCGAGATCCGTTCTCGCACGGGATCGATGCCCTGGTTCAACCATGGCCTCCGGGGACCCTGCTATACGCCTTTCCGCCATGGCCCCTGCTGGGCGCCCTTATACACAAGATTCAGAGGCACAGGGGCCTAGTTCTTCTAGTGGCACCAGACTGGCCAAGAAAACCCTGGTACGCGGACATGAGAAGACTACTGTCAGGGGAGCCTCTTCTCCTGCCTCCTCTCAGGGACCTGCTTCGTCAAGGTCCCATCCTCCACAAGGATCCGACTCAATTCTCTCTTACGGTCTGGCCATTGAGAGGGCTAGACTGAAGAAAAGAGGTTACTCGGAGCCGGTGATAGGATACACTCCTCCGAGCTCGCAAGTTTTCCACATCCCTCACCTACATAAGGATCTGGAGAGTATTTGAAGCCTGGTGCGACACTCATGGCACCAATCCACATGCGACCACAATCTCTATTGTTCTGGATTTCCTGCAGGATGGGCTTCAGAAGGGTCTCTCCCTAAGCTCCATCAAGGTTCAGGTGGCTGCGTTGTCTTGCTACGGTCCCAGGAGGGATGGCAAGACCATTGCCACGCACCCAGATGTTTCCCGCTTCCTGAAAGGAGTCAAGCACATTCGTCCGCCACTGAAGTGGCTGGTGCCTCTGTGGAACCTCAACCTAGTTTTGGATTTCCTCGCGGGATCCACCTTCAGACCCCTTCGGGGCCTGTCTCTCCGTTCGCTAACTTTGAAGATGGTATTCTTGCTGGCAGTGTGTTCCGCACGCCGCATCTCAGAGCTACAAGCACTATCCTGTCGTGATCCATTTCTTATAATCACTCCAGAGGCTATCCATCTTCGCACGGTTCCCTCTTTTTTACCTAAAGTAGTCTCACAATTTCACCTCAACCAAACCATATCTTTGCCAACTACGGCGGGTTTGAAGAAATCAGAAGAAGGGCGTTTGCTACGCCATCTCGACATCGGCAGATTGCTGCCCAGATACCTGGAAAAGACAGAAGCAGTACGAAAGACGGACCATCTGTTCGTCCTCCACAGCGGGAAGAAGCAAGGGGAAGCGGCCTCTCGGCCCACCATAGCCCGCTGGATCAAGGAAGTTATCAGAGCGGCCTACGTAGAGGCCGGGAAGTCACCACCTCTGCAGGTCAAGGCTCATTCCACCAGAGCGCAGGCGCCCTCTTGGGCAGAATCTAGGATGCTGTTGCCCGCAGAAATATGTAAGGCAACGACATGGTCCTCCCTCCATACCTTTTCCAGATTTTACCATCTGGATGTTCAGGCCAGGGAGGACACAGCATTTGCGAGGGCAGTCCTACGCAGTCCTCAGGCAGCCTCCCGCCCGGTTCGGGAGTAGCTTTTGTACATCCCACTTGTTCTGAGTCCATCTGGCTACATGCTAGGAAATGTTGAGATTACTTACCTGATAATCTCCTTTTCCTTAGTGTAGACAGATGGACTCAGCATCCCGCCCGGCTGCCGGTATACATGGGTTTCACTGATTCAAGGTAAGCCATGGCCTTTCTTACACGTGAGCGTCCACTCTGCCAGGTGTCGACGCCTTCCGGTTGGGAATGCTGGCGGTCTCCAGCTACTATCAATCGGTCAGGGGAATCCTGTTTCACTAATTCATTGCTCGGTCAGTACACATATATCCATAACAGCTTTTGCAAGGAAGATTACTGAGTTGCTTCACTTCCTGTGGGGGTACCCCGTGCTGATGTCAGATCCGTCTCCAACTGCTAGCATGAGCACACTATACCCACTTGTTCTGAGTCCATCTGTCTACACTAAGGAAAAGGAGATTATCAGGTAAGTAATCTCAACATTGACTGTGTTCTATTAAACCATGTGTTTCTATATGCTCTACGATTTTGATCTTGAGAATATTTTCCACTATTTTTCCCGGCACTGAAGTCAGGCTCACTGGCCTATAGTTACCCAGATCACCCCTGGAGCCTTTTTTAAAAATTGGGGTTACGTTGGCCACTCTCCATTCTTCAGGTACAATGGATGATTTTAATGATAGGTTACAAATTTTAACTAATAGATCTGAAATTTCATTTTTTATTTCCTTCAGTACCCTAGGATGCATACCATCCGGTCCAGGTGATTTGCTACTCTTTAGTTTGTCAATCTGGCCTACTACATCTTCCAGGTTCACAGTGATTTTGTTCAGTTTGTCTGACTCATCACCCCTGAAACTTTTAGTATACTACAAAAGACTCTGCTCCCATTTCACTTTGCATTTCTGCCTGCCAGGCTCATTGGGCATGCATATCCACAGTGAGGGGAGGAGAGAAAGGGGAAATTCTCCTTCACAATGCACAGGAGAGACCTTTCTGCTCCCTCATAGCTAGTAACTTTTAAACAGAGGGGTTAGAGAAACCTGTTTCTGCTTGGTCACTACCCCTGTAGCAATTATTTGGACTTCCAGCAAGGTCATCAAAAAGCAGACAGGGTCCATTCATTTTGTCATCATTAAAAGTGAAAGGGCCATTTCTAATGATGTTCTAGGGGGTGTATTTTTGGGGTTGTGGGGGTCAGTTGAACTTCCAGTGATGTCATCAAAAGGTGGTCAAGGGTAATTTCTGGTGCCATAGGGGGTGTGATTTGGGGCAGGGCATAGGAGGAGCATGGGCAAGGTTTGGGGAGGGGTGCAGCAGGAGGATCTGGGTTTTTGGGGGGGGGGGGGTGGTAGGGTGTGGGCAGTGCTACATCCATTCACTTATGGTGTGGGAGTGGGCAGCACTTACACTGGAAGTGAACACTGATTGGCTGCTGTTATCCTTCTCATTTGTCAATCACTTTTATTGACAGTGTCCCCATAGACTACTCATCTCTCCCTGCCACTAGCAGCAACAGACCATGCACATGGATTAAGCTACTGTCCTTCCTCCCAGCTTTGGGCTGTATGTATAAGCCACGATCCTTTAGTCCTGCCTGCAGCCTCAAACCATATACACAGGGCAGGATACATTACACCACATCTCATCTAATATCTGGCACTGTCAGTCCTATACACTGCTCCAAGATACAAAACCACAACCCCCTTTGCTCACTAGCATTGTCAAACCAGGCACACAGATCAGGAACTAGTTCCCCACCAACAGCTTCAGGCCAGCTTGGGTCACGATACAGTATTCCCCAGCAGCCTCAGACCTTTGGTTAGAATATATTTCCTTCCCCCCCCCCCCCCCCCCCCCCCCTGCAAGAAGCTGCAAGCTGTGCCCTCTGGTCAAGATATAGTTCCCCTGCCAGTAGTCTCAGGCCGTATGTATAAGTTAGGATACAATCCTGCCTCAGGCCCTCTTTAAGGGTCAGGATAGTGCTATACCTGGATCTGAAGACACTGTGGAACGCCTCTTCCTACAGTCAGACCAGGGCAGAACAGGATCCATGGCTGACACCAGCCTGCATTCCCTGCTGTGGCCTACGTTGGACTGGGTGAAGAGGAAAATTTGGTGGGTGGTTCCTGATGGGAAAGACAGGCCTGGATCAATTGAACATTCCTTTGGGGATGCAGCTCCAGAGCTGAAAGCCAAAGTGCCCTCCATTGAGTGCAGCCAAAGTTTCTCCTTCCCTCCCTCCCTCCCTCCCATCACGCCGCTCTGGCTGGATGAGTGGTTCTTAAAAAAACAGCAGCAGCAGCAGCGAGGATCCTGGGAGGCAGCAGCCTTTTGGAGCAGAGAACTCTCAGGCGGCCTTCGGTGGAGGAATCTGGGTGAGGAGATCTGGCCCTTCTCCCGTTCTGCCTGACCAAGGTGCTGCATGATAGGTCCTGTGGGATGCAAGAACAGCCACCAGGGACCTTTTTACATTGTGCTGGCACTGCTGGAGGCAGGGGTCGTGGCAGCAGGACTGGGGGGCTGGTAGGCATCAGCCTCATGTGCTGGGGGCGGGGAGGTAGAGCAGATGGAAGAGACCTCCTCTGGCACAGCGCAATGACTTTCAGGACTGGAGAAGGCTGTCCTCTGGAAGGGGGTGAGAGTAGTGCCATCAAGGTTTTAGCCTGAACCAAAACAATACAATCAGTTTTCTCTACAAAGCCACTCCCACACCCTTCATCTGAGCCGCTAGGTAATTTTACTTCATGTTAGGGACGGCCAGGCTCAAGTGCCTTTCTTCTGAACAAAACTCCCCCAGGTTGATGTCGCTTCCTTATAAACCCAAATATCCTACCCTGCAAAAGCTTAAGAGGAAGTGTTTGGAAGAGAGAGAGCCAGCACGGCAGTAAGGTCATTTTAATTTATAAAATGTATAGTCCACTTATCCACAAACCTCAGCCGATTATAATCGCTGCTGTTCTTCCAAACCAAGAAATAGTTATTTTCCCATAATTCTAAATCTTTCACTGCTCTTCCCATCAAGGGAATATAATTCTCTTTAAACAAACTTCCCTCAGCTGCCCCCAATGTGTATCCCCAAGTCAGGTCTGCCCCTCTACCATCTGCTGGAGACAGAAATACTGAGGCAATGCAAATGGCACTCGTTATGCAGCAGTGCCTGAAAGGTTTTTCTCCTCTGCCGCCGACTGCTGGTAGGGATGCAAACCCCACTTGTCTGGACAGAGGTGGGATACAAACAGGAAGGTCAGTTTGCACAATGGCCGGTAAAGGCTGCTGCACACGCTCCAGGCCGTGACCAGTGCTGGTCAAAACAGTGATTCAGGATTAGTCCAGACCATCAAAAGCTCTTGGAAACCTGAGCACAGGAGCAATAAAGTGACAGCTGAGGTGAAGACAGCACGGTTAAGAACAAAGTAACAGATACGTTTGGGATCCTAGCAGTTAGTTGTGACCTGGCTTGCACAATGTCAGAGGCAGGAGGCTGGGCTTGAAGGATCTTTGGTCTGACCCTGTACTGCATTTCCCACACAAAACTGGGTGCTCCTGTGCCTGTTACCACGCAGGAGACTGCAGAGTAATGGCCTAGTGCTATAAAAACATCAGCCCAAAGTGCAGCAGCTGTCAAAAAGGCAAAGAGAAAATCAGACACCAACAGGTTCATCATTTTATACATTACTGAATGTGGAGGATAAGCTCCAACTCAGTCTCAACCAAGAGACGTCATCCTTCTAGCCCTCGAGGCAGCTTTCAACGCAATCTCCTCAACCGAATTCAGGAGGTAGGCATAGCATCCACACTGCCAGCACAGGAAGAGCTCTGTCCAAACCCCACTCGCTCACGCTTCCATCCTCTCACCCCCACTCTTTATTATAGACCTTACCCCTCTGTGCGCATGCTGTGGGGTAGAGTGGGCTCGCACTGCTGGCTGAAAGCAGGGGCCTGGCCCAGGCAGAGCTCCTCTACCACCCATTCCCACTCTTGGCTGGAGGCTGAAAATACTGCATTCCTGCTGCTGCCACCACTCCTAAGTAGGGGCTGTGATATCAGAATGAAAACAACATTGCCTACCTCCATCCACTGCTAGGGGAAACACCACACGTGTTAAGGGCTGGAGTGGTGAAGGAGGAGATGGAATACACAACTTTTGGGAATTATGGTGACTAGCTGCTGCTTGGTCTGACCCTCAGTGATGTCCCTAAACCAGGAGAGCTAGAAACTGACGAGGCTGGATGCACCCTAGGTCATGCTCAAGCCACTGCGGCTTGCCTTATCTGAAAACAGGAGGCTGGGCTGAGGCCTCCCTGTCTCACACACACAGGACGCTGGGCTGAGGCCTCCCTGTCTCCCACACACAGGACGCTGGGCTGAGGCCTCCCTGTCTCACACACACAGGAGGCTGGGCTGAGGCCTCCCTGTCTCACTCACACACACAGGAGGCTGGGCTGAGGCCTCCCTGTCTCACTCACACACACAGGAGGCTGGGCTGAGGCCTCCCTGTCTCCCACACACAGGACGCTGGGCTGAGGCCTCCCTGTCTCACACACACAGGAGGTTGGGCTGAGGCCTCCCTGTCTCACACACACAGGAGGCTGGGCTGAGGCCTCCCTGTCTCACACACACAGGAGGCTGGGCTGAGGCCTCCCTGTCTCACACACACAGGACGCTGGGCTGAGGCCTCCCTGTCTCACACACACAGGACGCTGGGCTGAGGCCTCCCTGTCTCACACACACAGGAGGCTGGGCTGAGGCCTCCCTGTCTCACACACACAGGATGCTGGGCTGCCTCCCTGTCTCACACACAGGATGCTGGGCTGAGGGAGGGCCCATAAAAAAGATGTTTGCTAAGGCTACAGCAAAAATTTGAGGGATGTAAAAGGGAATGACAGGGTAAACGCAACAGTGCTGAGCTGGAGGTTTATTCCTTTGCATGGAGGCTGATGCTTGAGCCACAACCCTCGGGGAATGAGGTCAGTGCTGCTTACAGAATATCCAACAGGAAGTAATGTCCTCCAAAACCTCAGTACAACCTCAAGCAGGCTGATAATCACACAAAAATTAAATACATTTACTATTTTAAATGAAAAGATAATGCTGGGAGAAAGGTTTAACACGCTGCAGGAGGTTTGCACTGCTGCATGGCCTTCTCTCTCACGGTGCCCACTGCTGGGGTCCAGGGTAAGGAGATCAAGCTTCACAACCCTCAGCCTCATGCCCACAGCTGTGACCTTGCTCTGAATGCTCCTCCTCACACCTGTGTGGATGCTTACTATACATACCCCTCCCCCTCCTGTCTCAGGGAGACAGCAAATGTTGCTTACCTGTAACAGGTGTTCTCACAGGACAGCAGGATGTTAGTCCTCACATATGGGTGACATCACAGGATGGAGCTCAATCACGGAACACTTCTGTCAAAGTTTCCAGAACATTGGCACCTACTGGGCATGCCCAGCACGGCACCACCCCTGCAGCCAGCAGGGGTCCCCCCTCAGTCTCGTGTATACCAAGAAGTACGTGCGAAAAATAAAATAAGTCGTAAGCGAACTCAACGCTGTGGGGTGGTAGACTGGTTTCTTGAGGACTAACATCCTGCTGTCCTGTGAGCACACCTGTTACAGGTAAGCAACTCTGCTTTCTCACAGGACAAGCAGGATGGTAGTCCTCACATATGGGTGAATAGCGAGCCGAGGATGCCCGAGCAATGCACCAAGTGCACCCAAAGACATGCAACAGGCACAACAACGGGTGGATTTGGGTAGGAGGGCATCCTGAACGGCTCACTGGTAGGATGTTGGGAAGTTAAGCTGAGAATAAATTGCACAGAACAGACTGGCCACAAATGAAATCCTGCATGCCAGCCTTATCTAAGCAATAATGGGCTGCGAAGGTATGGAGAGAGCTCCAAGTAGCAGCCTTACAGATGTCAGTATACAGCACCGAGCGGAGGTGCGCCACTGAGGTCACCATGGCCCTGATAAGAGTGCGCTTTTACACATTCTGGTAGCGGAAGGTCTGCTTGCTGGTAGCAAAATGCAATACTGTCCGCTAGCCAGGAAGAAAGGGTCTGCTTGTGCACTCAATTACCCAATTTGTTTTTATCGAAAGAGACAAATAGTTGAGTGGATTTCCTGTGGGCTGACGTGCGCTCTAGATAGAAGGCTAGGGCACGTTTGCAGTCCAAGGAATTCAGAGCCTGTTCTTCTGGATGCAAGTGGGGCCTGGGAAAGAAAGTAGGTAATATGATGGATTGACTGAGGTGAAACTCAGATACTATCTTTGGTAAAAACTTAGGGTGGATACGGAGCACTACCCTGCCATGCAGAATTTTAGTGTAAGGCGAGTAGGTGACCAAAGCCTGTAATTCACTAACTCTGCGAGCAGATGTTATAGCGAGGAGAACTAGATCCTGTGGGATCAGGCTGAGGCATCGATGGTGACACCGAACGAGGACGATGCAGCATCAATGATGGAATCGGCCCGATGGAACCGGTGCCTCTGGTGGGCGAGTTGGTGGCGGGACTCCCGACGGTCCGGGGTTAGGCTCCACCCTCAGTGTGTCTTCGTCCTCCAATAATAAAGGAATCAGAGTGGAAGGCATGGGGCAAACCGGTGTCTTCGGATCCAGCGGTGGAAGGGCACTGATCACGTCCAGCCTGCCCAGCAGAGGTAAGAGCACCCGTGGGTATCGGATCGGCAACCGGAGCTGGAATCTGTGCCGGTGTCGATGGAGGCTGGAAGCCCTGTAGCGCCTTTACGAGGGCCTCTTGGATCATCTGATCCAGTTCCTCGCGGACGCCTGGGTCGTGTAACCCCAGCTCCGGAGTAGGAGGCAACGCTGGCGTAGCCGGAGGGTCCACCAGTGAAAGTGGAGTTGTGGCTCCTAGCACCAAAGAAGGTGGGGAATGCCTCGGTAATCCAGTCGCAGAGGAGGTTGAGGGCTTCTCTGGACAGGATTTCTTACTGGGAGGCTCTATCGACATCGCTGCCAAGGGCTTGCCTGGATCGGCGGACTGAGCCTTATGATGGTGGTACCGGCGCTTTTCTCGATGTTCACCTCGGTCCTTCTCCGGAGCAGAGGATGGAGAAGGGGACGCCTTCGGGTGGGCAGCACCGGTATCCCGCTGCTGACGAGAGGTCGATGGCACCGGTTCAGATGATGTCGAAGCGCTCGATGGAGTCTGTGGTTTCACCTGAAAAAGAAACTCCATCTTTTCTGAGCAGGCCTTCCGGCCCTTCAGCGTCATTTGGGCACATTTGGTGCAAGTTAAGACATCATGGTCCGACCCCCAAACACACACACAAACCCTATGCGGGCCTGTGATGGAAATTGTCCAAGGGGAATCGGGGCACCGTCGAAAACCCGACACCATTACTTCGACAAAAATTTAGCTGCGGTGTGGTCGATGGCCGGTAGGCCCCGAAGGGAAAACTCGACTGCACCGCAACTGAGGGTAAAGCCTTACCTCACGACCGCGGACACGGAAACGATGGGGTAGAAAATTTTGAAATTTGGAAAGAAGTTCCGTAAGGAAAATTCCTGTCAGGAATCTCTAAAAAGCTCCTTAACCCGCGAGGCTACTGCTGCGTGGAAAAAAAAAAAGAGACTGAAGGGGGACCCCTGCTGGCTGCAGGGGTGGTGCCATGCTGGGCATGTCCAGTAGGGGCCAGTCAAAGTTCTGGAAACTTTGACAGAAGTTTTCTGTGATTGGGCTCCATCCTGTGATGTCACCCATATGTGAGGACTAACATCCTGCTGTCCTGTGAGAATGCCCTAGGCTCAAGATCCATTTTCAGCCCTGTCCAGTCGTGCCCTGGCTTTCACAGGAGACAGGGTCACATCAGCACAGGAGGTAAAAGGAGGGGGCTTACACGTATCACACATGCAGGGCTTCCAAATGAGCAGCTAGATGAAGACTTTATTATTTAGTGACCATCAACATTTCCCCATCAAAAACAGAAGTGGCTTAAAATATTCCAGTTTCAGCTGGCAGCAGAATTTAAAAAGTTATTGCATCAGCACGCACACAAGCCCGGAGAGCCTGGCATGCAGGGATCTCAATCCTTGATCTTGGAAGGCCTCCTGGGGAAGGTCAGAGGTGGCCCCCCAAGCTGGAGGAGTGTTGTAGCCAATCGGAGGAGAAATCCCAAGATAATGTATGGAGGTCCTGCACTGACAGTGCTGGGTTAGGAGTTGCCTGCCCTGCTTTTTCTGTGATGCTGCAGGCACTGTGTTGAGCAGAAGGCAAAGTCGAGGTACTGGAAGGGGGTTCTCCCCAGCAGGGATTCTCCACACATCCAGCAGCGCCTGTAGGAAGAAAACAAAGCAGGGGTAGATTAATGCATTTGCTTGCCAGTGACTAACGTGCATTCCCTCTCACTCCCTGCACCTGGAAACCAGGAACACGTTGGGATGACGGCAAAGCCATGCAAAGCACTGGGACCAATGCATCAGGACCTGGAACATGCTACAGGGCACCATGAGAGAGGGGGGTGGGGGAAGATACTGAGAAAAGCTGAGGTGCCTTCAAGTCCACCCCCTTCTGACTGCCCAGCAGCTCTCTACGGCAGTGGTCTCACCAGCCAGTCGGGTTTTCAGGATAGCCACAATGAATATGCATGAGAGAAAATTTGCATGTCATGGAGGCAGTGCATGCAAATTTTCTCTCATGCATATTCATTGTGGATATCCTAAAAACCCGACTGGCTGGTGGGCCCCCAGGACAGGGTTGGGGACCACTGCTCTTCGGGGTCATCCAAGGGTTATTTATCTGTACCCAGTTCTGCAGGGAAATCTATCAGCTGACCAGGTGGCTCCGTGGCCATGCAGGAGGGTCCTGAGCCCAACTTCTCAAGCTGGGGCTGCTATAGGAGTCAGTATTCAAATGCTGCAAAGGAAGGAGGCCCAGCCATGAAAACACCCAACAGCCAGGCTCCAGCATGCACAGCTTTGCCCACTCAATCCTAACTTCTTTTTCCTGCTCATTGGCTTAGCCAGGATTGCCCCGATCTTAGCAGACTGCAGCTAGGGTTCAGCAAGCCCCACAGCACCACTGGCCTGCTCATTTACACTATGACAGTTTCTGATGTCATCTGCACTACGGCAATACTAAGCTTCATCTGGTGCAGAAAATGCGATGATTAAACGCGTGCATGATATCGGACAGCCCTCGCTCAGTCCCACTGAAACCCCATGGTCTTGCAGGAATCTTTATCCTTCAAGCACCACAGCAGATCCTCCAGGAGCCATGCAGCAGCCGGACGCCCTCCAACACACACAAGCACCACTCGTTGGTGAGAAGCGAGGACGGAGCATCGCTTACCATGGGGAATGCATTAGCTCCGCTCCTCCTGCAGGGAGGGAGGGAGGACGTGGGGGATTCTGGATCAGCAGCAGTGTGCTGCCTGCCAAATCTCTGAACAATTTCAGCAGGCTAGGGGTCACAATCACACTGTAAGGGCATCATGCACAGCTCTGGCACATCCTGGGTATGTTGGGTTGATATGTAAGGTAAGTAATAACTGCAGACTGAAATCCTCACCAATTCCTTGCCTTCTGCTAAGGGTAGAAAATGCTGCTCCGTGCAAGTTATTTATTTAAAAATGCTACATACCGCATAAGCAGAATAATACAATAAAATAACCAGCACGATAAAACCACAAAGTAAAAACAAGCCAGCCTCAGCCTGCCAGCCCCAGCGTACAGAGGCAGCGTAGCTCCAACCTCGCCCTCTCTCTCAGGAATCCACTTCCCAAATTCGAAACAATTTGACTCCCTCCTTATCAGAGCAGGTAAGCCATTCCAAAACGTAGACGTACATTTTGAGCCACGCCATGATCTAAATTTGGAACCATAAGGAAACTAACCACTCTCCCTGCGCAGCTCTAAGTAACCACCCAAGCCAATCCAGCCAACAAATATCGAGTGCACGCAATGAAAAAGCAAAAGTTAGCAAATTAAGTTTGCCCTCTCCGCTCCAGGAAGCAAAGGAGATACCCCACTCGCTTCTTCCTTGTTTCCCCACACACGACCCTGGCTGCACCTTCACTGGGCAGCCCAGCAATCCCACCAGCAGACTATTACAATAGATTGAGGTTACCTCAAGGCTCGTGACTTCCGATATTAAACACCTTCAGGCTCTCCCACTCTAGGCTTCATTGGTAAATCTCAAAAGCCTCTCAAAAATATTCCCCACCCCTAGAATCTCAGTTTTTGTTTCATTCAATACCAACAGCTACTCCCTATTCACACCGAAACTTTATTCAAACAGGCAGTGACTTCTCCGCTCAACTCAGATCAGGAACCCGATGCCATCGGCATAAGAAATTGCCATACTGGGTCAGACCATCAAGCCCAGCATCCTGTTTCCAACAGTGGCCAATCCAGGCCATAAGAAAAGAAAATTATTACTTACCTGCTAATTTTCGTTCCTGTAGTACCATGGATCAGTCCAGACAGTGGGTTATGGCCCCAATCCAGCAGATGGAGTCAGCACAAGCTTTGAGGGGGCGTATCCATATATACTACTACCCCCTCTGCAGGAGTTCAGTATCGAGTATATCAAAGCCCGAGTAGAAACCCCCGAAGGATCAAGTTTGTGGAAACAGATAATGAAAACAATTGTAACCGCAACAAGTAACTGCAAACATCCTACCAACTTGTAGGGAGCTGTGAAAAACAGCGAAAAGAAACGACTGTGAAGACACAGAACACTGCGAGCAAGAAGCAGCGCAGAGCTGAGCAGGATCAAGAACCCAAACGCGGTGGGCGTCTGGACTGATCCATGGTACTACAGGAACGAAAATTAGCAGGTAAATAATAATTTTCTTTTCCCTGTACGTACCTGGATCAGTCCAGACAGTGGGATGTACCCAAGCTTCCCTAAATCGGGTGGGGTCCTGCGAGGCCTGCTCGGAGAACCTGCTCGCCAAAGTGTCCAGAGACCGAAGAGGCGAGGTGCAGACGATAGTGCCTCGAGAACGTGTGTAACGATTTCCAGGTGGCTGCCCTACAAATTTCCTGCGAGGATACCGAGCGAACCTCCGCCCAGGAAGCCGCCTGAGAACGTGTAGAATGCGCTACGATTCCGGGTGGGGGAGTCCGACCCGCCCCAATGTAGGAAGCAGCAATGCCGGCCTTCAGCCATCTGGCAATGGTAGTCTTCGAGGCCTGAGACCCCTTCTTAGGACCGGCCCAGAGTACGAAGAGATGGTCAGAGGTCCGGAACTCATTTGTAGCCTCCAGATAGAGGCGCAGAGTGCGCTTGACATTCAAGAGACGGAGAGACTTCGGCTCTGAGGAAGAGAAGGACGGCAACTCCACCGTCTGGTTCACATGGAATGCAGAAACCACCTTCGGAAGGAAGGAGGGAACGGTGCGAAGCGAAACTCCAGAGTCGGAGAAACGGAGATAGGGCTCTCTACACGACAGAGCCTGCAGCTCCGAGATGCGTCGAGCGGAACAGATGGCCACAAGAAATACAGTCTTGAGAGTGAGATCCTTTATCGTTGCACTGCGCAGCGGCTCGAACGGTGGTCCCGACAGGGAGCGAAGCACAAGGTTAAGACTCCAGGAGGGACAAGGGTCCCGTAACGGAGGACGCATATGCTTGACACCCTTGAGAAAACGAGCAATGTCAGGATACTGTAGAAGAGAGCCCCCATCGCTCAACAGCGAACCAAGGGCGGCCACCTGAACCTGTAGTGAATTATAGGCGAGCCCTTTTTCCACCCCCGCCTGTAGAAACTGAAGGATCTGAGGTACAGAAGCCTTAGCGAGTCTCGTGGCCTGGCTGGTACACCACAGCTCGAACACCTTCCAGACTCGAACATAGGCCGCCAACGTCGATGTCTTTCGTGCCCGCAATAGCGTGGATACTACCGCCTCCGGGTAGCTCCGACGCCGGAGGCGGCGCCTTACAAAAGCCAGGCCGCAAGACAGAAGAGTTCTGCCTGCTCGAAAAATACCAGGCCCTGATGTAGGAGCTGGGGGAGGTGCCCCAGCCTGATTGGCCCGTCGATCACCAGCTGTAGCAGGTCCGCAAACCAGGGTCGCCTGGGCCATTCTGGGGCGACGAAAACCACGGTCCCCTGATGGCTTTCTATTCTGCGGAGCATCCTGCCCACCAGGGGGCATGGTGGAAAAGCGTAGAGCAGAAGATGTGGCGGCCACGGGAGGACCAGGGCATCCACTCCCTCCGCGCCGCGCTCTCTCTGGCGACTGAAGAAGCGTGGAGCCTTGGCGTTGAGAGCGGACGCCATCAGATCCAAGTGGGGGGCCCCCCACGATGGACGAGAAGTTGCATCGCTTTGTCGGAGAGAGAACACTCTCCGGGGTCCAGCAGTTGACGACTGAGGAACTCCGCCTGGACGTTGTCCACACCGGCGATGTGCGAGGCCGCTAGCCGGACGAGATGACGCTCCGCCCATTGCATCAGCAGCGCCGCCTCGAGCGCGACCTGCGGGCTGCGCGTGCCTCCTTGTCGGTTGATGTAGGCCACGGTGGTAGCGTTGTCCGATAGGATTCTGACTTCCCGGTTCCGAAGAAGCGGGAGGAAATGTCGCAGAGCTAGCCGGACCGCTCTGGTTTCCAGACGGTTGATTGACCACTTCGCCTCCACCGTGGACCACGTCCCCTGAGTGGCGCTTCGATCGCAGACTGCACCCCAGCCTGCTAGACTGGCATCGGTGGTCACCACCACCCAAATTGGCAGATCGAGGGACACGCCACGGGCCAGGTTCGACGGATCCAACCACCATCCCAGACTGTCCCAGGCATTCTGCGGGAGCGGGAGAATCATCTGGTAGTCCTGCGATACTGGTTGCCAACGGGAGAGGAGCGCCCACTGTAAGGTCCTGATGTGCGCGAAAGCCCAAGGTACAAGATCGATGGTGGACCCCATCACTCCCAGGAGTTGCAGGTAGTCCCAGGAGGTGGGCTCTGGTAACGCAGAGAACCGTCGTGTGTGATCCCGCAAGGATTGAGCTCTGTCCTGGCGCAGAAAAACTTTGCCCAGTAGGGTGTCGAAGATCGCCCCCAAAAAAAACCCAAGCGTTGCGAGGGCATGAGGGAGCTCTTGGAGAAGTTCACTACTCATCCCAGGGAATGTAGAAACCATACTACTCGAGTCACCGCTGAGCGTCCATGATCGAATGACTTCGCCCGGAGGAGCCAATCGTCCAGATAAGGATGAACCAGGATGCCCTCCTTCCGGAGAGCTGCCACCACGACTACCATGATCTTGGTGAAGGTGCGAGGCGCCGTCGCCAATCCGAACGGGAGAACCGTGAACTGAAAATGCTGGTCCAGAATTTTGAAACAAAGGAAACGGTGGTGGTCCGGGCGGATGGGAATGTGCAGGTAGGCCTCCGTTAAGTCCAGGGAGGAGAGGAACTCCCCCCGATGCACCGCCGCAATCACTGACCGGAGCGTTTCCATGCGGAACCGAACGACTCGAAGGGATTTGTTGACTTCCTTGAGGTCTAGGATAGGCCGGAAGGAACCGTCCTTCTTTGGTACGACGAAATAGATGGAATAGTGGCCCGAGCCCACCTCTCCGAAGGGCACGGGCGCAATAGCGCCTATCTCCCGGAGTCTGTCCAGAGTCAGCTGCACCGCTCCTCTCTTGAGGTCCGAGCCACAGGGGGAAAAGATGAACCTTCCCTGCGGGGGGGCGGACAAATTCCAATGCGTAGCCGTGTTTTATGGTATCCAGGACCCACTGGTCCGAGGTGATCCGTGCCCACTCCGCGTAGAAATACGTTAGTCGGTCCCCAATCCTGGGGACAGGGGAGTGGGCGAGACTGGCATCATTGTGAAGACTTGGTATAGGGGTTCCCGGTTCCGGGAGTAGTGCGTGCTGGCCGACGCCCGCGAAAGGAGCGAGACCAGGGCTGAGACCTGGGGGCGGATGACCGGGAGCCCGCCTGTCTGTATCCCCTGTAGCGCCGTTGCGCTCTGGCTCTGGTCCGAGAAGAAGAAAATGCTCTGGATGGTCGAAACCTATCCTCCGGCAGCCGATGAACAGCGTTCTCCCCCAGGGACTTGATGATCTGGTCCAAATCCTCCCCGAAGAGGAACTTGCCCCTGAAGGGAAGAGAGCCCAGACTCGACTTAGAGGACGTATCAGCCGCCCAATTGCGTAGCCACAGTAGTCGTCGTGCCGCCACTACCGAAACCATGGATCTTGCGAGGACCCGAAAAAGGTCGTACGAGGCGTCCGCCCCATACGCCACTGCGGCTTCTAGCCGATCTGCCTGGGCAGCCTCATCGGACGGCAGGTTCTGAGACGTGAGGAGTGAGACCTCGAAAACCCGCTTAAGGAAAACTTCCAACTTACGATCCTGTGTGTCCCGCAACGCCGCACCTCCCGTCACTGGGATAGTCGTCCTCTTCGTGACCGCCGACACTGCGGAGTCCACCTTTGGGACCTTGATGAGGTCCAGAAATCTTCGGGGAGCGGGTACAGCTTTTCCATAGCCCGGCGGCTCTTCAGGGAGGCCTCCAGGGTGTCCCATTCCCTGGTGAGAAGTTGTAAAAACGAGTCATGAATGGGAAAAGCCCGAGCCCTCGGCCGGAGTGCCGCCAGGACAGGATCTCCCTTCCTTGAAGAAGTGACGACAGCGGGAGCTACTGGGGCAGGCGGGTCTGGTGGCGGGTCCAAATCTAATTCTTGGATGATCTGCGGGATGAGGTCGTCCAGCTCTTCCCTCTGGAAGAGGCGTAGGGTACGCGGATCATCCCCCTCCTGCGTGCCGTCCCCTTGTCCCCCGTCCGGGAGGTCAAGTCCATGTCCCGCTGGGTCTGGCACCGCCCCCACTGCCGCGGGCGTGGATCGGACCCGGGTAGGAAGGCGGGAGGCCCCCACTCCCGGAGGGTCGGGGGGGGGCTGGCGTCGAGGGCAACATCCGAGGGATCTTAGGAGGGGGGGGGTCCCACAGGTGCTTCCAGCCCCTGCAGATAAGCGGTATGCATGAGCAGGATAAACTCCGGAGAGAACCCCGGCCTGCTCGGGTGCACTTCGGGGGCGGTGTGGTTCCTGCTCCCTGGCTCTGGGTGCTTGGTTGCTGCACCAAAATCGGGGGAACACCCCCGCTGGTAGAGTCCTCCAGGGATCCGTTCTCCCTCGTGGCCTCCAGGGATCCGTTCCCCCTCGTGGCCTGCGCCTCAGGGCGCTCAGAATGTAAAATGGCCGCCGTTCCCGCCAAAAATGGCGGAGTGGCCGGCCCGCACTGCCCGGGCAAAAAAGAGAAATCAGTCAGGGACTGTGAGGTACCTTCCCCCCCAGGAAGGCATCGTGCACCGATGCCCTCCCGGGAAATCCGGGACCCCGGGTCTCCGCAGACCGCACAGCGGGACGGCCGCGGCATCGGGATCGCTGTAGGAGAAAAGAAAAAGCCACGGGGGGGGGGGGGCCACGCGCACAAAAGCGCCGCTGCGGGGGGGCCCGGTCGGCCCGCACTGCCCGCTGTCCGAAAATAGAGGAGGGTGCCGCGGGGGGCCTTCCCGGCCACACGACCCGCCCCAGACATCTTTCCCTAAATGGCTCAGCAGCCCATGAGGAGCTGTAAAATGGCCGCGGGTGAGGGAGTAAAGAGCGAAGAGGCCGGCTCCACCGGCTTTCGCGGGCACCGGGGGCTGAGCTGTGAAGGAAAAAACTACAAAGGAAAAACAAACTTACCCCTGGCTGCAACGAGAAATAAACAGCAAGGCCGCAGAGAAGAGACAAGGAAGAGAAGCCACTCCCCAGAAGTTGAAAGAACTCTGCCTTACTTTTTTTTTTTTTTTTTAAACTTAATACAAACTTGATCCACAGAAAAAGACAACAACAAGCCATAATCAAGCAAGAAAGTGAAAAAAAAAGGAAAAGGAGGGGAAGCCTGATTCCCCTACTCGCATCTGCTGGAGTCAGAAGATACTGAACTCCTGCAGAGGGGGTAGTAGTATATATGGATACGCCCCCTCAAAGCTTGTGCTGACTCCATCTGCTGGATTGGGGACATAACCCACTGTCTGGACTGATCCAGGTACGTACAGGGAACCTGGCAATTACCCAAACACTAAGAAGATCCCATGCCACTGATGCAATTAATAGCAGTGGCTATTCCTTAAGTAAAATTGATTAATAGCAGACTGGAACTGGCTATCCAGCTCCTAGGGTGACCATGCACTTCAGGGTATAGGGCAGAGACGGTTTAAACTTCTCTGTCTCCATCTGCTGGAGGGGAGGTAAAACTCAGGAGTCTGGACTGATCCGGGTATGTACAGGGAACAAGGAGAACGCTTCCACCAAGACATCAAGACCATGGAACATAGATATCAAGGCAGATGGAACACCAACATGATGGCAGACTACTGCTGGTGTTTACAGCGTGACAACCCTGATCATAACTATTCCAGAGCATCCAAAAAGAGAAAATTTCTCCCTAACAATTGAAATTTACACAACTATTGCTCTCTTGGTTAGACGACAGACTTGTTTTTTGCATGAAACAAATATATTATACAAGCCGTAAAGCCCGTTAAAACGGGCTACATCCCTCTGTCTCTCACCTCCCCCTCATTCTCTCTCCCCTCACTCTTCACCACCCCCCTCCCCCACCCACTCCTCTCCACCCTCCCTCTCCTCTCACTCAGTCCCCCCTCTCCCTCACTCCCTCCCACTCAGTCCCCCCTCTCCCTCCCTCCCACTCACTCAGTCCCCCTCTCCCTCCCTCTCACTCAGTCCCCCTCTCCCTCCCTTCACCCACCTCCATTTCCTCCCGGCGCCGTAAGCGCGACTTCCCGCTACCCTCACCCGGCTCCATTAACTCCTCCCGCTCCTGCCGGCAGATCTCGGGGGGGGTCACTCCCGCGCGCGCGGCAGTGACCCCCCCGAGATCTGCCGGCAGATCTCGGTGGGGGGGCGCGGGAGTGACACCCCCCCCCCCCCCCCCCCGAGATCTGCCGGCAGATCTGGGGAGGAGAAGCAGTGGCACCGCGCGCGCGCGCGGCGCCGCTGCTTCTCCTCCCGCTCCTGCGGCCCCAGCGCCATTTTTTTTTTCTGATCGACATCCTTGCCCGCACATGCGCAGTAGAGCTGCGCTCTACTGCGCATTTGCGGGCCGGTCACAGGCCATTTATAAGGTAGATGCCATCACTTATTCGACTTTATAATCTTTAATCAAACATTTCTCATTTGTGAAAATATTTGACGTATTGCATATTTTTTGACTTCATATTTGGAATCAGCACCTTTCATTTGGGTAAAATCAGCAAAAATAATTAGGTCAGCAGAAAACCTTTTTTCAAATGTAGACCAGTGAAATAGAAGGAGTAGGGGACACTCCATGAAGTTAACAAGTAGCTCGTTTAAAACAAATAAAAAAAAAAATTCTCTGGAATTCATTGCCAGAGGATGTGGTTATGGCAGTTAGTGTAACTAGGTTTAAAAAAAGGTTTGGATAAGTTCCTAGAGGAAATATCCATAAACTGCTATTAATCAAAAAGGAATAGTATCTTGAGATCTATTTAATGTTTGGGAACTTGCCAGGTACTTGTGATTTGGATTGGTCACTGTTAGAAACAGGGTACTGGGCTTGATGGACCCTTGATCTGACCCAGTATGGCATATCATGTTCTAAGTCTCTTTACCCTCTACCAGATAACAGGATAAGTCCTGTTACCCTCTGCCAGTTACCCAGATAACACTAATACAGAGGGTATAAATTAAAGTTCTCTGCGCTCAATAAATGACTACACTTCTAGAGAACTACACACATCACAATAATATTCAATTCTACAAAAATATTTATTCATGTGCATACAATGAATTCCTATCTAGACAAATAAATACTGCCTATCCTATCCACACACATCCAATCGTTAAAAACAACCATGATGATACATTGTTGCTCCCACTAGTAGCTATGTCCAATCGAATTCATCGATTGATGAATGTGAAGATAAGCAGCACGCGTATATTATGGAGACAGACAAGAAAGTGAATTGGATTGGACAATGCATCATCATTCAAGCTGATCTTGTTATTCGTATCAGTTCAGGTACAGGAGAGAGCAGCAGCATACTATATACTAATAATATGTGATGACAATATTGTATGAATAACCATCTTTTTGGGAAATGGTTCATTGTAGTCCTTGATTAAACTTTTGTATTTGTGGATTATGATGTATGGTTGTTTTTAAGGATTGGATGTGTGTGGATGTGATAGGTGTGAATGGGATAGGCAGTATTTATTTGTCTAGTTACCCAGATAAGTCATTACTTATCTGAGACATTTAAAAAACCTCCCCGCCCCCTTTTTTTTGTTTTTGTTTTGAGGTTTAAGTGCTAGTCATCTGCTTGTCAGGGACACCCTCCTTGGATTATGCCGAACACACATTTTACAGGTAACCTGCCTTTTTTTTTTTTTTTAAACTCCTGATGGCATTAGCATATCATTAGTTTGCTGCATCAGAAGTTAATATTTCTAATCTAAGCATTAAAAATGTGCACTGAAATCCAGCACTCAGTCTTTTAACGCCCAGATTGCTGTATGGCTATAGTATCTGAATATAATCTGCTCTGAAGTGCCTGAAAGGTAGAACAAACTAAAGAATAAAATTAGTAGCGATCACACTACACAACAAACTGTGGTCCTCTCTACCCTAATCAGCCCCTGCCGGGGACATCGCCCCACGCACAAGAGCCGATAGAAACCGAAAATGCACCTTTTGAGAAAGCCCACACGAAAATCTTCAGAGAAGCCCAGAAAATAAGTCACAGAGCAAGTTTGCAGCTGACTTTCTAAAACTAAAGAATGCAGAATCTGAGACTGCCTGGGTATGGCGAGTACCTGGGGTTTCGGAGGGCTGCTCCTTCACTGGACTGCTGGGCAGCAAATCGTCGTTCTGCTGCCAGAGCTCTCTGAGGAAAAGAAAGGAAAATTGGACCTTACCTGCTAATTATCCTTCCTGAAGTGCCACAGATCAGTCCAGACTCCTGGGTCTTGCCTCCCTTCCAGCAGATGGAGACAGAGAAAGGTTGACACTACCACATAACACAAGGTGCCACCTGTAGTCCCTCAGTATTGACCTGTACCAAAGCCAAGACAGTGTAGTAACAACATGAATCCATCCCCCCTGAACGAGCAGTGGGCAAAGGAAAACCTAGAAAACAGACAAACTTGTCCCAATTAACAAAATATGAAGGACCAAACAAAACCTGTGTCCTTCTTCAGACTAAGTACCATAACAGATCGAGTGCACTCTCCAAAACTCCCTACCTCCACTGGGCGGGACTCTGGACTGATCTATGGTAATACAGGAACGAAAATTAGCAGGTAAGAACCAATTTTCCTTTCCTTGTACGAACCCGGATCAGTCTAGGACAGCTGGGATGTACCAGAGCTTCTCTAAACGGGGTGGGACCTCAAGAGCCCCGCTCGAAGTACACTCTCACCGAAGCCCCCAGCCTCTGGGGCCTGGACATTCAAATGATAAGGACTGGCGAATGTGTGCAGAGACTTCCAAGTGGCCATCCCCGCAAATCTCCTGAGGCGATACTCGGCCCAGGATGCTGCCTGGGAACGAGTAGAACGAGCTCTTAGGCCCTCCAGTACTGGACGCCCCTGACAGATATACGCAGATCCAATAGCCTCCTTCAACTACCGTCCAATCGTGGCTTTTGATGACTTATGGCCTTTCTTTGCACCATTCCACAATACAAAAAGGTGATCCGACAACCAGAAGTTGTTAGTGACTTTAAGATACCGCAATAATGCATGCTTGATGCCCAAGAGCCGTAACTCCCTCACATGAGATGCTGTAGCCTCCAAGTTTGGGAAAGCCAGAAGCTCCACCAACTGATTTAAATGAAATGAAACCACTTTTGGAAGAAAGACTGGAACAGTCCTCAAGGTAACCCCAGAGTCCGAAATTCTCAAAAAAGGCTCCCTACATGACATGACATAAAAAAACCTCACATTCTCAATGACTACCTTCTGGACTCAAAACCTGACATATGTGCAATTACCGAAACCTGGCTGAAAAACACTGACATAGCGCTAACAAACCAACTTCCTACACAACTATACGATCTTTTCTCAATCCCTAGACCTAGAAAGAGAGGCGGCGGCCTACTCGTAGCTACAAAGAAAGAGCTAAGACTAATCCCTCAGACCGTGAAACCACCCTCCAACCTCGAAATTGGCCTCTTCAAATCTAACCAACTACAGATCTGCCTAATTTACTCCCCTCCGGGACAGCTGGATTCAGATCAGTCTCCCCTCATTGAACTCAATCGCCAAACACATTAACTCTGATTCCCCAGCTATCATCATGGGAGACTTCAACCTACACGTTGATACGAATCCACCTTCCCCAAACTGCGAAACTCTTCTGTCCTCCCTCAAGGCCATGGGTTTCAACCAAACTAACAGCCCCACCCACAAAGCAGGCCACACCTTGGACCTCATTTTCATCAACTCAGGCCTCACACCTATCTCCCCCCCTCCTGCACCCCAGTCCCATGGTCTGACCACTCGATCACCACAGTCCTCTCAATAAAGGATAACTCCACCACCCTCATCCCCACAACCACCATTCACTACAGAAAACCCGGTTCTATGGACGACCTCAGCTCCCACCTAACTACGGAATTACAAAACCTAAACCTCTCTGACGCAGACTCAGCCCTCGCTTCTTGGCTGGAAATTACTAACTCCGTGGTGAATAAAATATGCCCTCTGACAACAAAAGAATTAAACCCAGCCCTTAAGAACAAAAAACCTTGGTTCACGCCTGAACTGAAAACGCTAAAACAAGAACTTAGACACAAAGAACTCAAATGGCGCAAGGAGCCCACCCAAGCAGCTCTATCAGCCTACAAAGATTCCATGCACAGCTACAGGGCATCCATTCTACGCACTAAGAGAGATTTTTACGCCCGCAAAATACACGACTTCCTCTTTGATGCTAAGGCCCTGTTTTCATATGTGTCTGATCTCACGAATTCCACCCCACCTTCCATCCCATACGATCAAGCCCAAATCAAATCAACTAAACTTGCATCGTTCTTCGAGAAGAAAGTCGCCAACCTCATAGTCCCACTCATCGCCTCCAACATTCAGCCCCCTCCTCCAACAACAAGAAACCAATCTTGGAGTCATTCGAATCTACCTCATCCCTCGAAATCGAATCCTTACTCAAGAGCATGAAACCCTCTTCTCACCCATCCGACCACATCCCCTCAAAACTATTGCTCACAATTCCAAAAACCATCTCCAAATCTCTGGCTGAAATTATAAATTACTCCCTGGCCCAAGGATCAGTACCCGACTCTCTGAAACTCGCCACCCTTAAACCGCTATTAAAAAAACCCAATCTGGATCCAGCAAACCTCGCTAACTTTCACCCCATTGCCAACCTCCCTTTCATCACTAAAATAATGGAGAAACTCGTCAACACCCAACTCTCAGACTACCTAGATGACCACAAGATACTATACCCCTCTCAGTTTGGATTCAGGAGATCACTAAACACCGAATCCCTCCTAATCTCGCTCACGGATAGCATACTTATGGGCCTAGACAAAGGACAACCATTTCTTCTGGCTTTGCTCAACAAATCAGCAGCCTTTGACACTGTGAATCACTCAATTTTCATCGAAAGACTCTCAGACATCGGCATCTCTGGAACTGCCCTCAACTGGTTCAAGTCCTTCCTCAATAACAGAAATTACAAGGTCAGAATTAGCAACAAAGAATCCCACTCCATCAGTACCACGCTTGGAGTCCCCCAGGGATCATCCCTCTCCCTGACGCTCTTCAACATTTATCTCCTGCCCTTATGCCAACTCCTCACCAATCTGAAGTTAACCCATTTTATCTATGCCGATGACGAACAGATCCTCATTCCGATTACAGAATCCATTTCCAAAACCCTCTCCTTTTGGAACAGTTGCCTACACGCCATCAACCTCCTCCTCTCCAGTCTCAATCTAGTCCTGAATACAACCAAAACGGAGCTCCTCTTCATCGTGCCAGAAAACAACAACCTCACTACCAACAACCACCTCACCTCCTCAAAGATCTCAACGGCCCAAGTGAGAGACCTCGGCGTCATTTTGGACAACCACTTATTAAAAACATTCACCAACAATACAATTAAAGAATGCTTCCACAAACTTCAAGTTCTTAAAAAGCTTAGACCTCTCCTCCACCTACACGACTTCCGCACGGTTCTTCAAGCTGAACACTGGTAGCTTCTGGTCTGCCTGCAGTTCTGGATCTCTTCTTGGACTGAGGCTCAGTGGAAACAGCAAGCTTGGGCTCATACCGCCCTGCGGACTTTTGGGCCCTATAAGCTTTGTGCATCAACAGTATAAAATCTTCAGAAAAGGAGGCAGAACTGTCAGAATCCTCCCCCAGGAGGCCCTCTGCCGCCTCTGCCTGGTCCTCCCCTCGAGCCCATGCAGGACTCCCATCAGCCGGGGACAATGAAGGAGGGAAATCCTCCTTCCCCTTGCGGCCTCAGTTCGAGCAAACGTGGCCAAGATGGCCACTGTTCCTGCACTGACAGGAAACGGATCTGAATCCTCCAGCGACGCCTGCACAAGCGCTGCAGACTCACACTGCTGGTTGGACCCCATGTGGACATGCCGGAATCACCCTCTCCCCCAGGGAAGCAGCAGGAGTAGTGGCCGCTACATGCGAATCTCCACAGCCAACACACTTCAAGCCGCGCAGCATGCTCCCCCCAGCAACCGCCCATGGGAAGTACGCCGAAGGAGAGGAGCACAAGGGAAAGCCTTCAAATGCCGAGCCTTGCTCGGTGAAAAAAACACCTGTCCTGGACAGAAGGCAAAGCCTTTCCTCAGCAAGTCCTCACAACTCTGCTTCTTTCCACTTCAAGACCAGGAAGGATAGCCACACCAGGGCCTGCCAAGCTCCTGGGAAGGCTTAGAACGTTTTTTGTTTTTTTTTTAAAGTTTAGTCAAGACTGGAGATATGCACATCTACCATCTGCTGGAGAAAGAGAAATACTGAGGGACTGCAGGAGGCATGCTAGGCTATATGGCAGTGTCAGTTAAAGTTTGTCTCCATCTGCTGGAAGCGAGGCATAAACCCAGGAGTCTGGACTGATCTGGGTACGTACAGGGATCAGCAGGAATTAAACACCAAAGGGAGGCCTTGCTGGAACCAGGACAGCCCGATCCCCCACGAACATCCCAGTAACACTACAGGGGTAGGGTCTATCTGCCCCCTCCCTCCACCATGGTTCACCATACCAGGCACGCTACAGGGGGAGAGCCCAATCACCATCCCAGTCCAGAAGGTGAGATCCCATAGACCAACATCCTAGGTACACTACAGGGGAAGGGCCTGACCCTCCCAGCACAGTCCAATACCCCAGGGAGAGCCCAACCCTCCCGCTAAGGTCCAACATCCCAGGCATGCTACAGGGAGAGAGCCCAATATCCCAGGGGTGCTAGAGGAGAAGAGCCTGGCCTGCCCCCACCAAAGTCTAGCTTCCCAGGGGGAGGGCCAAACACACACCACAGACCCCCATCCCAAGTCCGCCACAGTACATGAGAATCACTTCAATGCAGAGAGCTCCTGGACTGTGAGGACAGAGCCCATGCCTTGGCAAAGCTGCTCGTCACATGGTAAAGAGAATTGGGGGTCCTCACCTTCTCCCTGTCACTCAGGGCTGCAAACCTGCTTCTCTCTGCAGCCTCCTCCTCCTCCTGCTTCCGTTTCTCCTTCTCCTCCTTCTCCCGCTGTCTCCTTTGGGCCTTCTGCACACGCCTTTTCTCCAACTTCTTGGCTTCGATCTCAGCAGTCAGTGGTCCTGGGATCTGAAACCCAGCGGAGACCATAACTCAGAGGGCCCCAGATCCTACTGACAGAGCCCAAGGCAGGGGCAGCTCCGCTCCATTCCCTCCTCCCAACTTCAGACCCACCTTTGCTGTGCTGTAATCAAACTTTTCTGGATGATTCGCCTGGTACTTCCGGAACACATTCCTGGTCTGTCTGTCAGCAGAAACAGAGTACGGTGTCTGCCCTGCTGCGTCTCTGCAAGAGGAACCCATGGGAGGACGGGAGAAGTTTCCAAACACAACGGGGACACAAAATGAGGAGGAAGAAGATAAAAATGTAAAGAATCACATCTCCATCTTGTGTCAAGTCCCTCCACCACAATGACTCTCCGATGTATCGTATCCCTCTCTCCCACGCACCGAGTCCCTCCCCCCTCCTCCACAGTGCTTTTCTCATGTGCTGAATCCCTCTCCCCCCCCTCCCCTTCCCCATTGTCTCATCCATGCTCTGGGTCCCTCCTGTGTATCAGGCCCCTCTCCCCATCACTGCGTTACCTACCTGACTGCAGGATCCCAGCCTGCATCCATCAGCATTTCCGCAATGGTGCACTGTCCCATGGCTGCTGCCACGTGTAGGAGCGTAAACCCTGCGCTGTTGAT
Organism: Rhinatrema bivittatum; assembly: GCF_901001135.1. NCBI lineage: Eukaryota > Metazoa > Chordata > Amphibia > Gymnophiona > Rhinatrematidae > Rhinatrema > Rhinatrema bivittatum. The sequence continues at coordinate 4,196,610 of NC_042620.1, read as the reverse complement.
CTGCTCGTTAGGCAGAGCATGGATAACAGATACTTCCTGATCGTCCAACCTGTCACACTCTGGCTGCTCGGTTACTTCTTGTAATTTCTCACTTTCTTTCCACTCACTCAAGTCATCGTCTGCCCGTGCTTGTGCCTGCCTAGTGCCATAAGCAGGTATTAGGGCCTCTGACCCAATCATGCCCTCTCCAGCCTGGTCAGCAGGGTCACCGTTTCTTACACTTGCAAGGACAGACACGGTCAGTCTCTCTTCAGATGCTGGTGCCTCTTGGAGCAGAGGCCGCAGTAAACGCTGCAATGAATTAGCATCACCCGTCTTACAAATGGTGAAGAGATCATTCCTCAGCTGGTAAGAGAGGGCATCTGTGGAGAAGATGCTGAAAGTAATACAAGATTCACATTACAGTGGGGGTCAGAGAGAAGCAGCAGCAGAGACTCACAGACAATGAATGGAGCTGGAGGAGGACCGGGCCAGAGCCACTCAAGCAAAGGTTAGGGGGAATGCAGCAGGTGAGATATGACGGGAGCACAAGGCAGGAAGCCGAACCTTCTCCCACGGACTCACTGAAATGCTTCCCACCTTTCTGCTCCTGGTGTCCTGGTGTCTTCAGGGCTTCTTGTTTCAGGGCAGTACCAGCTGATAACTGCAACAGAGGGGTCCCGGGGCAATGAAGAAGCCCTGCACAGGAGTCAGAGAGAGAATGGACAGCATTACTTAGCAGACGTTTTTCTGAGGAGGCGACTCCGGCCTTCGAGTGCCACAAACCGGTCTGTATTTCAGGATATTAGCAATGGATATGCTTACAATGGAGGCACTGCATGCAAACCTCTCTCATGCATATTCATTGTGAATATCCTGGAAAACAGACCTATTTCTGGAACTCCAGGATTGGAGTCGTCTTCCCCTGCTCTAACTCCTTACTTCAGGATTTTTAAAGGTATTTTAGTACATTCAGCAAAGGGGTTTGACTAGAAATAAAGAACATGCCATACTGGGTCAGACCAAGGGTCCATCAAGCCCAGCATCCTGTTTCCAACAGTGGCCAATCCAGGCCATAAGAACCTGGCAATTACCCAAACACTAAGAAGATCCCATGCTACTGATGCCAGTAATAGCAGTGGCTATTCCCTATTGATTAATAGCTGTTTATGGACTTCACCTCAGGAACTTGTGATCTTTAATCAGTTGGCCAAGTCATCTGAAATTTTGTTTCTTAGGAAAATAGATTAGTTAGAAGAACTGAAGGGAATGGCGTTTGGTCACAAAGGTTAATTCTAAATCCATGTAATTCTAAATTCTAAATCCAGGTAATTCTTAAGGTTAATTCTTAAGGTAATTAATTCTTAAGGTAGTTAATTCTTAAGATTAATTCTTAAGGTAATTCTTAAGGTTAATTCTAAATCCAGGTAAGATTGACCCTCGACAAAGGTCAATCTTACCTGCTAGCTCTGCTTGACATCTCGGCAGCGTTTGACACTGTTAACCACACAATACTCATCAACCGTCTGATGGATATAGGCATATCAGGTTCTGCACTCCTCTGGCTAAAATTCTTTCTAAGTGACAGGTTTTACAAAGTGAAAATAATCAACAAAGAGTCTCCCCCTATAGCCGCCAAGCAAGGAGTCCCCCAGGGTTCCTCACTCTCGCCGACCCTATTCAACATATATCTTCTCCCCCTATGCCAACTACTCAATAACCTTAACCTCACCTATTTCATTTATGCAGACGACTTGCAGATCCTAATCCTCAAGGATCCCATCTCCGACACCCTAAACCATTGGAACAACTGTCTACACGCTATCAATCTTCTTCTCACAAACCTCAGCCTTGTCCTCAATACGTCCAAGACTGAACTACTGGTCATCTCCCCCAATGATAATAACCCTCTAGCCAACTCTACAAATACACCTTTAGTAAATCAAGTGAGAGACCTCGGAGCCATCCTAGACTCCAGAATGAACCTTAAAAAATTTATTAACACCACCACTAAAGAAGGCTTCTACAAACTTCAGGTTCTAAAACAGTTAAGACCACTCCTTCACTTCCATGACTACCGCTCCGTACTTCAAGCCGTTCTATTCTCAAAGATAGAATATTGTAACGCGCTTCTGCTTGGTCTCCCGGCCTCTTCCACCAAACCTCTTCAGATGCTGCAAAACACTGCAGCCAGGATCCTTACAAACTCTCGCCGTATGGACCACATCACACCGATTTTAAAAATACTTCACTGGTTACCCATCCGCTACAGAATTCTCTTCAAGACACTGACCATCATTCACAAAACCATATTTCAGCAATCCTCCCTCCAACTCTCCATACCCCTCAAACCACACTCCTCAGCAAGACCTACTAGATCTGCATACAGAGACTCCCTCCAGGTCCCACCGAACAAATCCGCTATACACAACGCCATTGAAAAATGTGCACTATCAACTGCTGGTCCACATCACTGGAATTCTCTCCCGCCAGATCTCCGCAAGGAACTTTGTCATATCACATTCAGAGAAAAAAAAAAAAAAATTAAAAACATGGCTGTTCGCCCAAGCATTTCCCTGAATAAATAATTTTAGTATCTTTCTCAGACCAACACCCCACCGTTGCGCCCTCTTGCCACTTCTCAAAGGAACTGTTTCTTGCCAACTACGCTCTTATATAACTTGTCCAATCGACCGCTCTGTATAAATTGTATATAATTTCACCATGTGTAATTTATAAAGTATAAATTGTATTTATTTTACCATGTAAACAACTTCTCCGTGCTTACTGGCACGGCTCTTCAGTTAGAAATCGTTAATCTGTCCCTTTTTTTTCCAACAGCCCTGTTCCACTTTCCCTGTTGTAAAGGAAAATTATGTTCTTACCTGATAATTTTCGTTCCTGTAGTACCAAGGATCAGTCCAGACTGCTGGGTTATGCCTCCCGTCCAGCAGATGGAGTCAGAGAGAAACTGAAAAGGCACCACTCATATACCCTGGTGCGCCCCCTGCGATCCTTCAGTATAATCCATAACAAAGCAGTATGAATTTAGGAACAATGGCATGGCAACTCTCTGTGACTAGATCAAGATAAATATGAACATGTGGAAAACGAGGAAACCAGGCAAAAGCCATGAAACATAACCATATGAAAAATAGAACAAGTGCTCAGAAAAAACAATGGAATCTGAAAAGGAAACACGACAGACGCGGGACTCTGCACTGACATGGGCGGGCGTCTGGACTGATCCTTGGTACTACAGGAACGAAAATTATCAGGTAAGAACATAATTTTCCTTTCCCTGTACGTACCAGGATCAGTCCAGACTGCTGGGAAGTACCCAAGCTGCCCTAAACGGGGTGGGATCCTGACAGTCCCGCACGAAGCACACCACTGCCAAACGAGTCTACCGGCGGAGCGCGGACGTCCAATTGGTAATGTCTAGCAAAAGTGTGCAACGACTTCCAAGTAGCCGCCCGGCAAATTTCCTGAGAGGAAATAAAACCACTCTCAGCCCAAGACGCAGAGAATGAGCCTTAAGACTGTCCGGAACGGCGCGACCTTGAGAAATGTAAGTAGAAACAATCGCCTCCTTCAACCAGCGGGCTATAGTAGCCTTGGAAGCTTTATTGCCTTTCTTTGGACCATTCCACAAGACAAAAAGATGATCAGACAACCGAAAAGGGTTGGTAATGTCCAGGTACCGTAAGAGTGTCCTTCGAACATCCAACCTGCGAAGCTCCAGGTGCCGAGACACCTCAGCACCATCCACCGCAAAGGCCGGTAGGTCCACAGTCTGGTTGACGTGAAAGGCGGAAACTACCTTAGGCAAAAAGGAAGGAACGGTACGCAGAGAAACCCCCGAGTCAGAAATACGGAGAAAAGGTTCTCTACAGGATAACGCCTGAAGTTCAGAGATTCTGCGAGCAGAACAAATAGCGACGAGAAAAACTGTTTTGAGAGTGAGATCTTTGAGAGTAGCCCTTTGTAGCGGTTCAAACGGAGAAGTACATAGACCCCGGAGAACCAAATTTAAACTCCAAGAAGGACAGATAGGGCGTACCGGAGGTCGCAAATGTTTAACTCCTTTTAAAAATCGTGCAACGTCCGGGTGCATGGCAATGGAAAGTCCGTCAAGTTTACCGCGGTAACAGCCTAAGGCTGCCACCTGCACACGAAGGAAAATTAGTTTCTTACCTGATAATTTTCGTTCCTGTAGTACCAAGGATCAGTCCAGGACACCTGGGTTGTGACTCCGCACCAGTAGATGGAGACAGACTAAAACTTGTGGGCGGAGCCATATATGCCCCTGTGCCAGTCACAGCCCCTCAGTCTTACGGAATGTCAAAGTAGAACACAACCAGAGAAGTAAACAAACTAGCTACCGCTAACTAACGGGGAAAGAAACACCCCTTCTGGAAACGGACTCTCCAACCGAGAGAGCGAACAAGCGGAACAGAGCAAATCAAAACACAGAGCGGACTCTCCATTACTTCAGCGCAGCACTGCGGGCGGGATCCTGGACTGATCCTTGGTACTACAGGAACGAAAATTATCAGGTAAGAAACTAATTTTCCTTTCCCTGTACGTACCAGGATCAGTCCAGGACACCTGGGATGTACCAGAGCAACCTACTGAGGGTGGGAAGCAGAGAGTCCCGCTCGGAGTACCCTCTCTCCAAAACCCCCGGAATCGGTAGCCCGGACATCCAGCCGGTAATGCCGGATAAAAGTATGCAACGACTTCCAGGTGGCCGCCCTACAAATCTCTTGAGGCGACACCTGAGAAGCTTCCGCCCAAGACGCTGCTTGAGATCGAGTCGAGTGAGCCCGCAGCCCCACGGGAAGAGGTTTTCCCCGCACCAAGTACGCCGAACCAATGGCCTCCTTGAGCCAACGAGCGATCGTTGTGCGGGACGCTGCAGCTCCTTTCTTTGGTCCAGAGAACAGGACAAACAGATGATCAGTGACCCGAAACGGATTAGTGACGTCCAGATATCGGAGAAGGGATCTCCGCACGTCCAGCCTCCGTAACTCCCTCTCTTCGGTAGCAGAGGAGTCTCCGCACGCAAAAGCGGGCAACTCCACCGATTGATTCACGTGAAAAGACGAGACCACTTTCGGTAGAAAAGAAGGAACCGTCCGTAAGGAAACCCCCGAATCGGAGATACGCAAGAAAGGTTCCCTACAGGACAGGGCCTGTAACTCGGAAACACGCCGTGCCGAGGCAATCGCCACCAAGAATGCCGTTTTTAAAGTGAGATCCTTAAGAGTCGCGCGTTTCAAGGGCTCAAACGGCGCCGTGCATAGAGCGGAGAGAACCCAATTGAGGTTCCAAGCCGGACAAGGATGACGTAACGGGGGGCGAAGGTGCTTAGCACCCCGAAGGAAACGAGCAATATCCGGGTGAAGCGCCAGAGACTTACCTCGCAAACACCCCAGCGCCGCCACTTGGACCCGTAGGGAACTGCACGCCAGACCTTTGGCCAGACCCGCCTGGAGGAACGCTAGAACCTCAGCGACGGAAGCTGAAGTGGGGTCCACCCCTCGCTGCACGCACCAGTCCTCAAAGACGACCCAGACACGGACGTAAGCCAAAGACGTCGACTGCTTCCTGGAACGCAGTAGCGTGGCCACCACCGCATCTGAATAACCTTTTCTCTTCAGTCGATTCCTCTCAAAAGCCATGCCGCGAGACAGAAGTGATCCGCATCCTCCAAACAGACGGGGCCCTGATGGAGTAGGGCCGCCATTCCCTGGAACCGAAGGGGTGCCGCTACTGCCAGTTGTACGAGGTCTGCGAACCACGGCCGGCGAGGCCACTCCGGTGCCACCAAGATCACGTTGGCCGGATGCAACTCTATGCGCCGTAGAATCTTGCCGATCATCGGCCACGGGGGAAACACGTAGAGCAGCACATCCGTCGGCCAGGGAAGCACCAACGCATCGACGCCTTCTGCCCCCCGCTCCCGACGTCGACTGTAAAATCGCGGGGCCTTCGCGTTGTGCCACGTGGCCATCAGATCCATGTGGGGCACCCCCCACGTTTCGCAAATGAGAAGAAACGCTTCGTCCCCCAGCTCCCATTCTCCGGGATCCAGACGATGACGGCTGAGATAGTCCGCCTGCACGTTGTCGACTCCCGCAATGTGAGACGATGCGAGGTTGCTGAGATGTAGCTCCGACCAGGCCATCAAGCGCTGAGCTTCTTCTGCCACCTGGGGGCTCCGGGTCCCCCCCTGCCGGTTGATGTATGCCACGGTGGTCGCATTGTCCGACAACACTCGGACTGCCTTTCCCCGCAGCAATGGTAGAAAAGCCTGCAGGGCCAGACGGACCGCTCTGGTCTCTAGGCGATTGATAGACCACTGGGCTTGCGACACTGACCATAGGCCCTGAACTGAGCTCCCTAGGCAGACCGCTCCCCAACCGGAGAGGCTGGCATCCGTGGTCACCACTGTCCAACTGGGCACCAGGAGAGAGGCTCCGGCGGAAAGATGACTGGGGTCCAGCCACCAACGCAGGCTGGACCTCGCGTGTCCCGCTAGAGGAAGCGGTAAGTGGAAATCCTCCGAGACCGGCTTCCAGCGGGAAAGCAAGGATGACTGTAAGGGTCGCAGATGAGCGAACGCCCATGGCACCAGCGCCAGCGTGGAAGCCATAGACCCGAGGACCGTAAGGTAGTCGCAGACCCGCGGTTGGCGGAGAGACAACAAGCGTTGTACCTGAGTTTGCAACTTGACCATCCGTTCGAGGGACAGAAACACCTTGCCCTGCTTCGTGTCGAAAAGAGCTCCCAGATATTCCAAGGTCTGCGTGGGTGTCAGATGACTCTTGCTGAAGTTGACCACCCATCCCAGGGACTGCAACAGATGGAGGACCCTGGCCACCGCCATCCGACACTGAACCTCGGACTTCGCCCGAATCAACCAATCGTCCAGGTACGGATGGACCAGGAGACCTTCTCGGCGCAGTTGCGCCGCCACCACGACCATCACCTTCGTGAACGTACGAGGGGCCGTTGCGAGCCCAAAGGGGAGCGCCCGAAACTGGTAATGCCGACCCAGAATGCAGAATCTGAGGAAGCGTTGGAACGACGGCTGGATGCCTATGTGAAGATACGCCTCAGTGAGGTCCAGGGAGGCCAGGAACTCGCCTGGCCGGACCGCGGCGATGACTGACCGGATCGTCTCCATTTTGAAGCGAGGAACGCGAAGGCATCGGTTCACCCCTTTGAGATCCAGAAATGGTCGGGACGTGCCGTCCTTCTTTGGTACGATGAAGTAAATGGAGTAACGGCCCTTTCCTCGTTGGCTGACCGGAACGGGGGAGATAGCTCCCAAGTCCTCTAGGCGGCGGATGGTGTCTAGCACCGCCGCCTTCTTCTCGGGAGCCTTGCAAGGTGAGACAAGGAACTTGTCCACTGGAATGCGAGCAAAATCTAACGCGTAGCCGTGTCTTATCACGGTGAGGACCCACTGGTCCGACGTTATTCCGGCCCATCTCTCGTAGAACGACAGCAACCGCGCCCCGACGTTGGGAACGGCGTGCTGAGGCTGCGGCGGGAGAAGGGCCGACCCCCTTTCATTGTGAAGATTTGGGCGCCGTGATGGCCAGGGCACCCCCTGGTCTACCAAAGCGCCTCCCACGAAAGGACTGCTGCTGCTGCTGCCACTGTGGGGTACGGGAGGAGGAAGACCTGAACGAGTGCCCCGACGACCTTTGAGGCCGCGCCCTCCTGGGCCCACGAAAGCGGGACCTGGCTGAAAAGGAAGGCCGCGACCTGGATCTATCTTCGGGCAACCTGAAAGCCCTATTTTCCCCCAGGGAAGCCATCAAGTCATCTAATTCCTTGCCGAACAGCAATTTACCCTTGAATGGCAGCGCCCCGAGGTGAGCCTTAGAAGAGCCATCCGCCGCCCAGTTGCGTAGCCACAGGAGGCGGCGCGCCGAGACAGACGCCACCATGGATCTAGACGAAGTGCGCAGCAGATCGTGGAGTGCATCTGCGCCATATGCTATTACCGCTTCCAACTTATCCGCTTGCGCTGCCTCGTCTGCCGAAAGATCCGCATTGGCTTGAAGGACCTGAGCCCAGCGTAAGCCAGCTCTCAAAGCAAAATTCGTACACATGGCGGCCCGAATTCCTAGCGCTGAAACCTCAAAAATCTTCTTGAGCTGTACTTCCAGCTTCCTGTCCTGAAGGTCCCGAAGGGCTGTCGCACCCGTAACCGGGATAGTAGATCTCTTCGTTACCGCCGAAACCGCCGAATCCACCTTGGGAAACTTGAGAAGGTCCAGCGCATCCTCCGGGAGCGGGTAAAGTTTGTCCATGGCCTTGCTGACCTTCAACCCTAACTCCGGAGTGTCCCATTCCCGGAACATGATGTCTGTTGAAGAAAAATGGAACGGAAAAGCAACTGCTGGACCCGTGAGGCCTAACAGGACCGGATCCATGTTCGCTTCCTGACGAACCTTTTTTTTTTTTTTTTTTTTTAAACAAAAAAGCCTGTCGCTGTCCACGGTCCTGGAGCCCTAATCCAGCAGGGGTGAGTGAACCGGGCTCCCCGGTGTCACCCCTGACGCTGCTACTAGGCCAGCTGGGTCCTCGACCCTAGCAGCGGCCTCAACCAGGGGGGGGTGGTCCCCTCAGAACCTCACAACCCCCCTGGGAGGCAGGGCGAAAGGGACCTAAGGGACAATTTAGAAAATTACCCAAACAGAAAACACCGTAGCCTAAACTGGCCTAAAGAAATAAAAAGAACCGACCCTGACGGAGTACCAGAACCAGGGCAGGCAGGGCTGTGACCGGACCTGCACCATCTACTGGAGACAGAGTAAGACTGAGGGGCTGTGACTGGCACAGGGGCATATATGGCTCCGCCCACAAGTTTTAGTCTGTCTCCATCTACTGGTGCGGAGTCACAACCCAGGTGTCCTGGACTGATCCTGGTACGTACAGGGAAAGAGAATTATAGGACAAACCTTTCTTTAGACCTTCTTGCAAAAAAGCCAGAATATGAGAGACCGTAGCCTGCCGTGACGACACTTTCAAACCCTGGCACCAAGAGTCAAAAACTTTCCATACCCTGACCTAAGCAACCGAGGTAGAGGGCTTCCGAGCCTGTAGAAGAGTAGTAATGACCGACTCAGAATATCCCCTCTTTCTCAATTGCCGCCTCTCATAAGCCAAGCTGCTAGACAAAAGCGATCGGCCTGGTCGAAAAATACTGGACCCTGCCGTAGGAGACGAGGCAGATGACCGAGACGCAAGGGGCCGTCCACCGCTAGGTTGATGAGGTCGGCGAACCATGGCCTCCTTGGCCACTCCGGAGCTACCAGAACGACGGGTCCTGCGTGGGATTCGATCCGATGCAATATTTTTCCCACCAATGGCCACGGTGGAAACACGTAGAGAAGAACTTGCGCGGGCCAGGGAAGAACTAGCGCGTCCACGCCTTCCGACCCGTGTTCCCTTCTGCGACTGAAGAAGCGAACCACCTTGGCATTCGAACGAGTCGCCATGAGGTCCAACCGGGGGGTCCCCCACCGGTGACAGATGAGTCTGAGTGCCTCGGGAGATAGTTCCCACTCTCCCGGATCTAATCGCTGCTGGCTGAGATAGTCTGCTTGAATGTTGTCGACTCCGGCGATGTGCGACGCAGCAATCCGAGACAGGTGCTCCTCTGCCCAATCCATCAGTTGGCTGGCTTCGGTTGCTACCGGAAGACTCCTTGTACCGCCTTGCCGATTTATATACGCCACCGTGGTTGCATTGTCGGACAAAACCCGAACCGCTCTGTTCCGAATCAAAGGCAGGAAGTGCTGTAACGCTAGGCGAACCGCCCTGGTTTCCAAACGATTGATAGACCACTTGGCCTGAGAAAGCGTCCAACGTCCCTGAGCGGATTGAGACTGACAGACTGCTCCCCACCCCGTCAGACTGGCATCAGTCGTGACAATGATCCATTGGGGTGGTTCCAAATCAATGCCTTGGAGCAAGTGGACCGGATCCAACCACCATTGCAGACTGGTCCTTGCTGGGTGTAGGAGTGGCAAAGATATCTGAAACTCCTCTGATTTGGGATCCCAACGCGACAGAAGCGCCCTCTGTAGCGGCCGCATATGCGCAAAAGACCACGGAACCAAATCCAGGGTGGACGCCATATAACCAAGAACCTGTAAATAATCCCATACCACTGGCAAGGGAAGGGCTAGGAGACGACGAACGTGCGCCATCAGACGCTCCATCCTTGCCTGCGGTAGGAAAACTTTTCCCACTCTTGTATCGAACGAGGCGCCCAGAAATTCCAAACTCTGGGAGGGAATCAGTTGGCTCTTGGGATAATTGACTACCCAACCCAAGGAGTGTAGTCGGTGGAGTACTGTCTGAATTGCGACCTCGCAGAGACGACGCGATTTTGCCCGAATGAGCCAGTCGTCCAAATACGGGTGGACCAATACTCCGTCCCTCCGGAGGCTCGCTGCCACCACCACCATTACCTTGGTGAATACTCTCGGAGCGGTCGCCAGTCCGAACGGAAGGGCACAGAACTGGAAATGAGATCCCAGGACCATAAAGCGGAGAAATCGTTGATGGAACTCTTGTATCTGATTAAAGCATCTTGCTTTAATCCAAATTCCTTTTGGACTATGCTTAATTATTTTTTGGCATTTAACTTCCTTCCAGCTTTTAAGCTTCCCAAGTTTTTACTCCTTGTTAAATGTAACTTTATCTTATTCTCTTCTCTTGTTAATTACTTTTATTTATTGCTTCTGTTATACCCTTGTTTTATGTAAACCGATCCGATATGGTTTATTTACTATGAAGGTCGGTATAAAAAAGTGTTAAATAAAAATAAAATAAATATTCCTATGTGCAAGTAAGCCTCTGTGAGATCTAAGGAAGCCAAATACTCTCCTTTGTGAACCGCAGCGATGACTGAGCGCAGGGTTTCCATCCGAAACTGCGGAATGCGCAATGCCTTGTTGACCCGCTTGAGATCCAGAATAGGGCGGAATGTGCCCTCCTTTTTGGGAACGATGAAATAGATGGAATAACGACCTGTGCGTTGTTCGGCGGGCGGTACTGGCACTATGGCTCCCATCGCCTGCAACCGCTGCAGGGTTTGAGTAATCCGCTGTTGTTTTACCAGAGAACCGCTGGGAGAGATAAGGAACAAATCGCGCAGGGGCCGTGCAAAATCTAAGGCGTATCCGTGAGTTATAATGTCGAGGACCCATTGGTCGGTGGTAATTGCGGCCCATTCCTCCCGAAAGTAAGAGAGTCGTCCTCCGACCTCCGGGACGGAGGAATGGACCTGCGTCCCTTCATTGAGCCGCCTTAGAGGTGGCGAAGGTATGAGACGCCCCTGCGCGGGCTGGCCTTCTACCACGAAAGGAAGGAGTCCATGCTTGGGAACGCGTAGACGGCTGTCTTGAAGCGTAAGAGGAACCCCTCCCCGATCGAAAACGGCGCTGCCCGCGAAATCGCCCGCGAAAGTTACCCGAAGTACGAAAAAATCTCGGCTTGTCCTCTGGCAACTTGAACACCTTATTCTCCCCCAAAGATCGAATAAGGTCTTCTAACTCGGTGCCAAATAATAGTTTGCCCGAAAAGGAAAGGAACCGAGTTGGGCCTTGGAGGAAGAGTCTGCTGCCCAGTGACGCAGCCAGAGTAACCGCCGTGCGGACACTGCTGAAGACATAGACCGTGCCGAAGTGCGGAGGAGATCATAGAAGGCATCCGCGGCGTAGGCCACCACGGATTCTATGCGGTTTGCTTGCTCAGCTTCCCCCGGAGGCAGATCCTGAGATGTCAACATCTGTTGTACCCAGCGAAGGGTAGCCCTTTGTACCATACAACTGCAAACGGCCGCCCGTACTCCCAATGCTCAAACACTCACAAAGCGGGGAGTAGCTGGCTTGTTACGGCGGTTACTACCCCAAACCAAATAAGCCTGATACTTCACTTTCAATGCATATCCTGCTTCATCGGCAGGGGAGAAGAAAAACTGATACTTCACGCATATCCAGCATAGCTCTCTGCTTCAACGGCAGGGGAGAAGAAAAACTGATACTACAAGCATATCCAGCATAGCTCCCTGCTTCAACAGCAGGGGAGAAGAAAAACAACCAATAAGGGCTGAACAACACAGTCTGGGTAAAACAAATAAGCATGGGTGTAGCTTGCTTATTGCGGCGGTTACTTCCCCTACTACCCATAACTAATCAAGCTTGATATTTCACTTGGTTGCAGCTCCATCACTGCTCTCTACATTAATGGTGGGGGTGGAAGGGAAATAGAACCAAAGAGCTAAGAGAAACAGATAAGTATGAGAAAAAAATGTGAAGCTTGCTGGGCAGACTGGATGGGCCGTTTGGTCTTCTTCTGCCGTCATTTCTATGTTTCTATGTTTCAATGCTGAAACCTCAAAGATTCGCTTAAGCAACATCTCCAACTTCCGATCTTGAAGATCCTTAAGGGCCATGGCAGTGACCGCCGAATCCACCTTTGGCACCCTAAGGAGCTCCAAAGAATCAGCAGGGAGTGGGTAAAGCTTATCCATAGCGCGGCTGACTCAGAGTAGCCTCCGGATTATCCCATTCCTTGGATACAAGCTGAAACAGTTTATTGTGAAAAGGAAAAGCATGTGAGGGTGTGCAAGCCCGTCTAACTCAAAATCCCCTGGCTGGGAATTCGTTTCAATCTGGGGTACCGGAATTCTTAGTTCTTGAAGAACATGAATGATCAAGGGATCTAATTCTTCTTTATGAAATAACCGAAGAATGAGAGGATCGTCCCCTTCAACTGGGTCAGCTGGGTCCGTACCCCCCACCTCCGTACCAGAATCCGGAACGGGTGGGTCCGGTGAAATAGGGTCCGGAGCTATATGCCGTAAAGGTTTAGGAGGAGGAGGAGGAGGAGGAGGAGGAGGGTCTGGATTTGGATCCCCTCCCAAGTTAGTAGAAATTTTGCCACGTTTATCTGGGGCAGGAGCACCCTGCTCCCATTCAGCTTCGGCCTCCATATAGGCCTTGTGGAGCAAAAGAACAAATTGTGAGGTAAATGGATGAGGTCTTTTTAAAGAACCTCCCTTGGCTCCCATAGGTGGCAAATCTAGAAGCCCCGATAAACCGTGGGGTCTGTGGGGGCTAAGGTCCGGTGGGGACAGCGGTGGGAGGTCCTCTCCCTCCTCCGACGAAACGGCATCGCAATCAGGCACTTCTAAAATGGCCGCCGAATTTTCCCTCATACCGGCAGCGAGGACTGCCGCGTTTTGCCCGACGCTGCCCGAGCCCCAAGTCGCGGTGAGGGAGAGCTCCCGGCCACGGCTGGCCCCCGCGAAGAGCCCTCACCCCCGGGAAGGCACCGGGAGCAAAGGCCCTCGCGGGAGAGCCGGCGGCCCGGCTCCCCACATGCAGTACAAACTGACCCTCTGGGCATTTTTTTTTTTTTTTTTAAGAAGAAAAAACGGCGCGAAAAGGGGCCGGGTGACAAGCCACCCCTTCCGGAGACCACAGTGAGTAAGGCAGGCAGAGTAAAAATAAATTACCTCGTTTTTTTTTTGTTTTTTTTTGAAACGTGTATAGCGCTGCTACCGGCAGCTATGAAAAACCTCACAATTCAATTATACAATGGAGCCTGCAGAGGGTGTAGCATACCCATCTGACTAACTTCTCCGAGGAATTAAACTTCTCAGGAGGCGGAGAGGGAGAGTGACCGGCCCACCGATTAATTCTCCCCTCCTCTCACTGGGCAGGGCAGAGAGAAACTCCGGGAAAAGGCTGTAGGGCAGTGCCCTGCCTTGCCTGCTACTGCTCCTATTAACAGTGTTAAACTAGGTCTGTAATTAAATTGATCCAGTCACAGGATTCCTCAGAAAATCGTAAGTCAAACCTGATAGGGAAAACCCCCTCCCAATTTACAGGAGATCAGGACCGCAGGTTATGCTCTCTCATCTGCTGGAGTCAGAGATACACTGGAGGATCGCAGGGGGCGCACCAGGGTATATCAGTGGTGCCTTTTCAGTTTCTCTCTGACTCCATCTGCTGGACGGGAGGCATAACCCAGCAGTCTGGACTGATCCTGGTACGTACAGGGAATGTAACTTTCGCTTTCATTGTTAATTGGTTTACCCCCGAGTTCATTGTAAACCGGTACGATAAGACTCGGTCTTGAGCATCGGTATATTAAAAGAATTTAAATAAATAAATAAATAAATCCAGTAATTGATAGTTGGGCCAACACCAACCTCAAAGCTAAAAGATGAACTCATGTGGGGCATTAAGAAGTGCTGAAGTGACGACAATAAATACATGGACGCAGGGAGAAAATGCAAGACTTCTCCACAAAAATAACGAGCAGGAAAACCTCTGTCTAATGCAGAGGAAAAAAACCAGCAGCGAGGGCAGCACAATGTGCGGGATCTGACTAGGGACAATACGGCCCAGCACCAGCACCTGGTACTTGCTCTGCTTATTCCTCTTCTGACCTTTTTATTATTTCCTCTATCCTTTTTGGGGCAAGTTTCCAAAACTAAGAGGTTAATATTAAAGTTTATCTGGGTAATGTTTGGAGTTGCCCAAAGCCGTAGAATTTTGCCTACGTTTAGATAGAAAGAAGCAGCGGCAGGGGAGTTCCTGGGCCGCAGTTTCACTCTGTCTGGGCAGTGCTGATATTCACCATTATCTGGACAAAGTTATCCAGGGAACGCTGGTCAGCCAAACAGCTGTCCTAAAGCTATTTGGTCAAGAAAAGGAAAAAAAAAAAAAAAGGTAGTCAGCCAGTGTTGCCTGATTTCTCCCTCCCACCTTGCACCATCTAAATTAAAGGAACGCAGTAGTTAGCAAGTCTCCAAGCCTCATCTATCTAAAAACAGTGGTGGACCAAATTCCACTGCTCAAAACGTTCCACAAAACCCAGCGGAAGAAGCAGCTCGTACCTCCTCCAAACATCCGAGATCTCCCAGCACTTGATATTCATGTATCGGCCTGCCAGACCAGGTTATACTCCCCTACCAGCAGATGGAGGCAGAGAGCAACAGGGCCCGGGCTGATCTCAGCCTCCAGCAGATGGTAGGTGGGCAGAACCTGTGCTTCTGGAGGTAGGTTTTGGGCTTCGCGTAGGAGGACTTTGGATCATGGGGTGACAGGCCATTGATCTGCTCCTCTCCCAGCAGAGGAGTTTTTACTGGGGGGAAATGGTGCATGGCCTTCTTCACACAGGGCTTGCCTTTGCTGGCTCTTCTTCTCTTAGCTCTTCCCCTGCTGAACTCTGGCTTGGATCTCTGTTTGCTTAATAACATTTTTAAAAAAGGAAAAGGAAGAAAAGAAAAGCAGCATTAGGGGGTTCAAGCAGTAGACTGGCAGAGACTTGCGGCTGGGGTTGAGTGATACAATGGATCCAAGGAGAGAGCAGCTGGAAGACAGGCAGCCTTTGAGCTACAGCAGCCGAAAAACCTGACTGAGGAGTCTAAGGGAGGGACCCGGCGTCAATGAACTGTGCAAAAATGCCAAAAATAAATTGGAGAAAAAAGTTTTCCAACAGCTCACTTAACTGCAAGGCGAAAGCTATGCAGAAAATAAAGAGACTGAAGAGGGAGCCCGTGTGGATGCATGGTAAAGGGCATGTGGGGCACACTCAGTGCGCACAATCAAAGTTCCAGGAAATTTGACATGAGTCGTCCATGCTAGGCTCCATCTGATGATGTCACCCATACGTGAGGGCCACCATCCTGGCTGTCCTATTTGCCTTCTCCCGACCCCAGGAATTGCATTCTCCAATCCTTCTTTCACCTACTAATGCTCATTGAGTATGTGAAGAGTGTGTGAGTGAGAGAGACAATGAGTGGGTGTGTGAGTGAAAGAAAGAGTGCTCACTTGGGCCTGGCCCATACTTCTCAGTCTTCTCCACAATTCCACTGTCTGTCTACAACTTAAGCCCTGATTTCTAGCATCTGCATAATACAAAAAAAAATATATACTTTAAAATGTATTAACAACCTGCCTATCAGACATCAGGGGTAGTAAAGGAAAATTGGTTCTTACCTGCTAAATTTTGTTCCTGTAGTACCACGGATCAGTCTACGGTTTGCCTCCCTTCCAGCAGATGGAAACAGAGAAAGTTTTACTGACAGTGCTACTTAATCACACGTGCTACCTGCAATTCCTCAGTATTCATCTATACTCAAGCCAAACACAACGAAACTGAAAAACATCTGAACCTCTAAAAAGGATTATAAAACATGAAAATACTTTCTGCTATAAAAAAAAACTAACCTGAATGAGCGGCTGATCTTCCCCTTAGACTGGGCGGGTTCTGGAGTGATCTGTGGTACTACAGGAACAAAAATTAGAAGGTAAGAACCAATTTTCCTTTCCCTATACATAACCGGATCAGTCCAGACTCTTGGGATGTACGAAAGCTCCCTAGCCAGGGTGGGACCTAGAGAGAGTTCCACTCGCAGAACACTTTTGCCGAAAGATGGGGATCCCATACCTCCCACAGATAGTGTCTAGCAAAAGAATGTAGCGATTTCCAAGTCGCTGCTCTGCAAATTTCTTGGGGAGAAACTAGTTGAGCCTCTGCCCATGAGGCCACCTGAGAACATGTAAAATGAGCATGTAACCCCTCCGGAACCGGCCAACCTCGAAGAATGTAGGTGGAACCAGTAACATCTTTAAGCCAGTGAGCAATGGTAGCCTTAGAAGACTGAAAACCTCTCTCCATAGAACAAAGAAGTGATCAGACCTCCTAAAATCATTTGTTACCTTGAGGTAAATCAACAAAGCTCTTCTGACATCTAAAAACCTGAGCTCCCTCGCATGAGGAGTAGACGCATCCAGTCCGGGAAAGGATGGAAGCTCCACAGTCTGATTCACGTGAAACACGGATACACTTTTGGCAAAAAAGAGGAAACTTTGATAAAATGAGAAAAATTGTTAGAAAAAAACTGAAAGGAGCGGCTACAAAAGTAAAAAATGTCCAAGAGGCGTGGTCATTGTTAAAAAATACCATCCTAGAAACACAGTCCAGATGTATTCCACACATTAAGAAAGGTGCGAAGAAGGCAAAACGATTACCGGCATGTTAAAAGGGGAGGTGAAAGAAGCTATTTTAACCAAAAGATCTTCATTCAAAAATTGGAAGAAGGAACCAACAGAAGAAAATAGGATAAAGCATAAACGTTGGCAAGTTAAATGTAAGACATTGATAAGACAGGCTAAGAGAGAATTTGAAAAGAAGTTGGCCGTAGAGGCAAAAACTCACAGTAAAAACTTTTTAAAATATATCCGAAGCAGAAAGCCTGTGAGGGAGTCAGTTGGACCGTTAGATGATCGAGGGGTTAAAGGGGCACTTAGAGAAGATAAGGCCATCGCGGAAAGATTAAATGATTTCTTTGCTTCGGTGTTTACTGAAGAGGATATTGGGGAGGTACCCGTAATGGAGAAGGTTTTCATGGGTAATGATTCAGATGGACTGAATCAAATCACGGTGAACCTAGAAAATGTGGTAGGCCTGATTGACAAACTGAAGAATATTAAATCACCTGGACCGGATGGTATACACCCCAGAGCTCTGAAGGAACTAAAAAATGAAATTTCAGACCTATTAGTAAAAATTTGTAACTTATCATTAAAATCATCCATTGTACCTGAAGACTGGAGGATAGCAAATGTAACCCCAATATTTAAAAAGGGCTCCAGGGGCAATCCGGGAAACTACAGACTGGTTAGCCTGACTTCAGTGCCAGGAAAAATAGTGGAAAGTGTTCTAAACATCAAAATCACAGAACATATAGAAAGACATGGTTTAATGGAACAAAGTCAGCATGGCTTTACCCAGGGCAAGTCTTGCCTCACAAATCTGCTTCACTTTTTTGAAGGAGTTAATAAACATGTGGATAAAGGTGAACCGGTAGATATAGTATACTTGGCTTTTCAGAAGGCGTTTGACAAAAGTTCCTCATGAGAGGCTTCTAGGAAAAGTAAAAAGTCATGGGATAGGTGGCGATGTCCTTTCGTGGATTGCAAACTGGCTAAAAGACAGGAAACAGAGAGTAGGATTAAATGACAATTTTCTCAGTGGAAGGGAGTGGACAGTGGAGTGCCTCAGGGATCTGTATTGGGACCCTTACATTTCAATATATTTATAAATGATCTGCAAGAAATACGAGTGAGATAATCAAATTTGCAGATGACACAAAATTGTTCAGAGTAGTTAAATCACAAGCAGATTGTGATAAATTGCAGGAAGACCTTGTGAGACTGGGAAATTGGGCATCCAAATGGCAGATGAAATTTAATGTGGATAAGCGCAAGGTGATGCATATAGGGAAAAATAACCCATGCTATAATTACACAATGTTGGGTTCCATATTAGGTGCTACAACCCAAGAAAGATCTAGGCGTCATAGTGGATAACACATTGAAATCGTCGGCTCAGTGTGCTGCAGCAGTCAAAAAAGCAAACAGAATGTTGGGAATTATTAGGAAGGGAATGGTGAATAAAACGGAAAATGTCATAATGCCTCTGTATCGCTCCATGGTGAGACCGCACCTTGAATACTGTGTACAATTCTGGTCGTCACATCTCAAAAAAGATATCATTTTTTTTATTTTATTATTTTTTTTTATGTACAGGTTTACATTCAGGTACCGTAGGTATTTCTCTATACCCAGAGGGATTACAATCTAAGTTTTGCACCTGAGGCAATGGAGGGTAAAGTGACTTGCCCAAGGTCACAAGGAGCAACAGCAGGACTCGAACCCTGGTTTCCTGGTTCATAGTCCACTGCTCTAACCACTAGGCTATTCCTCCTCCCTAATTGTGATGGAGAAGGTACAGAGAAGGGCTACCAAAATGATAAGGGTAATGGAACAGCTCCCCTATGAGGAAAGACTAAAGAGGTTAGGACTTTTCAGCTTGGAGAAGAGACGGCTGAGGGGGTGATATGATAGAGGTGTTTAAAATCATGAGAGGTCTAGAACGGGTAGATGTGAATCGGTTATTTACACTTTCAAATAATAGAAGGACTAGGGGGCACTCCATGAAGTTAGCAAGTAGCACATTTAAAACTAATCGGAGAAAGCTCTTTTTTACTCAACGCACAATTAAACTCTGGAATTTGTTGCCAGAGGATGTGGTTAGTGCAGTTAGTATAGCTGTGTTTAAAAAAGGATTGGATAAGTTCTTGGAGGAGAAGTCCATTACCTGCTATTAATTAAGTTGACTTAGAAAATAGCCACTGCTATTACTAGCAATGGTAACATGGGATAGACTTAGTTTTTGGGTACTTGCCAGGTTCTTATGGCCTGGATTGGCCACTGCTGGAAACAGGATGCTGGGCTTGATGGACCCTTGGTCTGACCCAGTATAGGAAAATTAGTTTCTTACCTGATAATTTTCGTTCCTGTAGTACCAAGGATCAGTCCAGGACACCTGGGTTGTGACTCCGCACCAGTAGATGGAGACAGAGCAAAACTTGTGGGCGGAGCCATATATGCCCCTGTGCCAGTCACAGCCCCTCAGTCATACGTAATGTCAAAGTAGAAAATCCATAAGGCAACCATAGCTAACTATACAAACTTGCTATGGAAACGGAAATAAATCCAACACCCCTACAGGAACCAGACTCCGCAACCGAGAGAGGAAATAAACTAGGGGCAGCTTACTAAAAACAACGATGAGCGGACTCTCCGTAACTTTAGCGTAGCACTGCGGGCGGGATCCTGGACTGATCCTTGGTACTACAGGAACGAAAATTATCAGGTAAGAAACTAATTTTCCTTTCCCTGTACGTACCAGGATCAGTCCAGGACACCTGGGATGTACCAGAGCCAACTTACCGAGGGTGGGAAGCAGAGAGTCCCGCTCGGAGTACCCTCTCTCCAAACCCCCCGGCCTCAGCAGCCCGAACATCCAACCAGTAATGGTTAATGAAGATATGTAACGACTTCCAAGTAGCTGTCCCACAAATCTCTAGAGGCGACACCTGAGACGATGCCGCCCAAGACGCAGTGTGGGATCGTGACGAGTGAGCCCTGAGACCCACGGGCACAGGCTTTCCCTGCACGAAGTATGCTGAGCCAATGTCCTCCTTGAGGCAACGGGCGATCGGCGCCCGGGAAGCCGCGGCCCCTCTCTCGGGACCGGCGAACAGAACAAAGAGATGATCCGTCATTCGAAAAAGGATTGGTGACCTCCAGATAGCAAAGGAGGGACCTCCGCACATCCCGGTGCCGTAATTCCTGCAATTTCGGGTCCGAGGAATCTCCTACCGGGAACTCGGGAAGCTCAACTGAGTGAAAACAACGCCGACACCACTTTGGGCAAAACAGAAAGGACTGTACGCAAAGAGACTCCCGATTCGGAAGTGCGCAAGAATGGCTCCCTACCGGGCAATGCCTGCAAGCCCGAAACCCGCCGTGCCGAAGCAATGGCGACAAGGAATACAGTCTTCAGCGTGAGATCGTTAAGAGTCGACCGCTTCAAGGGCCCAAACTGCGTCGCGCAGAGGGAGGAAAGAACCCAAGTCCGATTCCAATACGGGCACGGATGACGTAATGGAGGACGGAGATGTTTCCCCCCCCCCCCCCGAAGAAAACGGGAGACATCCGGAAACAGGGCGAGGGAGGATCCACGAACCTTACCTCGCCAGCAAGCAAGGACCGCAACCTGGACTCAGAGGGAACTGCACGCTAGTCCTGTGGCAAGACCAGCCTGAAGAAACGCCAGGAACTCGGGGATGGAAGCGGAAGTAGGGCAGACTCGGACATAAGCCAAGGACATAGACTGCTTTCTGGACCTCCACAGCGTGGACACCACCGCATCCGAGTAACCGGTTTTCTGCAACCGATTTCCCTCAAAAGCCATGCCGCGAGACAAAGTGATCCGCGAGACAAAAATGATCCGCATCCTCCAACAGACGGTGCCTTGGCGGAGGAGCCCCGCCAACCCCTGAAGGCGAAGGGGAGCATCCACTGATAACTGAATGAGGTCCGCAAACCACGGTCCACCATGAACACGTTGGACGGGTGCAACTCTATGCGCCGAAGGATCTTACCTAACATCGGCCATGGGAGAAAAACACGTAGAACAAGCCATCCGTCGGCCAGGGAAGCACCAACGCGTCGACTCCCTCGGCCCCTTTCTCCCGACGCCGACTGTAAAATAGTGGAGCCTTCGCGCTGTGCCATGTGGCCATCAGACCCATGTGAGGCACTCCCCACGTTTCACAGACGAGGAGAAACGCCTCATCCGCCAGCTCCCACTCTCCGGGCTCCAGATGATGACGGCTGAGAAAATCTGCCTGGACTTTGTCGACCCCGGGAATGCGAGACGCTGCAATGTCGCTGAGATGTTGTTCCGCCCAGGATATCAAAAGTTGCGCCTCTTCCACCGGCAGTAGACTCCGTGTCCCGCCTTGGCGATTGATGTAGGCCACGGAAAATCGCTTAGTCCAACAACACTCGGTCCGCCTTGTCCAACAACACACGGTCCGCCTTTCCCTGTATCAACGGCAGAAAGGACAGTAGCGCCAGGCGAGCCACTCTGGACTCTAGCTTGGTGATGGACCATTGTGACTGAGCGTAAGAACCACCGGCCCTGTACGGACTTGCCCAGGCAGACTGCTCCCCAACCGGAGAGGCTGGCATCCGTGGTTACCACCGTCCAGTTGGGAACCAGGAGGGACCCTCCACAAGCCAGGTGGTCCGGATCCCACCAGCAGTGAAGACTGGACCTGGCCTGGGCCGTGAGTGGAAGCGATAGGTGGAACTCTCCCAACACCAGCTGCCATCGGGAAAGGAAGGCTGATTGTAATGGCCGTAGAAGCACAAAGCTCAGGGAACCACCTCAATCGTTGATGCCATAGAGCCCAGAACCGTCAGGGAATCGCAAACCAGCGGTAGTCGAAGTAATAGGAACCGGCTCACTTGACACTGCCGCCTGCGCACCTATTCTCCGGACAGAACAACATCGCCCTGTGTTGTGTCGACCAGGGCTCCCAGGTACTCCAAGGACTGGGTGAAGACTAGCTGACTCTTGTTGAAGTTGACGACCCAGCCCCGGGACCGCAAAAGATGGAAGGCTCTGGCGACCGCCAGACGACATCGATCCTCGGACTTGGCCCGGATCAGACAATCGTCCAGGGAGGGGTGCCCCAGGAAAACCTCCCATCGAAGCTGTGCCGCCACTACCCCCGTCACCTTCGGGAACGTGCGAGGAGCCGTTGCGAGGCCGAAAAGGGAGAGCTCGGAATTGATAATGTCTGTCCAGAATGCAGGATGCCCACGTGGAGGTACGCTTCCGTGAGATCCCGAGAGGCCAGAACTCGCCTGAAACACCGAGGCAATCACAGACCGAATTGTTTCCATTTGGAAGAGTGGGATGCGACGACATCTGTTTACCCCTTCAAATCTAAAACTGGCCGTGACGTACCTTCCTTCTTTGGCATGATGAAGAAAATGGAGTAACGGCACGTGCCTCGCTGATCGGAAAGTACGGGGGAGATGGCTCCCAAGCTTTCCAGGCGCCGCCGGGTTTCTTGCCCTGCCGTCCCTTTCTTTGAACACTTGCAGGGTGACACCAGAAATTTGTCTGCCGGACCGTAGCCGTGTCTTATGTCGCTGAGGACTCACTGATCCGACGTTATTGTGGCCCGGTCCTCGAAGAACCACGTCAACCGCGCCCCTACGCTTGGAAAGATGGCCTGAGGTTGATGCGAGGGATGAACCAACTGTATTTCATTGGGAAGCCTTGGGCCCCGAGCCCGACAGGGCACCCCCTTGTCTACCGAATCCCGCCGCTGCCACTGCGACCGGGAAGATGATGACCGGTAGGAAGGCCCGGTAGACCTCTGGGGCGCGATCTTCTGTTTCCCCGAAAAGTGCCCTGCTAGGGAAAAAGGACCGAGATCTGGACCTGTCCTCAGGCAGTGTAAAAACCCTGGTTTCCCCAAGGGAAATTGTTAAATTATCCAACTCCTTGAACGGTAGCGCTCCGAGGTGAGCCTTGGAGGATCCATCCGCTGCCCAATTGTGAGTCAAAGAAGGCGGCGTGTCGAGACGGCCGACACCATGGATGTAGCAGATATACGAAGGAGATCGTGGAGGACATCTGCTTCATAGGCTATTGCTGCCTCCAGCCGGCCCGCCTGCGTGGCTTCCTCCACTGACAGAGCTGCATTCGCCTGGAGGACCTGGGCCCAGCGCAGACTAGCCCTCATGGCGAAGATGCTACAGATGGGAGCACGGACTCCCAAGGCTGACATCTCAAAATGTTTGGAAGCTGTACCACCAGCTTCCTATCCTGAACGTCTCAGAGCCGTTGCCCCCGTGACCGGGATCGCCGACCGCTTCGTCAATGCCGACACCGCCGCGTCCACCGTGGGGAGCCGTAGGAGCTCCAGGACGTCCTCCTGGCAGCGATTAGAGCTTATCCATGGCCTTGCTGACCTTCAGCCCTAACTCCGGTGTATCCCATTCGCGAAACAGGATATCCAATGACGAAAAAACAATGGAATGGGAAGGCCACTGCTGGGCCAGTGAGACCTAAGAGCACTGGGTCTATGCTGGCTCCTGGCCGGAACATTATTGGTGGGGGCTCCACCCCCAGATCCTGAAGGATGGCCGGGATAAGAGGGGACAGCTCCTCTCCCCGGAACAGCCGAACCACTTTCGGGTCATCCCCGTTGACGGCTTGTGTTCCTTCGTCTGCTCCGGGCTGGGCGGAACCAGCTCCTGCTGTCCCTTTGGGCCCCCCCCGGGGCTCCTCGGACGAATCCACCTCCTCCTGCGAGGAGGACTCTGTGCCCGTCCCTTGAGGGACTCCTCTCGGCGGCCGCGTCCTCCTGAGCGGCGCTGGGGAAAAGCCTGGGACCTCCTTGGTCTTCCTCTTCTTAGCTTTGCCTGCCCCTTCCGCAGGAACAATTTTCTCAGCCCTGCGCCAGCGTCTCTTAAGCTTAAGTTTTGCGCCGCACCAGGGCAAAGTCTGAGGAAAATGAGGACCCAGAGTCCGAAGAATCTTCACTCGCACTGGCCTGCACAGGGGACTCAGCCCCCCCCCCGGTGCGCCCCTTCCCGATGGCCTTCTCTGTGGAGAAAACGCGGGAGACATGTTGCTAGGCCCGGCAGCCTCCCGCGCGATTTCGCGGGCTGTCCCTAAAATGGCCGCCACTCCTGCGCTACTCGGGAAGGGCGCAGCAGGCCTCTCAGAAACTGCAGCGGCGATCGAGCTGAGCGGGAACGGCACCCCCGACTCGTCCCGGACGGTCCCTCTCCGCCTGAGATGCAGGGAGAACAGAGTCCGTTCCTAGAAACCGCGCACGCGCCGGGCCGCATGACCGGCAGACCGACCCCCGCGACCTCTCGCACAAACGCGGCAAAAACACAGACAACAAAACTGAAGAAAAAAATTAGATTCGGACCCCCCCGTCCAGCCGCTCCCCCCGAGGAACCCCCGAGACGGAGCGCAAAGAAGATCCCGAGAGGCCAGAAACGGAGAGCCGACAGAAACAAAATAAACACTTTTTTTTTTTTTTTTTTTTGTACTTGCCGCTGTCCTCGGTCCTGAGGTCCTACTCCAGCGGGGGTGAGTGAACCGGGCTCCCCGGTGTCACCCCCGACGCTGCCACTAGTTCAGCCGGGCCCTCAGCCCTGGCAGCGGCCTCAACCAGGGGGGGATAGTCCCCTCAGGACCTTCAAACCCCCCTGGGAGGCAGGACGGACCGGATTCCTTCAAACTTTCCAAACTAAAATAAATTTCTTGAAACTCAAACTAAACAGCACTGAGAAAAAAAAAAGCAACAAACCACCCTGACTGACTAAAAAAGACCCAGGGCGGGAAGAGGCTGTGACCGCACCTGCACCATCTACTGGAGACAGAGTAAGACTGAGGGGCTGTGACTGGCACAGGGGCATATATGGCTCCGCCCACAAGTTTTGCTCTGTCTCCATCTACTGGTGCGGAGTCACAACCCAGGTGTCCTGGACTGATCCTGGTACGTACAGGGAAGGCATTTTCTTATGTTCTTAAATCTGAAGGAATGGATCCAGACATAACAGAGCCTGCAATTCAGAAATCCTTCTAGCGGAACCTATGGCCTCCAGAAACACCACCTTTAGAATCAAGTCCTTCAAAGTCGCTCTCCAAAGCGGTTCAAAAGGAGCCTCACATAAACCCCTGAGGACAAGATTAAGATTCCAGGAAGGACAAACTTGACAAAGTGGGGGACGCAAGTTCTTCGTCCCTCAAAGAAAACGAAGGACGCCTGGATGTGCCGAACTAGAAGTGCCGTTAACCTTGCCACGAAGGCAACCTACAGCCACTATTTGCACTTTAAGAGAGCTAAGACAAGCCTTTGGCGAATCCATCCTGCAGGAAGGATAAAATGTCAGATACTCCAGACCGGAGTGGGCGAACTTCATTGGTGGTACACCAGGACTCGAAAACTTTCCAGACCCACACATATAAAAGATTAGTAGATTTTCTCCTGGCTTGTAACAATGTAGTAATGACCGCCTCTGGGTAACCTCTCAGTCTTAAACGTCGCCTCTCAAAAGCCAGGCCGCTAGACAAAACCGAGCAACCTGGTTGGAAAATATGGGTCCCTGCTGGAGAACATCCTCCAGATGACCCAATCGAATCAGTCAGTCTACAGCCAAATCGATCAA
Organism: Rhinatrema bivittatum; assembly: GCF_901001135.1. Classification (NCBI taxonomy): domain Eukaryota; kingdom Metazoa; phylum Chordata; class Amphibia; order Gymnophiona; family Rhinatrematidae; genus Rhinatrema; species Rhinatrema bivittatum. The sequence goes on along the minus strand of NC_042620.1, from coordinate 4,170,955 downwards.
ATCCACGAACCATGGACGGCGCAGCCACTCCAGTGCCACCAAGATCACTTCACCCTGATGCTTTTCTATGCGACGCAAAACCTTTCCCACGAGTGGCCAGAGAGTACCAGGGCATTGACCCCTTTGGCCCTGTGCTCTCACCTCCAACTGAAAAACCAAGGCGCTTTGGCATTCCTATGAGACGCCATCAGGTCTACAAGAGGAGTACCCCTTTATTCGCAAATGAGTTGCATCGCCGACTCCTATAACTCCCACTCGCCTGGATCTAATGCTGTCAGACTCAAAAAATCTGCTTGAACATTTTCGACCCCGGCAATGTGTGATGTCACTATGTGCTCTAGGTGTTGCTCCGCCCAAAGGATCAACTGCTGTGCCTCCCAGGCTACTCCTTGACTCTTGGTTCCGCCCTGACAACTGATAATCCACCATCGTCGCATTGTCAGAGAGAACTCTCACCAACCGGCCTCTCACCAACGGTAGAAACTCCTGCAAGGCTAAGTGGACTGCTCTGGTCTCTAAACGGTTGGTAGACCAAACAGACTCTTTCCTGGACCAGCACCCTGAGCTGATTGATGCTGACATACTGCTCCTCAACCAGAGAGACTGGCATCGGTAACAACTACCACCCAATCCAGGACTCTAGGTCCACATCCCGGACCAGATTGGACGTTAGAAGCCAAAGGAAAGACTCTCTCGTGCGACATTCTCGAGTGGCAACGGAAGCTGAAACTTCAGAGACTGGGCACAAGACAAAAGAGTCCTCTGCAATGGTCTCATATGAGCAAAGGCCCACAGTACTAACTCCAGGGTAAAGGCCATTGAGACCAAAACTTGCAAATAATCCCATACCTTGGCCACCCGTAACTGCAACCACCACCGAATTTGTCCCTGCAGCTTCAGAACGCAATCCTCTGAGAGGAAACACCTTGTCGACTAGTGTTGAACCGAGCCCCCAGATACTCCAGGGACTGAGTTAGGAACAAACAACTCTTTGCTATATCTACCACCCAACCTAGCGACTATAGTAAATCGAAAACACTGAACAGACTGGTGACAGAGGACCTCTGACTTCGCCCTGATAAGCCAGTCGTCCAGGTATGGATGCACCAGAATCCCCTCCTTCCGGAGAGCCGCCACACCACCATCACTTTGGCTCAAAAAAGAAAAATAAAAGTAAAAAATACAAATTGTCTCAGTCGCAGAAAGGAAAATTGGTTTTTCCCTGCTAATTTTCATTCCTTTAGTATCACGGATCAGTCCAGACAGTGGGTTGAGCCTCCTGTCCAGCAGATGGAGACAGAGAAAAACTCAAAGGGTATTCTATATCAGGACAGTGCTCCCCGTGTCCCTTCAGTATAATCATCATCAAAGCAGAAAAATAAGTTAACCAGAGTAAGATCAAGCAAGTAACAAGAACATGTAATATTCAAACTGTAATTGGAAAAACCAAACAATTGAAAGAACCGCTCTTAGATATATATCTATCTGGTAGATACTTCCGGTGCCTTATGGTTCTGATATGAAATAGATATTTCCAAACTCTGTTATATAGAAATGAAACATAGAAATGATGGCACAAAAAGACCAATCGGCCCATCCAGTCTGCCCAGCAAGCTTCCATACTTATTTTCCCATACTTATCTGTTTCACCAACCGCCAACTTCAGGGCTCTTGTTGGTAACAATTTGATTCAAATTTCCTGCCATCCCCTGTCCTTGATGCAAAGAGTAATGTTGGAGTTGCATCAAAGGTGAGCATAAGGCTTATGGCTAGTGAAAAAACTTTGAGCGGACAAGTCAGAATTAGAAAACAGCCAGGGCGGGCGTCTGGACTGATCCGTGGTACTACAGGAATGAAAGTTAGCAAGTAAGAACCAATTTTCCTTTCCCTGTACGTACCCCAATCAGTCCCAGACAGTGGGATGTACCAAAACTTCCCTAAGGAGGGTGGGACCGAGACAGTCCCGCTCGAAGCACCTGTCTGCCGAAGGAACCAAAAGCTGGCGCCTGAACATCGAGGCGATAATGCTGAGCAAAGGTATGAAGAGATTTCCAAGTAGCTGCTCTGCATATTTCTTGTGGGGACACCAACTGGCTCTCCGCCCAAGAGGTAGCCTGTGAACGCAATGAACTGGCCGGCCCCGACAGATATACTCCGACACAATTGCCTCTTTTAGCCAGCGAGTGATGGTAGCTTAGAAGTCTTGTTCCCCTTATTGGATCCACTCCATAATACAAAGAGATGATCAGAGACTCAAAACTCATTTGTGACTGATAAGTATTGCAGTAGCACTCTTTTCACATCGAGGCGCTTTAGGTCTCTACCAGGTGTGTTCGCAACGTCTTCAGGAGGAAAGGCAGGTAGATCCACTGACTGATTTAAGTGAAAGGAGGATACGACGTTAGGTAAAAAGGATAGTACTGGCTTGAGGGAAACACCTGAATCAGAAAAACGAAGAAATGGTTCCCTACAAGACAAGGCTTGAAGCTCGGACACTCTCCTGGCCGAGTAGATAGAGACCAGAAATACTGTCTTAAGAGTCAGGTCTTTAAGAACATAAGAAATTGCCATGCTGGGTCAGACCAAGGGTCCATCAAGCCCAGCATCCTGTTTCCAACAAAGGCCAAATCCAGGCCACAAGAACCTGGCAATTATCCAAACACTAAGAAGATCCCATGCTACTGATGCAATTAATAGCAGTGGCTATTCCCTAAATAAACTTGATTAATAACAGTTAATGGACTTCTCCTCCAAGAACTTATCCAAACCTTTTTTGAACCCAGCTACACTAACTGCACTAACCACATCCTCTGGCAACAAATTCCAGAGCTTTATCGTGCGTTGAGTGAAAAAGAATTTTCTCCGATTAGTCTTAAATGTGCTACTTGCTAACTTCATGGAATGCCCCTTAGTCCTTCTATTATTCGAAAATGAAAATAACTGCGTCACATCTACTCGTTCAAGACCTCTCATGATCTTAAAGACCTCCATCATATCCCCCCTCAGCAGTCTCTTCTCCAAGCTGAACAGCCCTAACCTCTTCAGCCTTTCCTCATAAGGGAGCTGTTCCATCCCCTTTATCATTTTGGATGCCCTTCTCTGTACCTTCTCCATCGCAACTATATATTTGAGATGTGGCGACCAGAATTGTACACAGTATTCAAGATGTGGTCTCACCATGGAGCGATACAGAGGCATTATGACATTTTCCGTTTTATTAACCATTCCCTTCCTAATAATTCCTAACATTCTGTTTGCTTTTTTGACTGCTGCAGTATACTGAGCCGACGATTTTAAAGTATTATCCACTATGATGCCTAGATCTTTTTCCTGGGTGGTAGCTCCTAATATATTTATTTAAAATTTTTTCTATACCGTCACTAAGTTATATACCATCGCAACAGTTTACATGTAGACACATAATTAATGTAGGTAAAAGCGTACGATAGTACATTCTAACAGGTGCTGCCAAAGGTTCAGTTACAATATATCATTAAAGATAATCAGTAGTTTAGAGAAGTAGGTCCTGACCGAGTGTAGCAAAGGTACTTTTCATGGTTAAAATTTATATAGTGTTATAATTATGCTTATAGTGATGTAGAGCTCATAGACTATTCTATTCTATCCCCTATTATGATATTTTAATTTGTTTTATATAATAGAACTATCCTCTGTTCAATATAGAACTTGTATTCCCTCTCAGCACCGTTATTGTATTATATGCTCTATGGTTTTAGTGTTGGTTCGTAAATGTTTTTTAGTTACTTCAATTTCATTTTTGTATGTAAACACTAATGGATGGTCCACGGTCTGTACAGCCTGTTCTCCGTCAATCTTGTTAGTTGTAATTAATTCTAATTAATACTTATTAATAATGTCAATTGTAAAGCCTGTTGCTAAGTTATTGTTAAATGTAAACCACGGTGATGTATATCCTTACGTACTGCGGTATATAAAAATCTCTAAATAAATAAATAAATATTGTACATTCCTAAGTACTGTGTGTGTCTGTGCTCTTCTGCCTATTCCTGAATATTTCCTATTCTCCCATCTCTTTATAAAATGCTTGTTAAAAAGCCGTGTGTTTAAACTTTTCTTAAATGTTTTGAGATCACTTTGTAATCTGATCTCTAGAGGCACTGTGTTCCAAATTGTGGGTCCTGCTAATGATAAGGCCCTTTCTCTCACTTGGGTTAGTCTTGCTGTTTTTACTGAAGGAAGCTAACATCGTGTAATTACAGCAAGGGTTATTTTTCCCTATATGCAACACCTTGCACTTGTCCACATTAAATTTCATCTGCCATTTGGATGCCCAATCTTCCAGTCTTGCAAGGTCCTCCTGTAATGTATCACAGTCTACTTGTGATTTAACTACTCTGCATAATTTTGTATCAACCGCAAATTTGATAACCTCACTTGTCATATTCCTTTCCAGATAATTTATATATATACTGAAAAGCACCAGTCCACGTACAGATCCCTGAGGCACTCCACTGTTTACCCTTTTCCACTGAGAAAATTAACCTGTCTGAGGGATTCAAAAGGTGCCCCGCAGAGAACCCGAAGTACCAGATTAAGGCTCCACGACAGACAAGTAGCCTGGACAGGCGGGTTCAAATGCTTAGCCCCCTTGAGGAACTGCACGATATCCGGGTGGGCCACCACGGCATAACCATCAACCCGCCCTAAGAGGGAACCGAGAGCCGAAACTTGCACCCGCAGGGAATTGAAAGACAAACCCTTGGAGAAGCCGTACTGTAGGAAAGATAGGACCTGGGACACTGTGGCCTTACGTGCCGGTACTCCTGAGTCAGCACACATCGTCTCAAACATTCTCCATACCCGAACATAAGCAAGAGATGTTGGTCTTACGCGCATGCAACAAAGTGGAAAAAGCCTCCTCTTTATAACCCCTCTTCTTCAGCCTGCGTCTCACAAAAGCCAGGCCACTAGACAAAAGCGATCTGCCTGATCGAAAAATATGGGACCCTACCGCAGGAGGTTTGGGAGGTGACCGAGGCAAAGAGGACCGTCTGTTTAGAGGTTCACCAGGTCCACGAACCATGGTCTCCGGGGCCATTCTGGCGCTATGAGAATGACCGCCCCCAAGTGAAGCTCTATTCTTCTGAGCACCTTTCCCACCAGAGGCCGGGGTGGTAACATGTAGAGGTGAATGTCATGAGGCCAGGGTAGGATCAGGGCATCCACCCCTTCCGAGCAGTGCTCCTGTCTGCGGCTAAAGAATCTGGGAGCCTTCGCATTCTTTAGGGTGGCCATCAGGTCTGAGCGGGGGGCTCCCCACTTGCGCACATCCAGATCCATCGCCTCTTTGGACAATTCCCACTTTCCGGGGTCTAGGTGCTGACGACTTAGGAAGTTGGCCTGAACATTCTCCTTCCCTGCAATGTGGGAGGCAGCCAGTTGATCCAGATGGCGCTTTGCCCAAGAGAACAGCTTGCTGGCTTCCGGGCCCCCAGACGACTCCTGGTGCCTCCCTGGCGATTGATGTAAGCTACTGTGGTGGCATTGTCGGAAAGGACTTGTACCGCTTTGCGACAAATCAAGGGCAGGATGGTCGAGTGCCATACATACTGCTCGGGCCTCCAGACAATTGATGTGCCATCGGGCTTGGACTGGGGACCATTGTCACTGGGTAGACTGATTCTGACACACCTCTCCCCAGCCGGAAAGGTTGGCATCCGTCTAACAATAATCTACTGGGGCATCCCCTTCAACAGGTGAGCGAGAGAGAGCCACCACTGCATGCTGGCGATGATAGAGTCAGAGAGCGGTAGGGGTGTCTGAAACTCCTCCGAAACAGGCTTCCAGCAGGACAGCAAAGCTTTCTGCAGAGTACGCATATGCGTAAAAGCCCAAGGAACCAAATCTATAGTTGAAGCCATAGAGCCCAGGACCAGGAGGTAGTCCCAGGCCGTGGGCACAGAGAGAGATAACAGATGTTGTACCTGATCCATGAGCTTGAGCGCCCGGGCAGCAACACTTTTCCCACGCGGGTGCCGAAGCGAGCTCCGAGGAATTCCAGGACCTGAGAGGGCTTGAGGTTGCTCTTGAAGAAATTGACTATCCACCCAAGGGAGGAGAGGAGAGACAAGACCCTGTTGACAGCTGTTGAGCAGAGCTTCTCCGACTTTGCCCAAATGAGCCAGTCGTCCAAGTAAGGATGGACTAGGACTCCCTCCTGGCGGAGGAAGGCCGCCACTACCACCATAACTTTGGTGAATGTGCGAGGAATGGTGGTGAGACCGAATGGGAGTGCTTGGAACTGGTAGTGCCATCCCAGGATGTTGAAACAAAGATACTTCTGGTGTTCCTGATGGATCAGGATGTGAAGATAGGCCTCCATCAAGTCGAGAGAGGCAAGGAATTCACCTGAGCGAACTGCCACTATGACCGCCCTCAGGGTCTCCATCCGAAAATGGGGAACCTTGAGCGCCTTTGTTGACTCTCTTGAGGTCCAGGATCGGTTGAAAAGAGCCGTCCTTTTTGGGGACAACGAAGTAGATGGAATACTGGCTGGATCCCTATTCCTCCAGGGGGCCCTGGACTATGGTGCCGAGCTCTTGAAGCCTGTCTAGAGTCTGGCACACCACTGGATGCTTCCGACTCCTGCAGGGAGAGATTAAGTAGTGGTCTGGGAGATCTCGAGCAAATTCCAAAGCATAGCTTCTTTCGATTACCTCGAGGACCCACTGATCCGATGTAATTTTGACCCATTCCTCTTGAAACAGGGACAGACATCCACCTAAGTTGGGAATGGAGAAATGGGCCGGCTGCATCTCATTGGGAGGACTTCGTGGCTTATCCTTGAGGGTGGCTATCCCGGAATGGGTGTCGTCCACGAAAGGAATGAGACCATGATTGCGATCTAGTGGAGGTCTGTCTTTGGGATGGCCCCCACGGCTTGTATCTGCGCTGCCCCCTGAAACGTGAGCGCGAAGGGAAAAAGAACTTGGACTGTTTAGGGCGGTCCTCTGGCAGCTTATGAACCTTGTTGACTCCCGAGGATTTAATAAGCTGTTCCAGGTCCTCACCAAAAAAGCAACTTACCCTTGAAGGGGAGAGTGCCCAACTGCGATTTAGAAGAGGAGTCTGCTGCCCAATTCCGCAGCCAGAGGAGCCATCTGGCCGACACTGCAGAAACCATGGCTCTAGCCTGCACCCTGAGATCAAAGAGGGCGTCCACCCCATATGCAACCATGGCTTCCAGCCTCTCCGCCTGTTCCGCCTCTGCAGACGGGAGGTCCTGGGTGCTGAGTAGTTGTTGAACCCACCCTGAGGCTTGCCCGCTGCATGAGACTGCTACAGACTGTCGCCCGAACACAGAGCGCTAGGACTTCAAAAATCCTCTTGAGATGTACCTCCAACTTTCGATCCTGAAGGTCCTTCAAAGCAGTCTCTCCCACCACCGGGATGGTGGTTCTCTTTGTTACAGCAGACACTGAAGCATCCACCTTAGGAACTTTGAGCATCTCGAGGCATTGGTCTGGGAGGGGATAGAGCTTGTCCATTGCTCTGCCCACCTGTAACCCGGAGCTTCCCATTCATGGAGCAGTAATTGCATTAACATAGGATGAAAAGGGAAGGTACGTGGAGGGGCTCTCAGTTCTGCCAAGTCAAGGTCCACATTACTGGAAACCGGGGTACTCGTGGCGTCTTCCGGAGGGGCATCTATGCCCAATTCAGCTAGAACAAAGGTATAACCAGGTCCAGCTCCTCCCGCTGGAATAAGCACAGGACACAAGGGTCTTCGCCTTCTACCGGGGGATTCAGAGACATAGAATCTGCATCCGGATCCGGAAGCTGAGGAGGGGTAGTGGGATCCGATGGGTTTTGTACCCCTGGGATAGTCCGAACCAGATTGGACCCCTGAGAATCCGGCAGCTTAGGTGCCTGGTCAGGAGACACCCTAGACACCTTTGCAGGAGGAGGGCCTAAAGGAGCCTGCAGGGGAGGGGGGGTCTTTGGGGGGGGGGGATCATCCTGTTGCAGTCAACTAGTGACAAGCTTTATGCATTAAAATTACAAAATCAGATGTGAAATGGGAGGGGGTTTTCCCTAGCATTGGAGGAGGAGAATCATCATCATGAGGATCAGGAACCACATCCGGAGAGTCCACAGGGCTTAAATCTGGTGGAGATTGAAGATTTAAAGAAACCCTTGCCCCATCTGGCAAAGAAATAGGCTGGAGCTCTGCAATCAAAATGGCTGCCATTCCCGCGGTTTTCGGGGGCGGGGCCTGCCTAGCAGTGAGTTTGCCGGCATGAACTGAAGCAGTTGATTTCTTAAGCATAGCCGAGTTCGTCGGTATAGAGGAGGGCCCTTCCCCACTGATCAAACAATTCGAGCACATCCCCACGCCGGCTCCCCACATGCTAGACAAAATGGCGACCGAGGCATTGGGGGGGGGGGGGGGTGAGGAGTTACCTAGAAAAAAGTTAAATCCTCTTATGCCTGGCTGCCGGGAGCGGGAGAAGAGAAATCAGCTCACCGTTCCTTTCCCCCAAGCTGCAGGGGCTGCTGGTCCTTGTGCAAGGTACTGAAAGGATATAAAATGCTCTTACTGCTGTTTGGGGTTTGTTTGTTTTTTTTTTTTTACAATAGCTTAAAGGGGCAGAGGAATGCACATCTCTGAACACAGGAGACCCAAGGGGGGAGGGACTGGACCATCAGTATCATCCCAGCCAGGTAAGCTGTCACTGGGAAAATGGGTCCTAGGCTGATTCAATCAAGGGGACAGGTCCCCTCTAGTCCCAATCAAGAGCTAGAAGCAGAACAAACTGCTTCAGAATATGTCTTTCCCTTTTTTTTTAAATATTGAGAATTAAACTAGTACTTGCTTGATCCTAAAGCAGAGAAAGGAGGAAGAAAAAAAAAACTTCCTCAAACCAAAACTGCTACATCTGCTGGAGACAGAGAAATACTGAAGGGACACAGGGGGAGCACTCTCCTGATATAGGATACCCTTTGAGTTTCTCTCTGTCTCCATCTGCTGGACAGGAGGCTCAACCTACTGTCTGGACTGATCCGGGTACGTACAGGGAACTGCAGGTTTGCATCCATTTACCATCTGCTGGAGATCTGAGAAATACTGAGAAACTGCAGGTAGCACGTGTGGTTAAGTAGCAGTGTCAGTAAAACTCTGTCTCCATGTGCTGGAAGGGAGGCACAACCCTGGAGTCTGGACTGATCCGGGTAGTTACAGGGAACTTGGAATCTTTCTGCTCTTTCCTTAAAGACATGCACAAGGTCGTGCCTGAGAACTGTCCCTGCAGTGATGGGGAAATATTGGGTGGCTGTAAATGACAGTTCAGGGCATCGGAACCCAACAGAGGCTGCTTCCGATTGAGCTGGAAACCTAAAGCATTTGGAGGAAGCTACAAGACCAAAAAAATCAAGAGTGAGGCGTTTAGTTATTGTAACCTTTTACTAGCACTGCTCCCTCTCTAGGGTCTCCTTTTACCTCCGCTGGGGTTCTTTCCATCTTTCTTTTTCTTCTTTTTCCGATTCCGTTTGGGAAAGACCTCAAACTCCTGGAGATGCAGCGTTTTCAGACATTCCTCCTCCATTACCAGCTCCACTGCTGGGCCCAACTCTTCCTCTTCCTCAGATTTCTCAGAACTCCCTGTGAGGAAGAGAAAAATGCAGAGCATCAGCAGCACTTCAGCTCCTAACACTGTGGTAACCAGGGCTCACCCCAAGCACCAAGACCCCATTCAGCCTGGTCCCTTCAAAGATGGGACCGCTAGAACCTCCCAACACCATGCACGATCGTACAGTGAGTCAGGCCGCTATCCATCACTCTATCCCTTTATGAGTGGGGGTCAGAAGCTATAAAGATTCATCATCTGTATTTGCCCCCCATGAGAGCTAAAAAAGAACTGATGTGTAGTGTCAGAGGATCCCAGAAAACGCCAAAATTTCTTCCGAGTACTATCAGATGGAGAGATTATTTATTTATAATGTTTTATATACCGACATTCGATCTGAGATATCACATTGGTTTACATTCAGGTACTGTAGGTATTTCCCTATCCCCAGAGAGCTTACAATCTAAGTTTTTTGTACCTGAGGCACTGGAGGGTAAAGTGACCTGCCCAAGGTCGCCAAGGGCCATATTTAGTTGGTTACTTAGAGGGAGGAAGGGGTTAGTTCAAGTGCTGGTTTCAATATATGTTGGATTTTTTATACAGCGGTTGTAGAACAGAGGAGGTATATACACAGGTTTATATAGAGGACTTCTATGTCGAGGATTATATACAAGGGAGAGAATATGAAGGTTAAAAGTCCACTGGAAACATTGGAACATACATAGAAACTTAGAAATGCTGGCAGAAAAGATCTAATTGCCCATCCACTCTGCCCAGCAAGCTCCCATAGTTGCCAGTTTTCCATATTTATCAGTTACTCAGGGCTCTTGTTGGTCCAATTTCCTTTCACCCCCTGCCAATGAAGTAGATAGCAATGTTGGAGTTGAATCAGAAGTGTATCAGGCTTTTTGGTTAAGGGTAGCAAGTGGGATACAAAGTAGAGTAGAAAGAAGTGAAGGTGAGATTGATGTCCTAGGCCACTTGACAAATGACCTGGCAGGAACCACATCAGTGAACTACAGGAGTTGAAGTAATTGGGGTGATGAGGGTATGTCTCGGGCAGCCATTAAGGTTGAGGCATTTTATGAAGATTGTTTGTGTATAGCAAGGGAAAACAGGATACATCGTACCTTCAAAAGAGATACAGAGTAGGGGTGATCCAGAGAAAGGCTACCAAAATGGTGCAGAATCTGCCCCCAAAGCCCCGTAATATGAGACTTAAGGACCTAAATATGCATTAACGGCTATTAATCAAGTTGACTTATTTATTTATTTATTTGGATTTTTTTATATACCGAAGTATAGCGTTTTGCCTTCACTCCGGTTTACAGGATAACAACATAATACATACATATAACTTAGAACCGTATTTAACATTCAAAACGTAGAACCTTATTTAACATATTAATTGAAAATTTATATGAGTAAGATATTCCTTAAGAAGAGCTAGTGCTAGTAGCACTAGTAGGCAGTAGGCAGACTTAGGGAATAGCCACTGCTATTAATTGCATCAGTAGCATGGGATCTTCTTAGTGTTTGGATACTTGCCAGGTTCTTGTGGCCTGGATTGGCCACTGTTGGAAACAGGATGCTGGGCTTGATGGACCCTTGGTCTGTCCCAGCATGGCAATTTCTTATGTTCTTATGTCAGACCAAGGGTCCATCAAGCCTAGCATCCTGTTTCCAACAGAGGCCAAAAACCAGGCCACAAGAACCTGGCAATTACCCAAACACTAAGAAGATCCCATGCTACTGATGCAATTAATAGCAGTGGCTATTCCCTAAGTCTGCCTACTAGTGCTACTAGCACTAGCTCTTCTTAAGGAATATCTTATTCATATAAATTTTCAATTAATATGTTAAATAAGGTTCTACGTTTTGAATGTTAAATACGGTTCTAAGTTATATGTATGTATTATGTTGTTAGCGAGCACTCGCTCAATCACTCTCTCTCCCCCCCACCCCCACCCCAGGAACTCGTAGCAGCAGCAGCCTCCTCCCAACGCTAACCTCTTCATTTTCAGCCCTCGCGGAGGCGGAGTCCCATCGGCCGCGGTTGAACCTCTTCATTTTCCTCCGAGCCGCGCTGCAGTCTTCTTTTCTTCGGGCCGATGCCGAGCGCACTAGCGTGGCCTCTTCTTGCCGCGCAGGCGGGGGGGGGGGGCCGTGTGTGTGTGTGTGTGTGTGTGTGTGTGAGAGAGAGATGCATGTATGTGAATGATTGAGAGCTGGGGGGGGGGCCTGTGTGTGTGTGTGAGAGAGATTGCATGTATGTGAATGATTGACAGCCTGTACATGTGAAAGAGAGTATGTCTGTGATTGAGAGCCTGCCTGTGAGAGAGAGAGAGCATGAATGCAAGTTTACCATTGAGAACCTGTATGTGTAAGTTTGTGATTGAAAACCTGTTTGGGTGAAAGAGTATGTGTGTATGATTGAGATCCTTTGTGTGTGAGAGAAATCATGTGTATGTATGATTAAGAGTCTGTGTGTATAAGTAAGAGAGAGATCATGTGTGTCTGTGTGTGATTGAGACCTGGTTTAGGTGATGGAGCATGTGTGTATGTGATTGAGAGCCTGTGTTTAAATGAGAGAGAGAGACCATGTGTGTCTGTGTGTGATTGAGAGCTGATTTAGGTGAGGGAGCATGTGAGTATGTGATTGAGAGCCTGTGTGTAAATGAGAGAAAGAGAGGACATGTTTGTAAGCATGTGAATGAGAGTCTGTGTGTGAGAGAAAAAGACAGCATGTATTTATGTGATTGAAAGCCTGTGTGTGTGTGTGTAAGCGTGAAAAGATAGACAGCATGTGTGTAAATGTGTAATTAAGAGCCTGTATAAGTGAGAGAGAAAAAACATGTGTATATGTGAGTACTGAGAGCATGTGTGTATAGGTGTGTCATTGAGAGCCAGTGTGAGAGAGAGCGCTGGTATGTGACTGAGAGAGGAGAAAGTTCCAAGCAAACCACCCCACCTCCTGCTAATTCAGAACAATCTCAGGACACCTGGATATCAAACGTTCCCAGGTATGCAGAGCAAAAAAATTTTTGTATCCTTATTATTTTTCATTACTGGGTCTTTGTGTCTGCTATTTTGAAATATTTTGTTGGTATCTGGAAATGTTTTATATGAGTTTTTAATTATTGGATATTCCACTCATCAGCTGTTTCGAAATATGTTCTTTTTGTTAGCACAGTTTTACTGCTGATGATTTTATATTTCTTGATTTGTTTTATAAGGATGGGTGATGTTTCTTTTTTTCCTTTGTTACACTGCATACAGAGACTCTGGCTTGTTGCAGTTTCCAATTCAGTTTTTTCTGCATGCTTCTAGTTATTCGTTTTGGTCTCTTTATTCTATGTTAGGTGAGGGACAGCACGTGATTCAGGTGAGGTTTTCTGCTGGCGTGTAGTTTCTGTGTAGGACTCTATAGCAGCCTGACTTGGTCCGTTTTCCTAATAGGAGATGTATTGGTGTCTTAAGGCCTGGTGTAATATTTTCAGAGACTTATTGTACTTTAAAAGTGTGATCTTACATAAAATGCACACATTTACTTGTATTTAGTTTTAAACATATTGTATGGCTCTCATGGAATTACATTTTAAAATATGTGGCGTTTATGGCTCTCTCAGTCAAAAAGGTTCCTGACCCCTGCTCTATGCAGTCCTTGTAGGGATCATTGTATGTTTTACCTATGAAACGTCAGCACTCACTGACAAACGCTGAGACACGCAGGGAGAGCTTTAAAAAACAAAAAGCTCCCACTTTGTGTCTCCCAGAGGTCTCATATGATTGGCTTTTAATATTAAATAAAGTTAAATTGGTTTGTATTATTGAAGCAGCACAGTTAAGCTGCTTCCAATGGCACTACCACTTAACACCATGCAGTCACAAAGCTTACACTGGAAGTCCTCACTTTTCTAGACTTTTGTTCTCTGTGATCAAGGATTTTTTAAACACATTCCTGTCCCTGTGTCAAGCAATTTAACCCTTTGCAGTATATCTGTTTCTCTATGACCTCTGCGCACAACACAAGACCAAAGTCACAATAGAGCAGATAGGGACCAAAGTTTCCAAATGTAGTAGGAAGGACCGCGATGAGTGTTTCAGGCAGATGGCACTGAAGGGGCCCTGGAAGGCCTGAGATCTGGAAAGAGGAGCAGGAAGTAATACAGAGATAGGCATAAGAACAAGAACATAAGAACCTGCCATACTGGGTCAGACCAAGGGTCCATCAAGCCCAGCATCCTGTTTCCAACAGAGGCCAAAACCAGGCCACAAGAACCTGGCAAGTACCCAAACACTAAGGCATACAAAAAAAAAAAAAAAAGCAGCTGTGAAAAGTCTCTGCTGGGACCTATCGCATTGTAGGTCACAACCAGCATTGGAATCAGTTGCACTTGGGCTTCTGCGTTGATAGCACCAGGGAGTGGTGTGTCGACAGCTCTCAGAGCTCACACATATCTGACCCTGAAGGAACCAAACGGCGTTTTTTTCTTCGGTGCAGACGAGCCCCATTTGAAGAGAGAAGAGGCTCGGAAGTGCGCCCCAGAGCGTGCGGGCTCCTACACCTTGTTCGACATCTGGGCTGAGGCAGATCCAGAGTCTGGCACCATAGGCAAGGGAGCCCCACCCGAGGAGCTTCTGCTTGACTCGGCATAGAGGGGCTCACAGAGCAGTGCAAATGTGGAAATTCCCATGCATGCTCCAAAGTAAAACTTTACTGAGCTGGCGAGAAGGGGATGTGGCCTACATGTCACGTCTTCTTCAGCCCTGCATGTCAAAGTAGAATGAGCCATTAAGTTAACTGAACAGACCCTGATAAAGCTGCGCACAGACCTTTCCCCAGAAATGAAGGACACTACACTTAAGGTGTAGTGACCTGAGCTGGACAGCACTTGATATCTGCATGCACCACTCTCCAGAACAGCTCTTCACTTCAACCGTATAAATTTTATGTGCACAAAACGAATCCACTCTGAAGAGAAATATTCAGATCTCGGCTTTTACCCAGCCAACTCCAAAAGGTGGGCCACACAAAGCCTTTGAATATAGACCTCTCTGTTTCTTGGAGCGACGAGGGTAAGGTGGGTGTACAACTCACCGCCTTCATCTGGCATAAGGGGTTTTTTCAGGGTGATGGTTTTCACCTTTTTCCAGACTTTTTTGGGGGAACTCATATCTGTGACATCTGTGTCCTTCCCTGGAAAAAAAAAAAAGAAAGGAAAATTATGTTTCTTACCTGATAATTTTCGTTCCTGTAGTACCAAGGATCAGTCCAGACTCCATCTGCTGGAGGGGAGGCATAACCCAGCAGTCTGGACTGATCCTGGTACGTACAGGGAACGTTTCATTTTTATTTACGTTCTGCCTTTAGTGAATGGTCAGTCACTTCAGAGCGGATTACATTCAGGTGCTGGAAATGCATCCCTGTCCCCTGAGGATTTACAGTTTTCCACTCACTCTATTTGCTGTATTACAGAGCCACTTCAGGAGGCGGCGAGCTCACCCCCCCCCCGCCGCCAATCATAGGGAATGTGGGTCATTTGGGGAGAGAGTGGGCCTCCCCATCTAGCCATGATGCAGCATGTGGGAACCTCACCATATACATTCAGCACAGAGAGTACAGCATGGACACGTTTGACCTCTTTGAACGTGGCCCTGCGTGTGGCGAAGGGAATGCTCCAGACACGAGGATCACTCTTCTGCAATGGGCTGTTTTTCCTTCCATAAAAGACAGCTCTGCTTTGACCGGCAGCCCGCAGGAAGATGGCATGAGCATCCTGTAGGTGCTGGGCCCAGGTCTCCAGCAAGCCTTGGATATCCTGCACAAAGACAAAGAGGAGGGAAGAGGTCAGAGCTGGCACTGTGCCTACAGAACCCCACGTTACAGTAAAGCATAGTTTCCTGCCCATGCCCTTGTGCATGGGCAGGAAACCTCAGGAAGCCTCAGACCCCAGTGTGGTCTGAGGCCTCCAGCCGAGCACTCACCTTGACTAGAGCCACCTCATTATAGCGTCGCAGAGAGGCTCCTGCAGACCTGGGCATGCTGCTATGGCTCTGGCTGTCATGCAGGCCTTGTGATGTCCCCCTCTTGGCTCGGACAGTGTATCGATGGAAAGTTTTGTGTCTCAGCACTTCAGTCCTTCCCAGGGATCAAAACACAAGATTCTAAACAGTAAGAACCTTAACCTCAGCCTTGGGGAGCCTCTTCCATTGCAGACATCCCACTCCCATTTCTGCAACAGCCACCTTTGCTGCCAGGAGCTGCTAGAGAGCATCCCCTTCCCCACCAAAAACCTCCCATCTTGACAGCAGCCAACCCCACACTCATGCTCCCCTCCAGCAGGAAGACCCTTCCTCCCTGCCTCTCTCACCTCAAATACCTTCTCCCACTGCTGGAGATGGAAACTGCAGGGACTCCCTATCACAAGTCCCTACCTGAATCCCCTCGCCACCCTGCCGGTATTGAAATGCTTCTCCTTACCCTTTGAAGACTGCTCCGGCGAAGTGACCACCTCCTGCCATGAGGATCACCCAGCAGCTTTCACTGTGCAGACCCCTCAGAGACTCCACCAGCTCCAGCTCCGTCCCCTTAAGCAGAGGGGAAACAGTCAGTCAAGTCTCCCTCCCCTCCCACACTGCTGCTTCCTCCAGCATCAGCAGGTATAGACCTTAAGGGATTTTCCATTCCTCTGCTAGTAACATGATACACACTAAATGCTTATACAGTGCTACTAGGCATACGTAGCACTGTACGGATCTTTTTCTCTGTCCCTCACTTCTGAAGGCTCTACGCTTAATCTAGGATTTCATAAATTCTGTTCCTGCCTCCACCACATCTGCTGGGAGGCCATTTCATGATTCTGTCGTCATTTCTTTGAAAAAATATTTCCTAATATCACTTCTCAGTCTACCAGGAAGTTCCAGAACAAGAGGTCCAGGGCCAAACGTTTATAGCTCAATCGCACACCCCCTCTCCATTAGGGCTGACATATCTAGATACTTATCTCATAGGGCAGGGTGAACAACTCCGGCTCTCAAGAGCCACAGTCAGGCCTGGATTTTAGGTTCTCCATAATGACTATGCATGAGAAATATTTGCATACAATGAAGGCAGTGAATACAAACCTATCTCATGCATAATCATTATGGAGCTCTTGAAAACTAGGCTTGAGGTTCTTGAGGATCAAGATGACCATCCCTGTGTTTTTGTGCAGATTTTACATTTTAATAGATCTTTCTGTGGACTGCCTTCACCGACTATATACTTTTAAACACAAAGATTGGGCATCTAAATGGCAGATGAAATTTAATATGGATAAGTGCAAGATGATGCATATTAGGAAAAAATAACCCTTCCTGTAGTTACTCTATGTTCTGATTTTTTGTGAACATCAATTGCTGAAGGATAGAATATTTGTCTTATTATGATACTTATTTACTACCAATATATGGTATTTTGTCTTTTAGTTTCTGTGAAACTAAAATTTGTCTGTATTTTATCAATTTTTGTTTTTATTATGTATGTATATTCTGTACATCGCCTAGGCCTACTAGAGTTAGGCGATTAATGGAGAAATTACTTACCTGATAATTTCGTTTTCCTTAGTGTAGACAGATGGACTCAGGACCAGTGGGTATAGTGTGCTCCTGATAGCAGATGGGAGACGGAGCAGATTTCAATCTGACATCAGCCCCTAGTACATATACCCCTGCAGGAAGTGCAGCTCTTCAGTATTCTCCTTGAAAAGCATTGTGGATATGTGTGTGACTGACTGATTAACTTAATAATTTGATTAACTTGAATAACTTCATAACTTAGTTAAATGTTACAACTTGATTAACTTGGACTGGTTGATTGACGATAGCTGGAGACCGCCAGTGAACTCAACCGGAAAGCGTCAACACCCGGCAGGATGGATGCCCTAGGCAAATGAAAACGTGGCTTACCCTTGAATCATTTGAAAGTCCATGCATTACGGCAGCCAAGGGTGGGATGCTGAGTCCATCTGTCTACACTAAGGAAAACGAAATTATCAGGTAAGTAATTTCTCCATTTCCTAGCATGTAGCAGATGGACTCAGGACCAATGGGATGTATAAAAGCTACTCCTGAACCGGGTGGGAGGCTGCCCGTGACCCACTTAAAATTGTCCTTGCAAATGCCATATCCTCCCGAGCCTGAACATCCAGACGGTAGAATCTGGAGAAGGTATGGATGGAGGACCATGTCGCCGCCCTGCAGATCTCGGTAGGTGACAGCATTCTAGTTTCTGCCCAGGATACTGCCTGGGTTCTGGTAGAATGGGCCTTGACCTGTAGAGGTGGTGGCTTGCCAGCTTCTACGTAGGCCGCCTTGATGACTTCCTTGATCCAGCGGGCAATGGTTGCCCGCGAGGCCGCTTCCCCTTGTCTCTTTCCGCTGTGAAGGATGAAAAGGTGGTCCGTTTTTCGTACGGGTTCTGACATTTCCAGGTATCTGGATAGGAGTCTGCCGGTGTTGAGGTGGCGTAGACTACGGGCTTCTTCCGAATTCTTCAAGCCATCTGTTGTTGGTAGCGAGATGGTCTGGTTAAGGTGGAAGTGTGAGACCACTTTGGGGAGGAAGGCGGGACCGTGCGTAGTTGGATGGCTCCCGGTAGGACAGTGCTAGTAGTTCCGAGATGTGGCGGGCTGAACAAACTGCCAGCAAGAACACCGTCTTTAAGGTTAACAGGCAGAGGGGACAGTCCTCGGAGGGGTCTGAAGGCGGTTCCCGCTAGGAAATCCAAAACGAGATTGAGATTCCACAGAGGTACCGGCCACTTTAGTGGCAGATGAATGTGTTTGACTCCTTTTAGAAAGCACGACACGTCCGGGTGAGAGGCTATGCTGTCGCCCTCACTCTTGAAGCTGTAGCATGACAATGCGGCCACCTGTACCTTGATAGAGTTGAAGGACAGTCCCTTCTATAGTCCGTTCTGTAAGAATTCCAGGATAACGGGAACTTTAAATGAGCGTGGCTTGATGTTGTGGTCTTCGCACCAGGCTTCAAATACTCTCCAAATCCTTATGTACGTTAACGATGTGGAGAACTTGCGTGCTTGGAGGAGGGTGTCGATTACAGCCCCCGAGTATCTGCTTTTTCTCAGATGGGCCCTCTCAATGGCCAGACCGTAAGAGAGAATTGAGCTGGGTCCTCGTGGAGGATCGGACCTTGTTGTAGTAGGTCCCTGTGTGGAGGCAGGGATAGGGGGTTCCCTGCCAGCAGCCTTCTCATGTCTGCGTACCAGGGTCTTCTTGGCCAATCTGGAGCCACCAGAAGAACTAGCCCCCTGTGTAGCTGTATCTTGTGAATGATTGCGCCCAATAGGGTCCATGGTGGCCAGGTCTGTACCAGGGCATCAATCCCTTGGAACTGCGGTTCTTGCCTGCGGCTGAAGTTTCTGGACACTTGGGCGTTGGATCTGTTTGCCAGAAGGTCCATTTATGGTGTCCCCCACCGATTCACTATTTTTGGAAGCTGCAGACGACAGCCTCCATTCTCCTGGGTCTAGACTTTCCCTGCTGAGGAAGTCCGCAGTGATGTTGTCTTTCCCGGCAAAGTGGACGGCGGAGATCTCCTGGAGATTTGCTTCCGCCCACGCCATCAGGGGGTCTAGTTCTAGGGACACCTGTTGGCTTCTGGTTCCCCCTGCTGGTTGAGGTACGCCACTGTCGTGGCATTGTCTGACATTACTCTAACCGCTTTGTCTCGAAGTCTGTGAGCGAACCGCAGACAGGCTAGTCTGACTGCCCGCCCTTCTAGGCGATTGATGTTCCATCCCGCTTCTTCTGCGTTCCACTGCCCTTGGGCGGTTAACTCCTCGCAGTGTGCTCCCCATCCTTGTAGACTGGCATCTGTGGTGAGTAAGGTCCAGATTGGAGAGGATAGTCTTGATCCTCGGCTCATGTGGTTGGCCTGCAGCCACCACCATAGCTGGTTCTGGACTCTGCCCGGCAGTGATAGTCGTACGGTGTAGTTCTGGGCCCGTGGGCTCCACCGTGATAGAAATGAGTGCTGTAGGGGCCTCATGTGGGCTCGCGCCCATGGCACAACTTCCAGTGTGGATGCCATCAGCCCGAGGACTTGCAGGTAATCCCATGCTGTGGGACTAGGATTTTTCAGCAAGGTATGCAGCCGGTTCCACAGTTTTAATCTCCTTGTAGGGTCAGGCTGACCTTGTCGTCTTTGGTGTCGAATCGGACTCCTAGGTATTCCAGCGACTGTGAGGGCTGTAGGGAGCTTTTGTTGTGTTGACCACCCATCCTAGGCTCTCCAGTAGAGTTATGACTCCGCTGGTTGCTTGGTGGCTTTCCTCCGGTGACTTTGCCCTGATCAGCCAGTTGTCTAGGTAAGGGTGGACGAGGATTCCTTCCTTCCTGTGTTGCCACCACCACTACTATTACCTAGGTGAACGTCCAGGGTGCTGTGGCTAACCCGAAAGGCAGTACCCGGAACTGGTAGTGACGGTTCAGGACTTTGAAGCGTAGGTAGCGCTGGTGTTCCTGATGAATTGGGATGTGTAGGTAGGCTTCCGAAAGATCCAGGTATGTGAGAAACTCTCCCGGTTGTATCGCCCTTATTGCTGATCGCAGGGTTTCCGTGCGGAAGCGGGGAATCCTCAGGTGGTAGTTGACCGACTTGAGGTCCAGGATGGGCCTGAATGTTCCCTCTTTCTTGGGGACGATAAAATAGATGGAATAATGTCCAGTATTTATTTCTTGTGGAGGCAATGTGGTTATGGCCTCGAGGGCCAATAGTCTGGACAGTTTAGCTTCCACTGCCGCCTTCTTGAAGAGGTCGTGGCAGGGTGACTCCTCGAACTTGTCCAGAGGGGTACGTAGAAAATCCAGGTAGTACCCCTCCCGAATGATGGCTAGGACCCACTTGTACGAAGTTATCTCGACCCATCTGCGGTAGAATAGGGCTAGTCTGCCCCCTATGGCTTCTTCCCTTGGACGGGTCGGCTGAATCTCATTGTGGGGTGTGGCTGGGGCCTGTACCCGAGCTGGTACCCCTCTTGTTGTGCTTGTTCCGAAAGGACTGGTTCCTGCTCGTAGGGCGGGGCGCTTGATAGTTGCTCCTGTAAGGATTGAAGCGCTGTGAACTTCTGCCCCTGGAGGACCTGGGGAAGAGTCGCTGGTTTCTCTTCGTTTTATCATCCGGCAGGCGCGGCACTGGGGACTCGCCTCATTTGTCGGCTAATTTCTCTAGTTTGCTGCCAAACAGGAGGGATCCTTTGAAGGGCATCCTTGTGAGGCGCATTTTGGAAGATGTGTCAGCCGACCAGCTTCGGAGCCAGAGTTGCCTTCTGGCCGCCACCGCAGATGACACGACTCTGGCCGCTGAACGCACTAGGTCGGAGGCAGCGTCCGCAAGGAATGATACTGCTGGTTCCATGTCTTCTCCCGGGGTGTTGTTCCTGGTTTGGGATAAGCAGGCACGTGTCACCACTGTGCAGCAGGCCACAATTTGTAGAGACATAGCGGCTACGTCAAATGACTGTTTGAGGATGGATTCCAGATGCCGGTCATGTGCATCCTTGAGCGCTGCTCCTCCCTCTACTGGGATAGTGGTGCGCTTAGAGACCGCGTAGACCATGGCATCAACTCTTGGGCATGCAAGAAGAGCTTTGGTCGCCGGGTCCAGGGGGTACATGGCAGCCAAAGCTCGTCCCCCTTTGAATGTGGACTCCGGGGCATTCCATTCCAGGTCAATCAGCTGTTGTGCCCTCCTGTCGAAGACCCTCCAGGAGGGGGTTCGGTTTAGGTTCCCCCGAAGTAACTGGGCCTGGGATAGCGAGCTCCGTCAGACATTGGGAGACCAGGTCTGGGAGCTCGTCTTTTGTGAAGAAGCGTCTCATGGTTCGGTGAGGCTCTGTCCCCAGGGGGGTGGGTGGGGGGGAGCTCCCCCTCTTCTAGGCACTCAGCTTCCTCTTCAGAGATGTCCGTGTCCCCATAGGTGGGGCTTCTGGGTAGTGGAAGCCTGGGTCTTGAAGGACCTGGGGCCTGAGGGTCCTCTGGCGGAGCACGTGGCTGACCAACTGGAGGTTCAGTTTGCATTTGAACAAAGGCATGAATCCCCTTGAAGAACTCCACCCATGAGATCGATGCTGGATCCAAGCTGAGGGGCGCTTGCTCCCTGGGGGTCCCCGTCTGTGGGGAGGTCCCACTGGGATCTGCTAGGTCCGGGGAACTCCCCGAGGAGCTAGTACTCGGCTCTGGGTGGGACTGGCCCTGAACTGGATCTCCCAGGGCCTCCTCACACTGCGTGCAAAGGGCGTCTGCCTCCTCACTTTGTGCTGCTCTGATGTGGCATGCTGGGCAGAGGCCTTGAGCCTTTATCCCTGTTTCTGGTGGTGCCATGGCTGTCGGCGCAAAAACTCTTATGCACTCCGGTGCGCTTAAGATGAGCGTGTGAGTTGTGCGTGCAGCTGTGCGTCCAGCTGTAGATATGCGCCCAGCTCTGTGCATGCAACTTATGCGCACAAGGTTTTATGTGCGTGTAAGTCTATGCACACAAGTGCTTTGTGCGCCTAGCTCAGTATTGTGCGCTCAGGCCGAACGGCGCAGCGAATAGGACCAAGATGGTGACGGCGAGCACGTGGGCAATATGGCGACCCCCTCGGAGGGTCTCCACGTGGGTAGACCCTTGGAAATAGCCGGGGCCTGGCCCTGCTAGAGTGGATCAACCCGGAGGCACTAGTCCCGGCCGATGACCTGTGCTCTTCCTCGATACTCTTGAGACCAGATTCAAGCAGAAGATTTCTACCTTACCTTGTCTTCGGCGCTTCCTGATTTCGTCCCGGGTGGTCTCCGGCTGCGCAGGGGGGGGGGGACGACAAATACCTTCACCACCGCGCTCGAGGATGCACCCGCTGCCTCTCAGCCGCGCCCGAGGATCGGGGGCTAGGTCCTCGCCGCCGGACCGAGGCTTACCTCCGAGGGACCACAGAAATCACCTCGGGAATCTCAACTGGGGAAGGGACCAGAGGGTATCACCGCAGGAGAGCGGGGCTCGTCTTCAGGTAGGTTTCTTCTTTAAAATTTGGTTTTCTTCTTTGAATTTGGTTCTAACGCTGCGAGAATATGCAGATAGTCCCTAACTGCTATGGAGACGGAAAATACTGAAGAGCTGCACTTCCTGCAGGGATATATATACTAGGGGCTGACGTCAGATTGAAATCTGATCCGTCTCCAACTGCTAGCAGGAGTACACTATACCCATCGGTCCTGAGTCCATCTGCTACATGCTAGGAAATAAATTTTAATACAAAAAAAAGTTAGGTTTTATCTTAAGAGTTACTACCCAGGAAAGAGATCTAAGCATCAGAGTGGATAATATTTTGAAATCATCAACTCAGCGTGCTATGGCAACCAAAAAAAGCAAACAATGTTAGGAATTATTAGGAAGGGAATGGTTAATAAAACGGAAAATGTCATAATGCCTCTGTATCGCTCCAAGGTGAGACCGCACCTTGAATACTGTGTACAATTCTGGTTGCCGCATCTCAAAAAAGATATAATTGCGATGGAGAAGGTACAGAGAAGGGCAACCAAAATGATAAGGGGAATGGAACAGCTCCCCTATGAGGAAAGGCTGAAGAGGTTAGGACTTTTCAGCTTGGAGAAGAGACGACTGAGGGGGGATATGATAGAGGACTTTAAGATCATGAGAGGTCTAGAACAGGTAAATGTGAATTGGTTATTAACTTTTTCAGATAACAGAAGGACTAGGGGGCATTCCATGAAGTTAGCATGGGGCACATTTAAGACTAATCGGAGAAAGTTCTTTTTCACTCAATGCACAATTAACCTCTGGAATTCATTGCCAGAAGATTTGGCTAAGGCAGTTGGTGTAGCTGGGATTAAAAAAGGTTTGGATAAGTTTCTGACTTAGGGAATAGACACTGCTATTAAGAGCATTAGTAGCATGGGATCTATCTAATGTTTGGGTACTTGTCAGGTAATTGTGACTTGGATTGGCCACAGAATATTGGGCTTGATGGACACTTGGTCTGACGCAGTACGGCATATCTTATGTACTTATGTACTCGTGCTGGGGTGTCCCATCCTATTCCATTTCCTGTATTAGGAACCAGTCATGCTGCCCTGGGGTCTCCTGTACCTATGCGCTTTTGGGCTGTCACTTGCCTTCCAGGTGCTCAGCGCACAGCGATGCACAGAAAGGAACTTTCCTTCGGCATTTCGGAAGAGCACTTTGTAGGGCTGGTTCCCCATGTTACGCCCCTCCTCACAGCCACTCTCGGTTGGATCACTGTCTGCAGTGTGTGCAGGGAGTGGCTCCATCTCGATCTCTTCAGAGGAATCTTCCCCGTCTGAGCCACTGATGCTGGACACATCACCTAATAATAATAATAATCAGTGTTATTTCTTTCCACCTTTTGAGACACTTCAAAGCAGATTACATTCAGGTCTCGTAAGTATTTCCCTGTCCCCAGAGGCCTCATATACTGAAGATTCTTTCCCCATTCTGCATCTATGGGGAAAAAAAAAACCCTTAAAGGACTCATCTGGCGGCGGGTAGAGCTTCTCCATATCTCGCCCCACCCGAAGGCTGACCTCGAGAGACTCCCATTCTCGGGTCACTTGTTCCAGTAGCATCGGATGAAAAGGAAAAGCTTTAGGAGGGGCCCGAAGCCCCGAGAGAATGGGGTCCCCCTTAGTAGCCTCAGAGCTCAGCTGCGGTGCCTCAATACCGAGCTTCATCAGAACATGAGGGATTAAATGATCAGGCTCCTCCCTCCGAAACAACCTGAGGACCCTCTGGTCAGCCCCCCTCAACTGGGGTGGGCTCATCAACATCCCCGAGGAGAGGGTCCAGCGAAGGGGGATCCGAGGGATCGGAAGCCGGGGTCCCGAAGGGATCCAAAACTGCACGGTCTGTCCTCACTCCGGAGGCGGAGGCTCCTCACTCTGCAACTCAGCCTCGGCCTCCAAAAAGGCCTTGTGCATTAAAAAGCACAAATTTGGAAGAAAAAAGGGACGCTGCCCCTTACTGTTCTTGGCTTGCTTTGCTTTTTTATTTTTTTTTAAATGGATCAGGACCGCAGGTTCTGTCACCCTCACCTGCTGGAGTCAGAGAAATACTGAAGGATCGCAGGTGGCACCCCCGGGTTATATGGGAGGTGCCTTTCAGTTTTTCTCTGACTCCATCTGCTGGAAGGGAGACACAACCCAGTCTGGGACTGATCTTGGTACGTACAGGGAAAGGCAGTTTCATCAAATCCACCCCCCACCCACAGCTTTGTTAACCAGCGATGGTCCTTCTCCGGGGGTCTTCCTTAGTGAACACCGAACTAAAGTATTTGTTTAATATTTCCGCCTTTTGTCTCCTTCCACCCATTGATCCTTTTCACCTTTCAGTTTCACTATATCTCTTTGGACTTTTCTCCTTTCTCTGTTGTATCTGAAAAATGTTTTGTCACCTCGCTTTATCTCTTTGGCAATCCTTTCTTCCGCCTGACTTTTTGCTTTCCTGATTACTTTCTTTGTCTCTTTCAGTTTAACCAAATATTCTTCCCTGTGTTCTTCTTGGGATCCTTTAAATTTCTCAAATTGTATTTTATTTATTTAAATACTTTTGATATACTGATACTCAAGACTAGTGTCTTATCGTACCGGTTTACATTGAAACAAGGGGTAACCAATTAACTATGAAGATAAAGTTACAGTGAACAGGGGGTTTACAGAGTGGGAGAGTAGAGAGCAAAAGCATACGATTAATGCTGTTCTTTTTATTTTATCAGCCACCTCCTTTGAGAACCAGACAGGTTTCCTATTTCTCTTGCTTTTGTTTACTTTTCTAACGTAAAGATTAGTTGCCTTTGTAATTGCTCCTTTTATTTGGGCCCACTGTTCCACCTCTCCCATTTTCTTCCAGTCATCAAGTTCCATCTCCAGGAATTTTCCCATTTCAGCAAAGTCTGTAGTTTTGAAGTTCAAAGCTCGGGTCTTTGTGTAACTTCTCCGGATCCTATTTGCGATATCAAACCATACTGTTTGATGATCACTGGTGCTCAGGTGGGCCCCCACCTGGACATTCGAGATGCCATCGCCATTTGTGAGCACTAAGTCAAGAATAGCGCCTTCCCTTGTGGGTTCCTTTACATTTTGGCGATGAGAGCAGGAGCCCCAGAGAAACGCAGCTAACTCTCTCTCGTGCATCACATGATCCCCCTCCATCCTATCTTCTGATAGAGAAGAAGGAAGGCACACAGGATGAGAAGCCCTTCAGTTACCTGCTTTATTCCTGGGGGTGGCTCGTTTAGTCTCCATGATAAATGTACTATTATGCAGATTTCTTGGGCGAGAGAACAGAATACGTGATAAGAGTACCACCTGCATCTCTCTCACCTGCACATGTCTTGTCCTCAAACTCCTGCATGCTCACTGCAACCCTTCCAATAAGCTTCTGTTTCAAGTTAAAGCGATGCCAGTCCAGCTTGTAGTGTTCAACCTGTAGGAGACATTATTGCAAAAAACACTGATTAAATGGTGGGAGGAGGGGGAGGGAATTAGAAAGTTTGGGGCATTAAATTGCAAAACACTTGGCTGGACAGGGGTACAATTTGTTGCAAAGACTGGAAAAGTGCTTTCGGGTAGGATTTTTTGATAGCTCAGAAAACCTGATATTGCAGGATCTCTTCTCTCCCCCATCTCTCACTCACCCTCCTGCCCCCCCCCCCCCCCCATCATCCCCCTCTCCACCTCACTTGCTCATCACGGCTCCCGAAGACACACTGGCAGGTGGAACAGCACATCCGATCCGATATCTCCGGAATTATATGAGCACTCTTTTCCCCGTCTATGCCCCTGGTCTGCTCTGAAAAAGACAGAGAGAGATGTGGTACGTACTCAGTGCGGCTCACATTTGCAGCAGTGCAACCCATACAAACCCCAGCCGTCCTAATGATTCTGCGGCCTCCCCTCATTATGCCAGGTGACTGCACTTCAGTTTGGCAAAGAGAAAGGGAGTTGTTACTTCAGCCCACGTGTCAGCAACCAGAGGAGCAAGAAACTATAAAACTGTAAGGAAACATGACTTTGTGAAGCCAAAGGTTCTGCCATCTGAGAGGTCCCTGGACCTTGCCAAAATTCAGTACGGGGATAGGGTGGCTTTCGGACCCAATTCTTTCCTCAAACTGATAATTCCAGATCTATCAAGTGGCAACTCCGAGCCATAATAATTTGACCCATCTAAGTGGGCAGAGCTGCGCTACATGCACAGTTGTATGCCCACTAACGTCTCTGGCAGACAAATCTTCCAGCAAGGCTGCAGTGCATCTCACAGCTATAACCAGGCCTTCTGAAACCAAGACAATTCATCCAATGAGAGCGCTCAACAAAAGGGACGCTGGTAGTAACATTTGCTTTTTCATCAACGATCCCGTTCCTTATTGTTTGATGGTCAAAAGATTTCGGTTTACCCAGATCTTACTAAGATCACTCAGATTTGTTGGAAACGTTTTTCTCATTGCGTTCGGAGGTACAATCTAAGGTGGGGTATTTCATGTTACGGTATCTTTGCAAATGTTTGGTAAGGTATAAAAATGCTAATTATATTTTTCTTGAACCTGATCAACTTAGGGCGCTTTTGGATGCTCCATCGTATATAAATTGTAACTGGGGATTTTTCAGTGTTTTCCTATTTTATTACCACTGTGTTCCGCTCAATTTTCTATTGCCCCCCACATTTCCTGAAATATATTGGGTTGTATATTCATTTTCAGGATGATCGTTAGATTCTTTGTTTTTTTCCTTTTGCTGTTTCTGTAAACCTCAGTTTCTAATGTAAGATGCTTCTTGTAATTTTTGTGAAATTGCATAAAAATAAAGTAAAAAAAAAGAAATAGGAGCAAGTTTCTTTCTTAAGTTTCCCTGCAAATGCCATATAATGTATAAGAACAATAAATTTATTTTTGTAGATCCCTCACACTTGGAGCGCTTTTTGCAAGATAAAAAAAAAAGAAATTGCCATGCTGGGTCAGACCAAGGGTCCATCAAGCCCAGCATCCTGTTTCCAACAGTGGCCAATCCAGGCCACAAGAACCTGGCAAGTACCCAAACACTAAGAAGATCCCATGCTACTGATGCAATTAATAGCAGTGGCTATTCCCTAAGAAGGGAGGAGGAGTAGCCTAGTGGTTAGAGCAGTGGCTATGAACCAGGAGACCAGGGTTCAAGTCCTGCTGTTGCTCCTTGTGACCTTGGGCAAGTCACTTTACCCTCCAGTTTTTGTACCCGAGGCACTGGTAAGTTTTTGTACCAGTGCCTCAGGTACAAAAACTTAAGATTCCCATAGGGAAATACCTACAGTACCTGAATGTAAACTGATGTGATATCGCAGATCAAATGTCTGTATATAAAATAATAAATAAGTAAACTTGATTAATAGCAACTTATCCGAACCTTTTTTAAACCCAGCTATACTAACTGCACTAACCACATCCTCGGGCAACAAATTCCAGAGCTTAATTGTGCATTGAGTGAAAAAGAATTTTCTATGATTAATTTTAAATGTGCTACTTACTAACTTCATGGAGGGCCACCTAGTCCTATTATCCCAAAAAGTAAATAACCGATTCACATCTACTTGTTCAAGACCTCTCATGATTTTAAAGACCTCGCCCTTCTCTGTGCCTTTTCTAATTCTGCTATATTTTCTTGAGATGCGGTGACCAGAACTGCACACAATACTCAAGATGAGCTTGCACCATGGAGTGATACAGAGGCATTATGATATTCTCTGTTTTATTCTCCATTCCTTTCCTAATAATCCCCAGCATTCTGTTTGTGTATGATATATGAACACAAGATGAGGATGCACCATGGAGTGATACAGAGGCATTATGATATTCTCTGTTTATTCTCCATTCCTTTCCTAATAATCCCCAGCATTCTGTTTGTGTTTGATATATGAACACAAGATGAGGATGCACCATGGAGTGATACAGAGACATTATGATATTCTCTGTTTTATTCTCCATTCCTTTCCTAATAATCCCCAGCATTCTGTGTGTGTATGATATATGAACACAAGATGAGGATGCACCATGGAGTGATACAGAGGCATTAGGATATTCTCTGTTTTATTCTCCATTCCTTTCCTAATAATCCCCAGCATTCTGTTTGTGTATGATATATGAACACAAGATGAGGATGCACCATGGAGTGATACAGAGACATTATGAGTTCTCTGTTTTATTCTCCATTCCTTTCCTAATAATCCCCAGCATTCTGTGTGTGTATGATATATGAACACAAGGTGAGGATGCACCATGGAGTGATACAGAGACATTATGATATTCTCTGTTTTATTCTCCATTCCTTCCCTAATAATCCCCAGCATTCTGTTTGTGTATGATATATGAACACAAGATGAGGATGCACCATGGAGAGATACAGAGGCATTAGGATATTCTCTGTTTTATTCTCCATTCCTTTCCTAATAATCCCCAGCATTCTGTTTGTGTATGATATATGAACACAAGATGAGGATGCACCATGGAGTGATACAGAGGCATTATGATATTCTCTGTTTCATTCTCTATTCCTTTCCTAATAATCCCCAGCATTCTGTTTGTGTATGATATATGAACACAAGATGAGGTCGCACCATGGAGTGATACAGAGGCATTATGATATTCTCTGTTTTATTCTCCATTCCTTTCCTAATAATCCCGTGCATTCTGTTTGTGTATGATATATGAACACAAGATGAGGATGCACCATGGAGTGATACAGAGGCATTATGATATTCTCTGTTTTATTCTCCATTCCTTTCCTAATAATCTCCAGCATTCTGTTTGTGTATGATATATGAACACAAGATGAGGATGCACCATGGAGTGATACAGAGGCATTATGATATTCTCTGTTTTATTCTCCATTCCTTTCCTAATAATCCCCAGCATTCTGTTTGTGTATGATATATGAACACAAGATGAGGATGCACCATGGAGTGATACAGAGGCATTATGATATTCTCTGTTTTATTCTCCATTCCTTTCCTAATAATCCCCAGCATTCTGTTTGTGTATGATATATGAACACAAGATGAGGATGCACCATGGAGTGATACAGAGGCATTATGATATTCTCTGTTTTATTCTCCATTCCTTTCCTAATAATCCCCAGCATTCTGTGTGTGTATGATATATGAACACAAGATGAGGTCGCACCATGGAGTGATACAGAGACATTATGATATTCTCTGTTTTATTCTCCATTCCTTTCCTAATAATCCCCAGCATTCTGTTTGTGTATGATATATGAACACAAGATGAGGTCGCACCATGGAGTGATACAGAGGCATTATGATATTCTCTGTTTTATTCTCCATTCCTTTCCTAATAATCCCCAGCATTCTGTTTGTGTATGATATATGAACACAAGATGAGGATGCACCATGGAGCGATACAGAGGCATTATGATATTCTCTGTTTTATTCTCCATTCCTTTCCTAATAATCTCCAGCATTCTGTTTGTGTATGATATATGAACACAAGATGAGGATGCACCATGGAGTGATACAGAGACATTATGATATTCTCTGTTTTATTCTCCATTCCTTTCCTAATAATCCCCAGCATTCTGTTTGTGTATGATATATGAACACAAGATGAGGATGCACCATGGAGCGATACAGAGGCATTATGATATTCTCTGTTTTATTCTCCATTCCTTTCCTAATAATCCCCAGCATTCTGTTTGTGTATGATATATGAACACAAGATGAGGATGCACCATGGAGTGATACAGAGACATTATGAGTTCTCTGTTTTATTCTTCATTCCTTTCCTAATAATCCCCAGCATTCTGTTTGTGTATGATATATGAACACAAGATGAGGATGCACCATGGAGTGATACAGAGGCATTATGATATTCTCTGTTTCATTCTCCGCTCCTTTCCTAATAATCCTTAGCATTCTATTTGCTTTCTTGGCTGCACACAGAGCAGAAGATTTCAACATATTTTCAGCAATGACACCTAGATCTTTTTCCTGAATGTTGACTCCTAATGTGGAAGCTTGGAATCTCTCTATCCGTTGGGATCCAGCCAGGTACTTGTAGCCTGGCTTGACCACTGTTGGAAACAGGATTTTGGGCTTGACAGACCCTTAGTCTGATCCATTATGGCAAGTTTTATGTTCCACCTGGTAGTGGACACTACAATTACAGTTTGATGCAAAGCCCTGTTTTCCTACATTTAACACCCACACTCAAGCCTTGCAGACGGCAAGGCCTGCACTTAATACATTTTACCTTTTATTGAGAAGGTGAAACCAAGAGTCTGCTGGAGAAAGATTTGCACCTGGGGAGAGAGGGCCCTTGTGTGTGGCAGCAGGGCACCTGACGTTCTGCAGAGTACTGTGTAGCCTGTGTGCCAGCTCTGCCTGTGAGGTTGTCACCAGCCGCTGCACACCATTTGCTGAGGAGTCCAGGCGGATAGACGGAATAGTGGGCTGCCACGCATGGAGGGCGAGGCTAAGAGCAGCTGTGGGAGCTGCATTGTTCTCTGGCCAAATTAGTTGCTAAGACAGAGCTGGTGGTGGTATCAGGAAGATGCTGTGTGCACTTTCGGGCCTTTTCTTTTGCCCTTCTCAGGGTGGGATGGAGGGGGAAGGAATATCCACAGTGATCCATGGCCCTGGGTGGCCCTCTCCAAACTTCCTGGTCTTTGCTTCTGTTTTTTTTTTTTTTAATCTGTTTGCGCCAACAAACAAAACATACAACCCAATCTAATACACAGCAAGGTAGGACATTGAAACATAACAGAAAAATATCCCAAGAATAACAACCTTTATGCTCAAACATTTTACAATGAAGAAAACAGAATCCCCAACACACACTTCATCGCACCCCATTCACCCACTCACTCCAGTATCAAAGATTGGGAAGCAATGCTAGATCCAGCTTGAACAAGTTCGAGGAGATGGTTCGCTCCACATTTCTGTAAGACTTTCCCCCACAGCTCAAAAAGGGTTTTTATAGCTCTTAAAGGTTAAGTCTTTCTATCGCAATTTTCAATCTGCGCAGTTTTCCGTATCAGCGCCATCCCTCAGCAAATTCAGGGGCATCACTGGTTTTCCAACATGATAATGGAGAAATTACCTACCTGATAATTTCGTTTTCCTTAGTGTAGACAGATGGACTCAGGACCAATGGGTATAGTGTACTCCTGATAGCAGTTGGAGACGGAGTCAGATTTCAATCTGACGTCAGCACTACATATACCCCTGCAGGAAGCACTGCTCTTCAGTATTCTCCTCGAAAAGCAATAGTTGATATGAGTGTTTGAATAACTTGATTAACTTGAACTAGTTGACGTGAATTGTAGCTGGAGACCGCCAGTGTCGTCAACCGAGAAATGCAGACACCTGGTAACTATGGGTGTCTTGACTGGGGGTAAAGTCTGGCTTACCTGTGCTTGTCTTGCTCTCGGGAATTGTCACCAGAGGTTTCCGTATTTTGAGGCAGCCATGGGCGGGATACTGAGTCCATCTGTCTACACTAAGGAAAATGAAATTATCAGGTAAGTAATTTCTCCATTTCCTAGCGTGTAGCAGGAAATGGAGAAATGGGACCAATGGAATGTACAAAAGCTGCTCCCAAACCGGGTGGGAGGCTGCCCGTGGCCCACTTAGTACTGCCCTTGTGAATGCTGTGTCCTCCCTGGCCTGAATATCCAGGCAGTAGAACCTCGAGAAGGTGTGAATGGAGGACCACATTGCCGCCCGACAGATCTCGGCAGGTGACAGCATCTTGGTTTCTGCCCAGGACACTGCCTGGGCCCTTGTGGAATGGGCCTTGACTTATAGAAGTGGAGACTTGCACAGGTATGGCCACATTGATTACTTCTTTGATCCAGCGGGCTATGGTTGCCTGCGAGGCCACTTCCCCTGGTTTCTTCCCGCTGTGAAGGATGAATAGGTAGTCCGTCTTTCGTACGGACTCCGATCTTTCCAGGTAGCAGACTAGGAGTCTGTCGACGTTAAGATGGCGTAGGCGGCGTGAATCTTCAGAGTCCTTATGCTCGTCTGGAGATGGCAGCGAGATGGTTTGGTTTAGATGGAAATGAGAAGCCACCTTTGGGAGGAAGGAGGGGACAGGGCTTAACTGTATGGATCCCGATGTGAATCTGAGGAACGGTTCCCAGCAGGATAGAGCTTGAAGTTCAGAGATGCGGACGGGCTGAACATATTGCCACTAGGAATGCAGTCTTCAAGTTTAGGAGCCATAGGGACAGACCGCGTGTAGGTCTGAAGGAAGCTCCCCCTAGGAAATAGAGTACTAGATTGAGATTTCATAGGTTGTACCGGCCACTTTAGTGGTGGTCGAATTTGCTTGACTCCTCTCAAGAAGCGGGAAACATCTGGATGGGAAGATAGACTGATGCCGGCCACCTTGGCTCTGAAGCAGGTCAGCGCGGCCAGTTGAACTTTGATGGAGTTGAGACACAACCCCTTCTTCAGGCCGTCCTGCAGGAATTCCTGGATCATGAGAATTTTGACTGTCGCGGGAGGATGTTTGCGGTCTTCACACAAGGCTTCGAATATTCTCTATATTCGTATATAAGTTAAAGATGTGGAAAACTTGCGTGCTTGGAGCAAGGTGTCAATTACTGCCCTCGAGTATCCGCTCTTCTTCAGGCAAGTCCTCTCAATGGCCAGACTGTAAAAGAGAATAGAGTTGGGTCTTCGTGGAGGATCGGTCTTTGCTGGAGCAGGTCCCTGTGTGGAGGTAGACATAGGGGGTTCCCAGCCAGAAGTCTTCACATGCCTGCGTACCTCGGTCTTCTTGGCCAGTCCAGGGCCACTAGAAGCCCTGTGGTGTTCTATCTTGCAGATGATCCCGCCCAGTAGTGGCCATGGAGGAAAGGCATACAGCAGGTCTTCCTGTGGCCAGGTTTGGACGAGGGTGTCGATCCCCTGGGATTGAGGATCTCGTCTGCGACTGAACAAGTTGGGAACTTGGGCATTGGACCGGATTGCCAGAAGATCCATGGCTGGGGTTCCCCAGCGGTCTAATATCAATTGGAAGGCTGTGGCTGACAGCCTCCATTCCCCTGGGTCTAGACTTTCTCTGCTGAGGTAATCCGCAGTGACGTTGTCTTTTCCCGTGATGTGGGCGGCTGAGATCCCTTGCAGGTTTGCTTCCGCCCACGTCATTAAGGGTTCTATTTCCATGGACACCTGATGGCTTCTAGTTCCTCCCTGGCGATTGATGTACGCCACTGTTGTGGCATTGTCCGACATGACTGACAGCTTCTCCTCAGAGTCTTGACAGAATCATAGGCAGGCTAGTCTGACTGCCTGGACTTCCAATCAGTTGATGTTCCATCCCGACTCTTCCTTGTCCCATTGCCCCTGGGCTGTCATTTCCCGACAGTGGGCTCCCCACCCTCGTAAGCTCGCATCCGTGGTGAGCAAGACCCAGGTTGGTGGGGATAGTCTTACTCCCTTGCTCAGATGGTCTTCTTGTAGCCACCATAGAAGCTGGGTTCGTACCTCTGCCGGCAACTGGAGGCAGACGGTGTAGTCCTGGGACATTGGGTTCCATCGTGACAGTAGGGAGCGTTGTAGTGATCGCATGTGGGCCCTTGCCCATGGTACAACTTCTAGAGTTGATGTCATGAGTCCGAGGACTTGGAGGTAGTCCCATACTGTGGGGCCAATGCCGTTCAACAGTGTTCTCAGCTGGTCCATCAATTTCCTTCTCCTGTTAACGTAAGGATGACCTTGTCCTGTTGGGTGTCGACTGGACTCCCAGGTATTCTAGAGACTGGGAGGGCTGCAGACAGCTCTTAGTTGTGCTGACGACCCACCCAGGTTTTGCAGTAGGTTCTTGACTCTGGAGGTCGCTTGATGGTTTTCTTCTGGAAGTTTTGCTCTCCTCAGCCAATTGTCCAGGTACAGGTGGTGTACGAGGATTCCTTCTTTCCTCAGTGTCCCTGCCACTACCACCATGATTTTGGTGAACATCCGAGGGGCAGTGGCTAGTCCGAAGGGTAGCGCTCGGAACTGGTGGTGGTGTTCCATGATTGCGAAATGGTAGGAAGTGCTGATGGTCGTGATGAACCGGGATGTGCAGATAGGCTTCCGACAGACCCAGAGAGGTCAGAAATTCTCCCGGCTGTACTGCCCTTAAGACCGAACATAGGGTTTTTCCATGCAGAAGTGTGATACCCTCAGGTAGCGGTTGACAGACTTGAGGTCCAGGATGGGCCAGAACGTTCCCTCTTTCTTGGGGACAATAAAATAGATTGAATAATGCCCAGTATTTTCTTGGTGCTTGGGCACTGCTGTTATCGCCTCTAGGGAGAGCAATTTTGACAGTGTGGTTTCCACTGCCGTCCTCTTGGAGGGGGATTGGCAAGGGGATTTCACAAATTTGTTTGGAGGGATGCTGTGGAAGTCCAGATAGTATCCCTCTCGAATGATGGTTAGGACCTACTTGTCCAACGTTATCTTCGGTAGAATAGGGCAAGCCTGCCCCTACGCTTCTTCCTGTGATGGGTCTGTTGATTCTCATTGTGGGGTGTGGCCTGGGGCCTGAAGCTGAGCTGGCTCCCCTCTTTGGTTTGTTCCAAAAGGGCTGGCCCCTGCCTGCAGGGCAAGATGCTTGGGTATGTATTCTTCTACGGTCTAAAGCGCTGTGATGCTCTGCCCTTGGATTTCGGGGAGGAGAGGACGATGACTTTTGTTCTTGTCCTCCGGTAGCCGAGGTACTGGGGATTAGCTCCATTTGTCGGCTAACTTCTCCAGTTCGCTTCCGAACAGGAGGGTTCCTTTAAAGGGCATTCTCGTGAGCTTCATCTTGGAGGTCGCGTTGGCTGACCAGCTTCGGAGCCATTGTTGCCTTCTGGCTGCCACAATGGATGAGACGCACATCAGGTCAGACGTCGCATCTGTGAGGAAGGATATCGCTGGTTCTAATGTTTCAACGGGTGTGGTAGCGTTCCTGGCGAACGATAAGCAGGCACGTGTCACCACGGCACAGCAGGCAGCAATCCGTAGTGACATAGTTGCTGCATCAAATGACTGTTTAAGGATGGATTCCTGATGTCTGTCCTGGGCATCCTCGAGTGCCGCTCCTCCTTCGACTGAAATGGTAGTGCGCTTTGTGACAGCGCAGACCATGGCGTCCACTTTGGGAAACACCAAGAGTTCTTTGGCTGAGGGATCCAGTGGGTATAGGGCTTCTAGGAATGCTCCGGAGGCCCCCTTTGAAACTGGCCTCCGGAGCATTCCATTCCAGGTCGATCAGTTGTTGTATGGCTTTGTAGCAATGGGAAATGGCGAGAGGCCCGATGGAGCCTGACCAGAAGAGGGCTCATTTTGGTTCCGCTGTGGCGCGTGTGCTTGGGATGGGCCAGTTCCTTCAGGCTCAGAGACACGAGGTCTGGTAACTAGTCTCTGGAGAAGAAACGCATCATGGTATGGTATGGTTCCGTTCCTGGAGGGATTTCTCCTTCCTCCAGGGAGTCTGATTCTTCCTCCGAGGTGTCCGTGTCCCCTAAGAGGAGGCTTTTGTCCAGAAGGGGCACGTCTTGGGGAGGCTGAGAGGGGCCTGGAAGGTTTTGGTCTTCTGGTGGAGGCTGTGGCTGTGTCACCGATTGAGTCTGGACAAAGGTTTGGAGCCCTATGAAGAATTCTACCCAGGAAAAGGTTCCTGGGTCCATATTGAAGCCAGCGGCGTTCCCTGTGGGGTCCAACTGAGAAGGGGCCGAGCCGGGGATAGAAAGGTTCGGGGTACTCTCGTTGGTGGAGCCGGATTCCTCTACTGGCCGGGAGGGGCCTTGTCCTTGTTCCCCCAGGGCCGCCTCCCACTGTAGGCACAGGGCAGAGCAGAGGTGATATGAATACAGACTTTCAGATACTTGAAAGGTTTTAATGATCCAAAGATAACGACAAACCTTTTCCATTGGAAAAAAATCAGCAGAACCAGGGGTCACGATTTAAAACTCCAGGGAGGAAGACTTAGAACCAATGTCAGGAAGTATTTCTTCACGGAGAGGGTGGTGGTGGATGCCTGGAATGCCCTTCCGGAGGATGTGGTGAAGACCAGAACTGTGAAGGACTTCAAAGGGGCGTGGGATAAACACTGTGGATCCATAAAGTCTAGAGGATGTGCAATGAAGAGTGGGTGACTCGCCAGAATGATGGCTACTGACCTGGAGATCAATACCCTTATTAAATAAACATACACTACGGTTAATGCGACTCCAACATTGCTCTTAGCTTCAACGGCAAGAGGAAATATAGAAAAAAGAATTTGCATTCACAAAAAAGCGGGGAGTAGCTGGCTTGTTACTGGCGGTTACTACCCCAAACCAAATAAGCCTGATACTTCACTTTCAATGCATATCCAGCATAGCTCTCTGCTTCAATCGGCAGGGGGGAATGAAGAAAAAGGGATCTGTATACAGACAATAACCAAGGACTGAATTACATAGTCTGGATAAACAATAAGCATGGGTGTAGCTTGCTTATTGTGGCGGTTAATACACCTAACTAATTAAGCTAGATTCACTTAGATGCAGTTCCAACACTGCTTCTCTACATTAATGGCGGGGGTGGAAGGGAAATAGAACCAAAAGGTTACTATGGGCCAAGAGTAATAGATAAGTATGAGAAAAGTGCGAAAGCTTGCTGGGCAGACTGGATGGGCCATTTGGTCTTCTTCTGCCGTCAT
Source organism: Rhinatrema bivittatum (assembly GCF_901001135.1). Classification (NCBI taxonomy): domain Eukaryota; kingdom Metazoa; phylum Chordata; class Amphibia; order Gymnophiona; family Rhinatrematidae; genus Rhinatrema; species Rhinatrema bivittatum. The sequence goes on along the minus strand of NC_042620.1, from coordinate 4,133,605 downwards.
TTCTATGTTTCTATTTTTCTCCTCGTGTTGCACAGCTCTTAGGTGGCAGGCTGGGCAAAGGACTTGTGTCTTGGTTTTCTTGGCCGGTGGTGCCATGGTTTGGACGCGTAGGGTCATTCAGGACTGGTCTATGCGTTTATATGCACACACCGGGCGGCTTAGAGATGCGCTCCGGGGGTGACGAAGATGTGCGTGCAGGCCGCTGTGCGCCCGCCACAGATGCGCACAGGCAGCTGTGCGCACAAGTAGGTTATGCGCCCGGCTTGCCGCTATGCGCACGGCTCAGTTAAGTGGATAGTACAGCGATTGAGGGGGGGGGGGGGGAAATGGTCGCAGACGACCACACAGGCAAGATGGCGCCCCCCTCCGGAGGGACTCCAGGTGGGAGGACCCTCGTACCGATCGGGGTCTAGCCGTACGGGGCTGATCAACCCGATAGGACAGACACCGGCTGTGATCTGTGCGGCTATCTGAGCCTCGGAGACCGGCGACTTTAAGAAAGTTTTCTACCTTACCTTGTCTCGGCGTTTCCCGGTCTCATGCCGGGCAGTCTCCGGCTGCGGCGGGAGAGGGAAAAGTACCTTCACTGCCGCGCTCGGTATTGCACCCGCCGCCTCTCAGCCATTCCCGTTCCAGGGGACTAAGTCCACGCTGGGAACCGGCTACTGGACCGAGGCTTACCTCTGAGGGATCTCGGAAATCATCTCAAGAATTCTCGACTGGGGGAAGGACCCTTAGGTATCACCGCAGGAGAGCGGGGCTCGTCTTGTAGAGGTAAGATTTTGAATTTTCTTATTTCTTTGTTTGGATTTTCTACACTGTGCAAGTGTGTGTAGAGTCCCGAACTGCTAAGGAGACGGAGGGATACTGAAGGGCAGTGCTTCCTGCACGGGCATATTAGTGATGACGCCAGATTGAAATCTGACTCCGTCTCCAACCGCTATCAGGAGCACACTATACCCATTGGTCCTGAGTCCATCTGCTACACACTAGGAAATACAATTTTCTTAGCAAGCAACAATGCTACTTGCCAGAAACCCCATTCCCCCCTGCAGGGGCCAAAAGCCATCTATAATATGCAAGTACATTAACTTCCCAGACCAAGCAACTCTGCTCCCAGAACTCCGCACAAGAAGTCTGAGACCTCATCCCAAAACCCCTGAAGCTTAACACATCCAGTGAACTTGTGACACAGAGTCCCAGTGTGGGTTTTACATTTGATACATGAATCAGATTCCCAAAGTCCCATTTGACCCCTACAGCTCTGGTAATATACACACTGTGAAGCAGTCTATATTGAATCACCCACATATCCACAGCCAAATTAAATTTGTGAGCCAGCGTAAAAGCCGATCTCAATGTCCAGATCAATGAGTCCCCCAAATCCTCGCTCCATTTCATCTCTAAATGTTCCATGTGGCAGGTAGGCAAGAGTTATTTTAAATGAGACCCAGACTGAAATTTATTAAACTTGGGTCCAGTATGAAAAAACAAAACAAAACACAAAAAACCAAAACAAAAAAAGCTTTCCTCCTCATCCATAGAATAATCCTAGACAATTCTCCAGGACAAACACTCCACCCCATAGTGACGGGCCTGCGAAAATGCCAAAAAAATGACTATTTGGTAACTGCCATTCCTCCTGTAGCTGCGGAAAAGATAGTGGATCGGGATGCCTCCTGTTGGCTAAGGACACCAAACTTCTTACCCTCCTTGCTGGCCCAGACATGAAACATGGCACACTGGGTCCAGGCAAAAAAGCCGGAGTCCCCAGCAAGGTAAGAAAATGCGACAACGATCATCCCAACCCAGAAGGCTGCGCCACCACCTCCACGCCTTCCGAGCAGCTGTCAGCCAGAAGGCAACAACCCCAGAGGAATTAAGAGCACTTTGTTGTGCATGAACCAAGTTGACTGGCAAATAAGGATAGGTCCAAGCATCCACAACCCCTCCACATCAAAAGTTTGCTTGCCCGATACCCACTCCTGCAATAGGCAAAGACAAGCCACGCTGAAAACTCGCAGATGCATCAGCTCTAATCCCACCCGTTTTCTTATCCAGTCTCAGCACATCATAACGGATCCGCACCCTTCTATTATTCCAAACAACGAGCCCCATTATCAATCCACAATGGCAGCATTTGCAAGGGGTACAGCACCTTGGGGAGAACTACCATACTAACCAGAGCACTCCTCCCCAGCAATGGCAAAGGCAGAGAAGGGATTTATTGTGTCAAAATTAAGATGGCAACAAATCCTCCACAGTACGAGCTAGATAAATCCCCAGGTACCGAAACTGGTCCCTGCCCACCCATCTATCCATCAAAGCAGTATGCAAGGGAAAAGCCTCAGATTTATCATAGTTAATCCGCAACCCAGAAAAACGCCCCAAATCTGTAACAGTACTAATAATCTCCTGAAGACAAAACTGCGGATTACCAATGAAAAGCAATAGATCATCTGCAAACATGCTAAGTTTTATTTTTTTGGGCTTGACCCGAATCCCTTGAAAAGAGGGCAAACCACGAAGCTTGACTGCCAACGGTTCTAATCCCAACACAAAAAGCAGGGGAGATAAGGGACAACCCTGTCTGGTTCCCCCCGACCCAGCTCAACATTCCCGACAAAAATCTGTTGACCAGTATCTGTGCAAGTGGTCGATGATATAAAAGGCTAACCCATCTTTAAAAAAAAAAAAATAGGAGGGTCCTATATTGAATTCCTCTAGCCACACCACTCAACACAATCAAATGCTTTTTCAGCATCTAGACTGGCCAACAGTCCATCCCCATTCCCAGCTTGAGCTATGAGAATAGCCATGTAAGCCTTCAAAACATTCATATTTGCTAGCCTCCCCCTAACAAAGCTAGTTTGGTCAAGGGAAACCACACTCCCTATCACCTCATTTAACTGAGAGGCCAAAACAGCCACCAGGATTTTTAAATCCTGGATCAGAAGAGAAGTAAGCCTATAAGACTGCAGTAAAAAAGGGGTCCTTGCCAAGTTTAAGCAATAATAGAGTGATAGTCGCTAAATTATGGCCCTGCTCAAACTCCCCCTTCTCCTTTGCTCCACACGGAACATATTTTTAAATGGGGTGAGACAAAAAATCCCCCAATACTTTGTGGAACAAGGGGAAGCCCATCCAGCCCTGGCGCGTTCATTAGCTTCAAACAGGCGATTGTGCATCGTATCTACCCCTCAGATACGGTGGCTGTTTCAACCAAGGCAGCACTAATCCTTGGAAAAAGGATTCCTCACCAGCTTCATAATTGGGCCCGGCCTCACATAACTTTTTATAAAATGTTTCAAAAACCTGGAGGACATGCAGTGTGAAAAAAAAAAAAAAAGATTGTGATCATAATATATGCAGGACACAATACCTTTAGCATGGGAGCCTGATTTTACCAAATGGGGCCAACAAGCTGCCAGATTTATTGCCCCATTTATAAAATACAGCAAATTTTTCTTAGGCCTCGCCTCTAAAATAGTGTTAAGCTCTCGTTTGGCAGGAAATGACTTCTCCTTTGATAGCTGTGACAGCTCTTGAACATATAAATGCTACAGCTCTATAGTCCTTTTAGTCAATTCCAATATCCTGGTGAAAGATAAGAGTTGTAAAGTGCATAAAAGTTTGCTCCTAAGGGGGCGTGGCATGCAGTTGTACTGAGCCTTTGTCTTAGCTGCATCTTGCTGGCAATAAAAGTCTATCTTTACGGATCAGTTGTCTGGACCTCCTTACTGACTAAAAAGAGACAGTTACATTTGGCGAGCCAGCCAGAGGTACCGGGGGACGCTATTTTAGTCCCCCAGTTGGTCCGGTAGTTTGGTGGCGGAGCGATCCCCCAGACTTACCTGGTGAGTGGCCACCGCTGAGTTCAGTGATCAGGTTTCTGAGGGGACCGTTCCACAGAAATTCTTCTGAGACCTCTGGGCTGGTGATCCGGGAAGAAGGCTTTCGTGACGATCGGAAGACCCCTGCAGGCGAGTATTGTGGGAATAGTGGAAGGAGTAAAGAGTAGATAAGGAAATAACCGGTCCATCCCCGGCGGACCGAGGGGGGCCTTGATCACACCCCCGCGCAGTGTTTTAGTAGGAATTCTGTTCCGAAGACCACGCGCATAAGAAGAAAATTATAAGTGAAATATATAATAGCGGGAACAGGTTTCTTGTTTGTGTGAAAGAGTGAATGGCCTCGCAGTTCTAGGCCGGGCTGACCGCGTCCTAGTCGGGGCGATTGTGACCCTTTTGTGTCTGACGGATACGGACCCCTTACCTATCCGTCTTCCCTTCCCTCCTTTGTCTGTGATTCTATCCTAATGGGAGGGGGCTATTCAACTCCACTAAAAGTCATGACGAAGCACTATAGTGAAGTGTTCAACAGACGAAAAATGTACAAAACCCGGAATGATTCAGCGTTGTACCCATAGGTGGGCCCAGTTTGTGTGTAAATTGGCCTCCGGCAGGAACTTTCAATTTCCAAACGGCCACAAGGGTCCTGAATATAGCCCTGAAACAGGGGGATTGCGGGTTGCCCTGAGGATTTACCGTATATAACTGCTTGGCTCGCAGTCATTGAGAATCCTCCGTCATGGGCAAAGAAGTTAGTGGAGGGAGCCGCCCTCGTGATGGTAGCTCAAGTGCACAAAATGGGTGACCGGAAGTCCCCAAACCGGAAGAGAAAGGGACAGGCGGCATATTGGGAAGCAAAGAGCAGGCGTCATCTGCGGAGGCCATATTTGTAGTGCAAGGAAATTCACAGACTCAAGAAAAAAAATTAAACCCCTGCCGCCCGCAGCACTGTCCGATGCAGAACATCTGTGACACCAATAGGGTCCACCCATCTCAAAAACCCGTGAAGAAACCAACCACCTGGCTGCATCTTAGGGCCCACCTTGACTGTTACAAGTATTAATTCTTGTCTGTCGTTTCAGTTACTTCCCAGGTGTGAGTGATACTTCCGCCTTCAGCCGAAGTATCAAAGGGGGGAATGAAGGAGTTCAATTTCGTGAACCTCTGAAGACTGAACAACTGAAAAGTCTCTCGTCTAACCATGCCAGCAGTGAAACGCACAGCCATTTTTAATGTACTAATATTTGCAACGCAAACGGCACGTAATGCGTAGTGACGCAGTTACGCACTAACATTTAGTGTAACGTGACTCCATTTTGAATAATAATTTGTATTGTATTAATACGAACGCCGCTGTAAAATGTCTAACACGTCAATTAAATGACGAAACAATAGTCCTGATCATAAGCTACACCTACTAGAGGACCACGCTAGCTAATGCTTGTTCAGCAGTTTGTAAATTGTTTGTTCAGCAAAACCAGAACGCATGTGTGAAAGATAAGAGTTGTAAAGTGCATAAAAGTTTGCTCCTAAGGGGGCGTGGCATGCAGTTGTACTGAGCCTTTGTCTTAGCTGCATCTTGCTGGCAATAAAAGTCTATCTTTACGGATCAGTTGTCTGGACCTCCTTACTGACTAAAAAGAGACGGTTACACTGGCATTTCTCTCTTTTTTTTTTACCCCAGCTAACTAGGCAATAATCTTTCCACTCACAACCGCTTTAGCTGTATTCCAAAAAACTAAGGAATCAGTTATCAGGAAGCAAATTAAACATAATCTTTCCATTTATTATGTAAATAGGCCCCAAAGCCTTTATCGTGATATAGATGTGGGGGCCATGAGTAACATCTGTCAATGCCACCACAGTATGAACAGAAAATGGGACATCTCGAATAGAGCTAGAAAGAAGCTTACTAAAGAGTATTTCAGAGACTAAGATAAAAGCAATACGAGAATATTTCTTTCTTTTTCTGTATAACATAATGCACATGAGTGCAGGCTCCTGACACAAACCCCACCCAAATGTCCACCTCGTTCTTTCTGGGAGTCTGAGCCTGTTTGCAATCCAAGAGTGGGTTGTCTGTCAAATTAAATCCCGCCCCCCCCCAATGATAGCGTAGCTGTCCCAAGCAACCAGCTTCCCCACCAGATTTATGAAAGAACCCATGAGAATATTGATTGGGGACAGAGATGTTGGCCAAGATAACTTTCCAGCCCTGCAGCTACCCTACAACGATGACAAACCTGCCATTAGGGTCCATGAGGACATTTTCTCTCTTTTTTTTTTTTTTTTTTTTTAGGATCACAACTCCCCTCTTCCTAACAGTAAATGAGAAGAAAGTGGCAACTTCTGGTGCTCCCCATCTTCCAAATGAGTTTCCTGAAGAAAGGTAACCGTTTATGGTAATCATAACTCAGAGACTTAGCAATCCCCTATACTCAATAGTACATCAAATACAAAATAGGGGAAACTGTAGTATTTCAATACACCTATTGTAATTAAGCATCCCATGATTTAATTCACATACATTGCTTTATTCAAACACTTACACATATATCAAATCTTTTGCTTTTTACAATATTTTTTTTAAAATATATCAAATATGAACACGTAGCAAGGACCTGCTCTCCAGGTGATGTATTGTCCTCTCACACTGAGGACAAGTCTCCCAGGGCTACTGCCCAGGAGGGAAGGGTTAGGTCGGCCATCATAGTTGGTGATTCGATTATTAGGAATGTAGATAGCTGGGTGGCTGGTGGGCGTGAGGATCCCCTGGTAACATGCCTACCTGGTGCAAAGGTGGCAGACCTCACGCATCACCTAGATAGGATTTTAGACAGTGCTGGGGAGGAGCCGGCTGTCGTGGTACATGTGGGCACCAACGACATAGGAAAATGTGGGAGGGAGGTTCTGGAAGCCAAATTTAGGCTCTTAGGTAGAAAGCTTAAATCCAAACCTCCAGGGTGGCATTCTCTGAAATGCTCCCTGTTCCATGCGCAGGTCCCCAGAGGCAGAGAGAGCTCCGGAGTCTCAATGCGTGCATGAGACGATGGTGCAGGGAAGAGGGTTTCAACTTTTTAAGGAACTGGGAAACTTTTGGGGAAAGGGGAGACTTTTCCGAAAGGATGGGCTCCACCTTAACCAGGGTGGAACCAAGCTGCTGGCACTAACTTTTAAACTAGAACAAGGGGGAAAGCCGACAGTCACTCAGCAGTGCATTGTTCGGAGAAATGTAACCTTGAAAGATACTAATGAAACAGAAGAGTTAGGGAATCCCAGAGAGGTTCCATTAAAAGCAAACGTAGTCCATGTGCCTATATGTAAAAAATAACCTGAGCTAATGATTTCCAAATTATCCCTAACAACTGAAAAGCAGGGTTGTTAATACAAACAAAAAACACACTTTGAAATGTCTATATGCCAATGCCAGAAGTCTAAGAAGTAAGATGGGAGAGTGTATAGCAGCAAATGATGAGATTGACATAATTGGCATCACAGAGACTTGGTTGAAGGAGGATAACCAATGGGACAGTGCTATATCAGGGTACAAATTATATCACAATGATAGGGAGGATCAACCTGGCGGGGGTGTGGCACTTTATGTCCAGGAGGGTATAGAGTCCAACAGGATAAAGATCATACAAGAGACTAAATGCTCAGTAGAATCTATATGGGTAGAAATCCCATGTGTGTTGGGTAAGAGTATAGTGATAGGAGTATACTACTACCGTCCACCTGGACAAAATGTCAGACAGATGATGAAATGCTAAGAGAAATCAGGGAAGCAAACCAATTTGGCAGTGCAATAATAATGGGAGATTTCAATTACCCCAATATTGACTGGGTAAATGTAACATCAGGACTTGCTAGAGACATAAAGTTCCTGGATGTAATAAATGACTGCTTCATGGAGCAATTGGTTCAGGAACCAATGAGAGAGGGAGCTATTTTAGATTTAATTCTTAGTGGAACGCAGGATTTGGTGAGAGAGGTAACAGTGGTGGGGCCACTTGGCAACAGTGATCATAACATGATCAAATTTAAACTAATAACTGGAAGGGGAACAATAAGTAAATCTGCAGCTCTAACACTAAACTTTCAAAAGGGAAACTTTGATAAAATGAGGAAAATAGTCAGAAAAAAACTGAGAGGTGCAGCTGCAAAGGTTAAAAGTGTTCAACAGGCTTGGACATTGTTTAAAAATACAATCCTAGAGTTGCAGTCCATATGTATTCCGTGCATTAAGAAAAGTGGAAGGAAGGCAAAACTATTACTGTCATGGTTAAAAGGTGAGGTGAAAACTAAAAAGTCATGGGATAGGGGGCGATGTCCTTTCGTGGATTACAAACTGGCTAAAAGACAGGAAACAGAGAGTAGGATTAAATGGTTAATTTTCTCAGTGGAAAAGCGTAAACAGTGGACAGTGGAGTGCCTCAGGGATCTGTACTTGGACAGGTGCTTTTCAATCTACCTTATAAATGGGCCATGACCGACGGCCCGCACATGCGCAGTAGAGCGCAGCTCTACTGCGCATGTGCGGGCAAGGACGTCGGTCTTAGCCAGCGTAAAAAAAAAACAAAACATGGTGGCGTCGGGCGGCAGCGGCGATGGCGGGGGCGGGTGGCAGCGGCAGCGGCGAACGACGACGAGGAGCAGCGGCGGCCAGTAGCGAGGGAGGGAGGAGGGGGGAGAGAGAGAGAGAGGGGAGGGAGGGAGGGACTGAGTGGGAGGGAGGGACTGAGGGACTGAGTGGGAGGGAGGGAGGGATTGAGTGAGAGGGAGGGAGGGACTGAGTGAGGGAGGGGGAGGGACTGAGTGAGGGAGGGGGAGGGACTGAGTGAGGGAGGGGGTGGGGGAAGAGTGAGGGGAGAGGGAGAATGAGGGAGAGGTGAGAGACAGGGATGTGAGTAAGTGGAAGGGTAAGAAGTTGTGGAGCAGAGAAAAGGAGTGGAGGAGGGCTGAGGGGAGAGGGGGATGGGATTGAGACAGGGTGGGGAGTGACTGAGGGAAGGGGAGAGAGGTGGGAGTGACTGAGGGAAGGGGAGGGAGGTGAGAGTGAGGGGAAGGAGGCAGTGGGAGACAGAGAGTGAGTAAGACTGAGGGGTGGGTGGATGGGGGTGAGTGACTGAGGGGAAGGGGGAATGAGGGAGAAAAAGTGTAGGAGGGTGCTGTGTTCGAAAATGGACCGAAAACAAAAATGTAATGTAGCCCGTTGTGACGGGCTTAACGGCTTGTAGATATATATAAATGATCTGGAAAGGAATACGACGAGTGAGGTCATCAAATTTGCGGATGATACAAAATTATTCAGAGTAGTTAAATCACAAGCAGACTGTGATACATTGCAGGAGGACCTTGCAAGACTGGAAGATTGGGCATCCAAATGGCAGATGAAATTTAATGTGGACAAGTGCAAGGTGTTGCATATAGGGAAAAATAACCCTTGCTGTAGTTACACAATGTTAAGTTCCATATTAGGAGCTAGCACCCAGGAAAGAGATCTAGGCATCATAGTGGATAATACTTTAAAATTGTCGGCTCAGTGTGCTGCGGCAGTCAAAAAAGCAAACAATGTTAGGAATTATTAGGAAGGGAATGGTTAATAGAACGGAAAATGTCATAATGCCTCTGTATCGCTCCATGGTGAGACCGCACCTTGAATACTGTGTACAATTCTGGTCACCGCATCTCAAAGAAGATATAGTTGCGATGGAGAAGGTATAGAGAAGGGCAACCAAAATGATAAAGGGGATGGAACAGCTCCCCTATGAGGAAAGGCAGAAGAGGTTAGGACTGTTCAGCTTGGAGAAGAGACAGCTGAGGGGGGATATGATAGAGGTCTTTAAGATCATGAGAGGTCTTGAACGAGTAGATGTGACTCGGTTATTTTCACTTTCGGATAATAGAAGGACTAGGGGGCATTCCATGAAGTTAGCAAGTAGCACATTTAAGACTAATCAGAGAAAATTCTTTTTTCACTCAACGCACAATAAAGCTCTGGAATTTGTTGCCAGAGGATGTGGTTAGTGCAGTTAGTGTAGCTGGGTTCAAAAAAGGTTTGGATACGCTCTTGAAGAAGTCCATTAATGGCTATTAATTAAGTTTACTTAGGGAATAGCCACTGCTATTAATTGCATCAGTAGAAGAAAATTATTCCTTACCTGCTAATTTTCGTTCCTGTAGTACTCAGGATCAGTCCAGACAGTGGGTTATGTCCCCCGTCCAGCAGATGGAGTCAGAGCAAACTTCGGAGGGTGCTGGCATATAAGCTGGTGCACCCTCCGGCTATCCTCAGTATCGAGAATATCAAAGCCAAGACAGAAATAAACTTGACAGACAGAAAAAGGATGGATCAAGCACCCTCGTGATTATCTAGCATAACAGAGAAACAATGCAACTTGCAAATAGAACTGTCAAAAAAACAATGAACTAACCGAACATGGCAGATCATAGGACAGTAGCAGGAGAGATTCCACGAGCAGGCGTCTAACCGTGAACGAGCAAAGCCCGGGTGGGCGTCTGGACTGATCCTGAGTACTACAGGAACGAAAATTAGCAGGTAAGGAATAATTTTCTTTTCCCTGTACGTACCAGGATCAGTCCAGACAGTGGGATGTACCAAAGCTTCCCTAGACTGGGTGGGTCTCGGAAGACCCTGCTCGTAATACCGTGTCCCCAAAAGAACCCGACTCACCTACTGGCAATTGCAACCGGTAGTGCTTCGAGAAGGTGTGAAGGGACTTCCAAGTCGCCGCTCGACAGATCTCTTGGATAGGGACGTGCTGGGACTCAACCAGGACGTAGCCTGGGCTCGCAAGGAATGAGCCACGATTCCCGCCGGAGGAGCCTTACCGACGCTGATGTAGGCTGAGACTACCACTTCCTTGAGCCACCTGGCAATAGTGGACTTTGACGCCTGTAGACCCTTTTTATTCCCAGACCAAAGGACGAAGAGATGGTCTGATAACCGGAAATCGTTGGTCACCTCCAGGTAGTGAAGAAGCATGCGCTTTATCATCTAGACGGCGGAGTGACTTGGGGGCATCCAACGGAAATGCCGGCAGCTCCACCGCCTGGTTCAAGTGAAACGAGGAGACTACCTTGGGGAGAAACGACGGGACGGTCCGAATGGAGACTCCCGAGTCAGTGAAACGCATGAAAGGTTCCCTACAAGAGAGCACCTGCAGCTCAGAGATGCGTCTTGCTGAAGCAATGGCCATCAAGAAGACCGTCTTCAGAGTGATGTCCTGAGAGAGGCCGGACGTAGTGGTTCGAAGGGAAGTTCTCCGAGTGCCCGTAGAACCAGGTTGAGGTTCCAGGAAGGATAAGGGAGACGAACCGTCGGCCGGAGATGCTTGACCCCTTTGAGAACCTCGAGATGTCCGGATGAGACGAGAGGTCCGAGTTCCCCGCGGTGCACGCCAGGGAGGCCAAGGCAGAGACTTGCACACTCGCAGGGAATTGTAGGAGAGTCCTACCTCCAGGCCCTCCTGGAGAAACGCCAGGATCTATTGTGGTGAGGCCGCCGTTGCGGACGCTCCGTGACCGGAACACCAGCCCTCAAACACCTTCCACACCCGCACATAAGCTACCGACGTCGAAGTTTTTGCGGGCTTTGAGAAGGGTGTCTACCACGGCGACTGTGTATCCCTTGCTCAGGAGACTCTGCCGCTCAAAAGCCCGGCCGCGAGACAGGAGTGTGCTGCCTGATCCGAAAAATACCGGACCCTGTCGTAAGGGGACGGGACAGGTGAGAGAACCGAATGGGACCGTCCACTACCATGTTGAGGAGGTCTGCGAACCATGGTCGCCGTGACCATTCCGGAGCCACCAGGCTTACCGCTCCTGAGTGTCTCTCTAGTCTTCGTAGAATCTCGCCCACCAGTGGCCACGGAGGGGAAGACATACAGCAGGAGCTGAGTCGGGCCAGGGGAGAGGAACCAGGTGCGTCCACCCCTTCTGCGCCGTGATCCCGTCTTCGACTGAAGAAGCGAGGAGCCCTTTGCGTTGACGGACGTTGCCATGAGGTCCATGGGAGGGCATCCCCCAGCGCCGCATGATGAGCCGACATCGCCTCGGAGAGAGACCATTCTACGGGGTCCAACGTTTGTCGACGCAAGAAGTCCGCTTGAATGTTGTCCACCCCGGCGATGTGCGAGGCCGCCAAATGGTCGAGGATGCGTTCTGCCCAGGCCATCAGCCGTGCCGCTTCGAGGGCCATGGGACGACTTTTGGTGCCCCCTTGTCGATTGATGTAGGCTACCGTGGTCGCGTTGCCGAGAGAACCCGAAACCGCCCGACCTCGGATCAGAGGCAAGAACTGCATGAGCGCCAGACGCACCGCCCTGGTCACCAGGCGATTGATCGACCAAGTCGACTGTTCCTTTGTCCACTGTCCCTGGGCCGAGCGTCTGTGGCAAACAGCCCCCCAACCTGTGAGGCTGGCATCGGTAGTAACCACTATCCAGTCCGGCGACTCCAGAGGACAACCTGGCGCCAGGTTCCTCGGGTTCAGCCACCAGCGCAGGCTGTGCCTGGCGGGCAGAGGAAGGGTAATCACCGCCTGGTAATCCCGGGAGACCGGCTTCCACCGGGAGAGTAGAGCCATTTGCAGGAGTCTCAGATGCTCGAAGGCCCACGGTACTAAGTTGATCGCAAAGGCCATGGACCCTAGAATCTGGAGGTAATCCCTCGCCGTATGCGCCTGGAGAGCCATAAATTGGAGAATGTGATCCCGCAACGCCTTGAGCTGTGTCAAGCGCGCCCCAAGGAAGTCCAATTGTTGGGATGGACGTAGGCTGCTCTTGCTGGAGTTGACCACCCAGCCGAGAGACTGAAGGAAACTGACCACCCTGTCGACGGCCCTCTGCCCCTGAGAGAAGGTCTTTGCCCGGATGAGCCAATCGTCCAGATAAGGATGTACCAGGATCCCTTCTCGATGAAGTGCCGCTGCCACTACCACCATGACCATGGTGAAAGTCCGAGGCGCGGTCGCCAACCCGAAGGGGAGGGCATGAAACGGAAAATGTTGGCCTAGGATCTTGAAGCGTAGGAACTTGCGATGGGACGGAAGTATGGGGATATGCAGGGAGGCCTCCGTGAGATCCAGGGAGGCGAGGAACTCTCCTTGATGCACCGCCACGATGACTGAGCGAAGGGTTTCCATGCGGAAACCGGGGTATCCGGAGCACCTTGTTGACTTCCTTGAGGTCCAGGATGGGACGAAAGGAGCCGTCCTTCTTGGGCACTACGAAGTAGATGGAATAGCGTCCCGAGCCCTCCTCTCAAGGGGACGGGCGAAATAGCTCCCAGGGCGAGGAGCCTGTCCAAGGTGTGCCTGACGCCCAGGCGTTTGGGACTGGAGCCGCAGGTAGAGAAAATGAACCTGCTTTTGGGAAGCCGCCGCAAATCCAAGGCATGCCCGTGCCTTAGAATATCCAGGACCCACTGGTCCGTAGTGATGTTGGCCCACTCCTCGTAGAACAAGGCTATGCACCCTCCGATCCGGGGAAGAGAGGAGTGAGCCGTCCTGACATCATTGGGAGGGCTTGCCAGAGGCTCCCTGTGTTGAAGAGGTCCCTGGGAGGTCTGCGGCCATGAAAGGACCGCGGTCCAGTACTGTTACCCTCGTCAATGAGCTTCTGGGGCATTGCTGCCTGGATCCCCTAAATCGCCGTGGGAGCGGAAACGGTTCCTGGAAAAGGAAGAAGACTGACGATATGGACGATGACGGTCCTCGGGTAGGCGATGCCACCGAATTTTCACACCCAGGGATTGGATGATTTGGTCCAGATCCTCGCCAAAGAGAAATCTGCCTTTGAAGGGTAGAGCTCCTAGGCTGGATTTGGATGAAGCGTCCGCTGACCAATTCCGGAGACCACAACAGGCGCCTGGCGGAAACCGCGGAGACCATAGTCCTCGCTAGGACTTGTAGCAAGTCAGAAGGGCGTCGGCTCCATAAGCAATGACGGCCTCAGGCCGGTCCGCTTGAGCTTGCCTCCTCTGGTGGCAATTGCTGGACGTGAGGAGCTGCTGCACCCCCCGAGCCCCGCTCGCGTGCGTAAGGGAACCGCAAATGGCTGCTCGAACTCCCAGCGCTGAGACCTCAAAGATCTTCTTGAGACAGACTTCCAGTTTCCTGTCCTGTAGATCCCTGAGGGCCGTTCTTCCCGTGGCCGGAATCGTGGTTCTCCTTGTGACGGCGGAGACCGCAGAGTTGACCTTGGGCACCTAAGGAGCTCCAGGAAGTCGCTGGGAAGCGGATAGAGCTTATCCATAGCTCTGCCGACCCGGAGGGACGCCTCCGGCTGCCAGGGGATGGAGTCCTGCTAGGACAGGGTCCTCTTTTGTACTGGCCGAAGCTCCGGAGGGTGCCGGGGGCCCCGGCGGTTCGACCGGAGGATCGAGGCCCAATTCCTGGAGGACGTGTGGAATGAGGTCCGACCGTTCTTCTTTACGAAAGATACGTAAAACACGTGGGTCGTCACACTCCAGGTGCGCCGCTAGGAGTGCGTCCTCATCTGCCGTCGCCACCTGGTCGGATCCTGGGTCCGGAACTGTGGCCGCCCCACTTAGTGGTAGAGCTAGGGAGACTCTGGGACCCTCCCCCACGGGACCCGGTTGTGGCCCATTGCCCCCACGAGGCGGGGCACCTTAGCGGGCGTGGGGGGACTGTCTTTGGCACCTGCTGGGTCTGAAGATATGCTTGATGCATGAGCCCACACGAAGTCAGGTGAAAAAACCGGGAGGACCCGAGGGGGGGGAGGCGGAGGAAGTTCCCTGAAGGGACCCGGGGTGACTGAAGAGGGACCCGGATCCTGAATGGGCGGCAATCGCGGCGAAAACCCCTGTTGAGAGTCCTCCGCGTCAGTGTCGATGCAGCTTTCCAGTTCCAAGATGGCCGCCGCTCCCGCCCAAAGTAGGGGGCGGGGCTATCCCCCCGAGAAACCGCGGCGCTCAGGGCATGGCGGCGAGGAGGCCGTGGGAGCTAGGCTGGTCTCCCCCCCGGGGAGACATGCCACACAGGAGCCATCACGCGATCCACTCTGCCCCGGAGCGCCACAGGAACACCGACCGCACTGCATGGCACGAGCCCGGAGAGGGAAGGGGGGGGGGGGTCACCGGCGCCTGGGTCCGGGAGCTGAGGAACAGCCCACCCTCACGCACACACACCAAACACCTCGCGCCGCGGGAGGAGCGGGCTCGGTCCGCCCGGGCTCAACTCCGCTAACCCTCCCCTTAGGTGCGGCAGAGGAATGACACCTCCCTGCCGCTGCGGCCCTGGGGAATGTTACGTCGCAGGGCCGACGGGGGAGGGGACCGGACCGCGGCGCGAAATAGGGGAGAGGCTGGCAACCACCAGCATCCACCTGTTCAGTCCATCCGAGGCAGCTGCGAAGTAAAAAACGAACAGCAGAGAAAGAAAACTTACCCCGAAGGACAGAAGAAGGGAGAAACAGAGAAAGAAACAGAGCCGTTCCAGTCCTAACGGCAAGCTGATCCAAAAGGGCTGCAAGCCCGGACAGGGAGTCCTAAGAACCCCCAGAGTGAAAGATGAAATATATATATATATATATTTTTTTTTTTTTTTTTAAACCTGCTTGATCCAAACTTGAAGGAATAGAAGAAAATCAAATGTGGAGACAGAATCCACTAACTAGGGGAAGCCGTGGTTCCCCAACCTCACATCTGCTGGAGTCAGAGAGATACTGAGGATAGCCGGAGGGTGCACCAGCTTATATGCCAGCACCCTCCGAAGTTGCTCTGACTCCATCTGCTGGACGGGGACATAACCCACTGTCTGGACTGATCCTGGTACGTACAGGGAACATGGGATCTTCTTAGTGTTTGGGTAATTGCCAGGTTCTTATGGTCTGGTTTGGCCTCTGTTGGAAACAGGATGCTGGGCTTGATGGACCCTTGGTCTGACTCAGCATGGCAATTTCTTATGTTCTTATACATGATTATTACTACATTAATACTCCACTTAATATTCATGTTCATTAACACACCCCCTAAAACAATACACACATACTCATTACTCATACGAAGGACAATAATTAAAATTAGCTCCCTTTATCCCATTGATCTTACAAATGATTTTCTACTGGTATTTCTCCTATAATCCCTTCAAGGACTCTTTTTTTCGCCCCTAGGGGCTTCCTCAGGGGATTTAATCTTCTCTTCATTTATTTTTCCCCATAACCAGCATCAATATCTTCAACAGTCTCAGCTGTTATATTTCCATTTCTTATTCACATATGTCCAACAGTGTCCTTCACCTAAGGTACACAAAAACACACTTATTACCAATTATATAACACGTCTTATATTCATACTAATGTTCAATTGTTTAAATCGCCACTTACTAGCATCTCCTCACATCAATATCCCCGTTCTCTCAATTCTCAACCACCGTATATTTACTCCAATTCTACAAACAATAAATAATCTTTGTCAAAGGGACCTCAATACCCTATTTATCACACATTCATGTTGTCAATGCGTATAATTCAAGCCTACCACAATTCTCTTGAAAAATGGCGGTTACTCACACCATACTAGCATTCCTCCACGCCTTAAACTGGTTCCAAATTTGTTTCTTATTTTATTTATTGTTTGTTTTACCGTTGTTTTGGTATTTGCCTTTCACAACGGTTACAAAGATAAAAATAAACATGAGAAAATTGCAATCTGTAAACAATAAAAATAAGACACTAATACAAAAATTGTTTATACATCAAACATAAAAATAAAAAGATTAATGATATATAAAAACATAAAAATACAATAAAATAATCTAATCTGAGTTAATTATAACTACAAAGATTCAAGCCTTCATGACTCATAAAAGACTAAAACCTTAATAGAAACTAAAAATAGACCTAAATGAATCTAGTAAAATAATCCTAGCCTGTTACATAAAATAATGTAGTGAGTATGGAAATGCAGTTTAGCCTATGACATTTCTCTATGCTTGCTCGAACAACCATGTTTTGAGGAGTTTTCTAAATAGCTTAAAATTAGCTCTGCAGCCTTAAATTTCTGGTAATGCATTCCACAGACCTGGTCCCAACAAGGAAATCGCTCTCTCCCTTACTGTAGTAAGTCGAGCAGAATGTGAATGAGGGTGTAGATAAAAAGGCCTTATTTGCCGATCTCAGATTACGCTGTGGAGTATGTATTCGGATTACTGCATTTAGCCATTCGACTTCCCTGCCATATATTGTCTTGTGCAAGATGGAAAGTACTTTGAACTCGACCCGTTATCAGTGGGTAACCAGTGGAGTGCTTTTAAGACAGGGTTGATGTGTTCCATTTTTTTATGACCAGTTAAAATTCTAGCAGCTGCGTTCTGGAGGATTTAAAGCGGTCGTATCATTGATTTGGGTAGACCTAATAGCAACGAATTACAATAATCAAAGCCTGTAAAAATCAAAGATTGTAGTATGGTTCTAAAGTCAGATTGATTTAGAAGTGGTTTTAAGCGTTTAGTATTAATAGTTTGCTAAATCCTTCTTTTATCTTCATGGATATGTGTTTTTTAAAATTCAATTCTGGATCAATCCATATACCAAGATTCCTTCACTTTGTCACCTAACTTAATAACTGAATTGTCGATTTGCATAGTATTAGGATTGTTTGAGATTTTTCTTTCAAGCTATTTAGAAAACTCCTCAAAACATGGTTGTTCGAGCAAGCATAGAGAGATGGCATAGGCTAAACTGCATTTCCATACTCACTACATTATTTTATGTAACAGGCTAGGATTATTTTACTAGATTCATTTAGGTCTATTTTTAGTTTCTATTAAGTTTAGTTCTTTATGAGTCATGAAGGCTTGAATCTTTGTATTTATAATTAACTCAGATTAGATTATTTTATTGTATTTTATGTTTTTATATTTATTTATTTAACATTTTTATATACCGACGTTCTGGTAATGTTACCAACTCACTTCGGTTTACATAGAACTTAGAAATGACTTAACACGAATGTCTTACAGAGAACAGGGAAACTATGGGAACTGGGACAACATTGAATTGAATAAATAATAACTTATACAATATACAATATATACAATTTTAACTAGCAGAATTCCTATAAATTAGGTATATAAATTATATATAGAATTATATTATAAATTAGGCATATATAAATTATATATCTATCATTAATCTTTTTATTTTTATTGATTGTTTGATGTATAAATAATTTTGTATTAGTGTCTTATTTTTATTGTTTTAGAGATTGCAATTTTCTCATGTTTATTTTTATCTTTGTAAACCATTGTGAAGGCAAGTACCAACAATGGTATATAAAAGTCTACAAATAAGTAAATAAATAAAATAAGAAAAGAATCTGGAACAGTTTAAGGCATTGGAGGAATGCTAGTATGGTGAAACTGCCATTTGCAAGAGAATTGTGGTAGGCTTGAATTATACGCGTTGACAACATGAATGTGTGATAAATAAGGTATTGAGGTCCTTTGACAAAGATTATATTATTGTTGTAGAATTGGAGTAATATACGGTGGTTGAGAATTGAGAAAACAACGGGGGATATTGATGTGAGGAGATGCTAGTAAGTGGCGATTTAAACAATTGGACATTAGTATGAATATAAGACGTATTATATAATTGGTAATAAGTGTGTTTTTGTGTACTGTAGGTGAGGACACTGTTGGACATATGTGAATAAGGAAATGGAATATAACAGCTGAGACTGTTGAAGATATTGATGCTGGTTATGGGGAAAAATATATGAAGAGAAGATTAAATCCCCTGAGGAAGCCCCTAGGAGCGAAAAAAGAATCCTTGAAGGGATTATAGGAGAAATACCAGTAGAAAATCATTGTAAGATCAATGGGATAAAGGGGGCTAATTTTAATTATTGTCCTTCGTATGAGTGATGAGTATGTGTGTATTGTTTTAGGGGGGTGTTGTTAATGAACACGAATATTAAGTGGCGTATTTAATGTGGTAATATTATGGGTTACATGTGTCCCTATTTGATATATTTTAAAAAAATATGTAAAAAGCAAAAGATTTGATTCTGTGTGTAAAAGTCTGAATAAAGCAGTGTATGTGAATTAACCATGGGATGCTTAATACAATAGGTGTATTGAAATACTACAGTGTCCCCTATTTTTGTATTTGATGATTTCCTGAAGAAAGGCCCACATTAGCATTCCCCCTCCTAACTCAGTAATTTTTTTCTTTTAATAGGGAGTGCAAACCATCTACACTGATAGAACTAATAGTGACTGTGGTCACTGTCCCTTCCAAACTTTTACCAAAGCCGCTTAAATTGAGCAATTTTCAGGACAAGACCTCTCAGCTCAGGCTTCCCCTCAAAAACAGCTGACCATACACACATTCACACACAGACCCCCACCCCCTGGTACCCCCCCTACCCCCCATGTCTCTGACAGAGTTATGGTTCTGCAAACTTCGCCAAAGGGCAGACGATCTCTCGAGCAGGATCCTCCCGAAGCCACTGGCGCAATGCAACTCGTTCAGATCCCAAACCAAAATTCAAACGAGTCAGCTGCAAGTCTG
The DNA here is from genome assembly GCF_901001135.1 of Rhinatrema bivittatum. Lineage (NCBI taxonomy): Eukaryota > Metazoa > Chordata > Amphibia > Gymnophiona > Rhinatrematidae > Rhinatrema > Rhinatrema bivittatum. Next base: position 4,114,194 of record NC_042620.1, on the reverse strand, counting down.
CGTAGCTCATAAAACAGCTCGGCGAACATACACACCTTTATGGGCATGCGTGCGGCCCTTTTAAAGTCTACCTTATCGTGTAGCTGGGTCTAACTAAGCAGACTTGGGGGAAACTCCACTGGGATAAGCAAGCATGGAGTCTTATCTACTCTTTGGGATCCTGCCCAGGAGAGACTCTTGGGTCTCACTTATTAAAGCACCCCTTTCAGCACGTTGCAGCACCCTATCAATCAAGAGTGGGTAAGCTGCAGTGTCTCATCCAGGGATCGGAGGTCTGCCAGCAGCAAAAACTGAGCATTCATTATTTTTCAGAGCTCTGTAAAGACTTGCAAGCTACTGTGGATGTGCTGAGGGTTCTTCAGGGTGGATGCTGGCTCGTGGAGAGGTTAACCAGCGAGAGTCCTTCAAGGAGAGCACAGAGTCCTGGCCAGCCTCAAAAACAGATCGATATTCTACCTGCATTATCCCAGACATCACCGAGATTCACCACTTCCAGCCTGCAAATCACAAACAATAGCTCCCTTCAGGAAAGGTTTACAAGCCTGAGTCTTCTCCAAAGCCTTGAATAAGGGCGATATTCAGGGGTGGCCAGGCTTTCAACAACTTCTTAGCAGTAGAAAACAGCATCTGTATATTAATCTTTTGGAATTAATATGCCCAAGTATTGTATAGCATTATCTGCCCATGGCTCAGAACTCCAGGGCGATTCAGAACCTCTTAAATTCTCTCAGTTGGGACCTTAAGGAAGTTTCTGGTCATAGCACATAATCAATACATCGAAGCTTCCACTGCTCATGAAAATTATTGGAAAGTATTACTGAAACAATTAGCAGATTTTCTTTTATTTATTTATTTAAAAACTTTTATATACCGGTATTAGTATGCATACATCATACCGGTTTACAATGTAACTTTAAAGGTAGAAATTACAATGAACAGGGAGGGCGAACAAGGAGGAGTATACAAAGAGCAGGAGGTGGAGGAATTAAAGCAATAAAAAAAACTGCAACGGGCTATTTACAGGAATATACAAGGCGTAGGCAAGATACTTGCGGAAGTCGGTGTACTTAATCAGGGTAGGCTTGTCGGAAGAGCCATGTTTTAAGTTTTTTTCTGAACTTGGCGTAACATGGCTCTAGCCTGAGAGTGGTAGGGAGGGTGTTCCATTGTTTAGGGCCTGCAATGGATAGTGCACGGTCCCTAGTAGAGGAGAGGTGGGCTTTTTTCAAAGGGGGAATGGAGAGGGTGCCTTTGTTGACAGTGCGAGTGGGTCGTTCAGTGCGTATAGGACGAAAGGGTTCATCCAGCCAATTGGAATTGTGCGAGTGGATGGACTTGTGCACTATGGTTAGAATTTTGAAGAGAATTCGGGATGCGATGGGGAGCCAGTGGAGTTCTTTGAGTATTGGGGTAATGTGATCAGCTTTCCTTGAGTTGGTGATGACCCTGGCGATGGCATTCTGGAGCATTTGTAAGGGCTTGGTGGTGGAGGAGGGTAGGCCAAGGAAGAGGGCATTACAGTAGTCCAGCTTTGAGGAAAGGGTGGCTTGGACGACGGTGCGGAAGTCATGATAGTGGAGGAGGGGTCTGAGTTTCTTCAGGATGTGAAGCTTGAAGAAACCTTCTTTGAGGATGGAGTTGATCTGTTTTTTGAGATTGAGTGTTGATGATCTATGATAACCCCAAGGTCTCTTACTGTGGGTTGGGGTGTTATGACGTTGAAAGCTGGATCGTTGGAGATCGGTGGTTTGGGAGGGAGGTGAGGAGAGATAAGGAGCAGCTCTGTTTTGGAGGAGTTTAGAGCGAGGTGGATGTTGGTGAGGAAGTCATTGATGTTGGCAAGACATGTGTTCCAGAAGGCAAGGGCATCTGAGAGAGAGTTGTGAATGGGAATGACGATTTGAACGTCATCTGCATAGAGGTAGAATTTGAGGCCGAGGTCTGTGAGGAGCTGACATAGAGGTGTGAGATAAATGTTGAAAGGGTGGAGGAGAGGGAGGAGCCTTGTGGGACCTTGAGACAAGGGATAGAGTGTGGAGTTGGCGTTTCCTATCTTGACGGAGAACTTTCTGTTAGATAAGTAGGATTTAAACCATAGTAGGGCTAGGCCTGAAATGCCTATTTCGGATAGCCGGTTGATGAGGAGGTTTGGTTGATGGTATCAAAGGCAGCTGAGATGTCGAGTAGGGCGAGGAGGTAACAGTTGCCTCGGTCCATGCCTATGAGTAAGTGGTCCGTGAGGGAGAGCAGGAGGGTTTCTGTATTGAGGTATTTACGGAAGCCGTATTGGGCTGGATGCAGAATGTTGTTGCTTTCTAGATATTCTGTAAGTTGGATGTTTACAATCTTTTCCATAATTTTGGATAGGAAGGGCAGGTTAGAGATAGGGCGGAAGTTAGCGGGGTCTTTAGGGTCTAGTGTTGGTTTTTTAGGAGGGGCTTGACAATAGCTTGTTTAAGAGCATCTGGGACAGAGCCTGAAGAGAGGGAGGAGTTTATGATGTCTGCGATGGGTTTGGATATAGTGTTCGGGATGGAGAGGAGGGATTTTGTGGGAATGGTGTCTGAAGGGTGGGAAGCTGGTTTAAGTTTTCTGAGAATAGATTCCACTTCTTTAGCGGAAGTCAGGTCAAGGGTTTGGAGGGTGGGTGAAGTGGGGGAAGGTTGGAGGGAGGGGGAAGGGGAGGTGGATGGAGAAGGGTGTTGAAATCTGCGGAGGATGTTGGTGATTTTTGTGAGGAAATACTGGGCGATTTCTTCGCTCTTAGTGGAGGCATCATTCTCAGGGATAGTGGGCTGAGAGGATTTGGTGAGGTTGGCAACATAATTGAAAAGGGCTTTCGGGTTGTACATGTATTGGTGGATCTTAGCTGAAAAGTAGTCTTTTTGTTTTGAGGGTGGTTATTCTATATTGGTGAAGGGTAGTTTTGAAACTTGAGGCGAGTTGGGGTGAGGGGGCTTTACGCCAGTTCTCTCACGCTGCCTGAGGGTATTTTTTAGGGATCTTAGTTCAGTCGTGTACCAGGGTTGATGATTTTTTGTGGGTTGGGTAAGTTTTACGTCTGGAGATGGGGCATAGTTTGTCAGCAATTTCAAGAGTCATGCTGAGCCAGGATTTGATGGCAGTCTCTGGACTGGAGCAGTCAAGGCTAGTGGATGTGTTGGAAATGGCAAGAGCCAGTTCATCTCCAGAGCAGGGTTTCCTGAAGGTGAAGGTGGTGTTGTTTGAGGGAGTGGGGGTAGTAGGGAAGTTAAGGGGGAGGAGGGCTTTTATGAGGAAGTGGTCTGACCAAGGTACAGGGGAGAGGGGAGCAGGTGGGGGGTGGGATGGTAGGAAGCAGTGGTTGATGAATTAAGGTCAAGGGAGTGACCAGCTTGGTGCGTGGGGGAGGCAACAATTTGTCTAAGGCCTAGAGCTTGGAGTGCAGTAAGGAATGCCTCACAAGAAAGGGGTAAGGGGGGTGGCATCGACATGGAGGTTGAAGTCTCCTAGTATGATGGAAGGGATTTCAATGTTTATGTTGGCAGATAAGAATTCAATTAAGGGGGAGGGTCCCGTTCGATGGATCCAGGAGGGGCATAAATGAGACAGATTTGCAGTGAGGGGGCTTTGAAGAGGCCAATTCTAGCTTGGAGGGTGATGTGGTGTGGGAGAGTTTGAGATTAAGGTGTTTCTTGAAGGCTAGGAGGATGCCACCTCCTCTTTTCTTGGGTCTTGGAATGGATAGGAATTCGTAGGATTGTGTAGGTAGCTGGTTCAGGAGGACAATGTCTGTTTCTTAATACAAATAATATTCTTTATCCGTCTCATTTGGTTTTAGAAAGTTTTATAATACTGAAACTTTGCACTCAGCATTGAGATATAATTTTAAGAGGATTTGATAATGGCCAGGCTTACTTCTTATCTATCTGCTGCATTTGATACTGTAGAGCAGGATATACTTATTCAGAGATTACGTGATATCTAGTGACACTACGCTGTCATGGTTTACTTCTTAATCTTACTCAATCTGCTGCATTTGATACTGTAGAGCAGGATGTACTTATTCAGAGATTACGTGATATCTAGTGACACTACGCTGTCACGGTTTACTTCTTAATCTTACTCAATCTGCTGCATTTGATACTGTAGAGCAGGATATACTTATTCAGAGATTAGGTGATATCTAGTGACACTACGCTGTCATGGTTTACTTCTTAATCTATCTGCTGCATTTGATACTGTAGAGCAGGATATACTTATTCAGAGATTAGGTGATATCTAGTGACACTACGCTGTCATGGTTACTTCTTAATCTTACTCAATCTGCTGCATTTGATACTGTAGAGCAGGATATACTTATTCAGAGATTACGTGATATCTAGTGACACTACGCTGTCATGGTTTACTTCTTAATCTTACTCAATCTGCTGCATTTGATACTGTAGAGCAGGATGTAGTTATTCAGAGATTACGTGATATCTAGTGACACTACGCTGTCATGGTTTACTTCTTAATCTTACTCAATCTGCTGCATTTGATACTGTAGAGCAGGATATACTTATTCAGAGATTACGTGATTTCTAGTGACACTACGCTGTCATGGTTTACTTCTTAATCTTACTCAATCTGCTGCATTTGATACTGTAGACCAGGATGTAGTTATTCAGAGATTACGTGATATCTAGTGACTACGCTGTCATGGTTTACTTCTTAATCTTACTCAATCTGCTGCATTTGATACTGTAGAGCAGGATATACTTATTCAGAGATTACGTGATTTCTAGTGACACTACGCTGTCATGGTTTACTTCTTAATCTTACTCAATCTGCTGCATTTGATACTGTAGAGCAGGATGTACTTATTCAGAGATTACGTGATATCTAGTGACACTACGCTGTCATGGTTTACTTTAATCTTACTCAATCTGCTGCATTTGATACTGTAGAGCAGGTAGAGATTACGTGATATCTAGTGACACTACGCTGTCATGGTTTACTTATCTTACAGATTGTTTCTTTCAGGTTAAGATGGGAAAGGTAAAAATGGACTCTGGATAGCACAAGGGTCTTCACTCTCAGCTACCCTTTTTAACATGTACATGTTACCACTGTGTAAGTTATCATCAAGCTCAGGCATCGTACACTATATCAATGCAGGTGATGTACAATTCCTAGTGCCAATAGAGGACTCCATGGAGGATACACTGTAACTAATAAGAGTGTTTTACTGCAATTGGGCAACTCATCTCATGAGACTGGTTTTGAATAATAAAAAAACAGATTATTTTACTGAACAGAAAATCACTATCAAGTACAAATATTTTTAAAACAAATACGTACCAAGCTGCTGACCTTGATATAATTATAGATAGTGATTGCAATCTGAAGAAAGAAATTAGCCACAATATAAGAGATGGCTATGGTAAATTATACAAGCTAAAATGATTGAAACCCCTTTTATGTCATGATGAATTTCAATCGATACTCCAGACTTTGATTTTTTCGAACCTTGACTATTATAATGAGGCATTTAGCCATTATATTTTCTCATTATGAACTGATTTATGCAATAAACATAAAATTTTATAGTCCATTCTAAACTTAACTGGGAGCCAGTGTTAGCCCATCAGCACAGGCGTTATGTGATCAAATTTACTTCTGACAGTTAAAACTCTGGCCGTCACGTTCTGTAATAACTGTAATGTTCGTAAAGAACTAGCCGGTAGATAGACAAGAAAAAGCACATTACACTTGCATAGCCCACAAAGGAACCTGAGGTCGGCGAATAAAAGGTTTAAGAACATAAGAAAATGCCATACTGGGTCAGACCAAGGGTCCATCAAGCCCAGCATCCTGTTTCCGACAGAGGCCAATCCAGGCCATAAGAACCTGGCAATTACCCAAACACTAAGTCTATTCCATGTTACCATTGCTAATGGCAGTGGCTATTCTCTAAGTGAACTTAATAGCAGGTAATGGACTTCTCCTCCAAGAATTTATCCAATCCTTTTTTAAACACAGCTATACTAACTGCACTAACCACGTCCTCTGCAACAAATTCCAGAGTTTAATTGTGCGTTGAGTGAAAAAGAACTTTCTCTGATTAGTTTTTTCCGTGGAAGCGCAATAAGGGAATAAGTCCCTTAGCAGACAAGCAAATTTTAAAGCGTAACCTTGCCTTATCATGATTAAGACCCACTGGTCTGAGATGATTTTGGCCCAATACTCAAAAAAAAAAAAAAAAAAAAAAGAGGTAACCGACCCCCTATGACCAGAACTGAAGAGTGAGCTGGCCCCCCTTTCAGCTTATCCTCAGGTAATTTATGACCTTTACTCTTTCCTAGATATTTGATCAGCTACCCCAAGACTTCTTCGAAGAGAACCTCTCTTTGAAGGGCATTGCTACCGAGACTTGGACAAAACAACCGCCAACAAGTTACGCAACCAAAGAAGCCGCCTGGCCGAGATCGCCAACATCATTGTTCTAGAAGAAGTCCTAATGAGCTCATACAACACATCGGCTCCTTAGGCAACCACAGCTTCCAGCTGCTTCGCCTCTGATACAGACATGGATTTGTCCGCCTGTAACTGCGGTACCCAGCGCAGTCCAGCTCGAAGCATAAAACTGCTGCACAACGCAGCACGAATGCTTAGAGCAGACACCTCAAAAATCTGCTTCAGTTGGACTTTGAGCTTCCTATCCTGCAGATCCTTCAGCGCTGCAGAACCGGCCACAGGAATGATAGTCTTCTTAGTAACTGCCGACACGGAGGCATCCACTTTTGGAACCTTCAAAAGTTCCAGCGTGTCTTCAGGCAAAGGATATAACTTATCCATCACTCCTTAAAACCAGTCTTCGAAGTATTGTTAAGGCCAAAACACGCTTTATGACGCTTACCCAGGGATACAAGAACACTTAGATTTTGTAGAAAGTATAATTTTTATTGAGCAATATAAGTATTCTTGGGAGATGCTGAATGCCCGTTTTCTGACACACTGACCACCAGCATCTCGTTGTATACATGAACTGATCCTTCTTTTATAGGTAAAATACAATACAGTGCTAGGTCAGAAATTCTTAAGTTGTGTGACCACCCGGAGTATCATTTACAAAGGTTGTCATGTCAATAGCAAGATAGAGTATCCCTACATTACCCTGACCAGTTCTCCAAGTTGGGGCCCATTCACCATTACTGTTTAGATAATCCTTTGTTCTGTTAAAATCTTGCTGCTCAGGGCAATCATTACATCTTAGGCTGTGTTTACAGATGTCCCTGTAATGATATTCTAGCCTGAAGTTCTAACCGTTGCCTTCTGCTCTTGTGACCCTATAATTAGGCATCACAAATTGTCGCCAGCTTCAACTGCTGACCAGGTGCCTTGGAATTCCTCCAGGCCAGGCTCAGTAGGGCATTTAATGTTCACATAGCCAGAAAGGCTAAGATAGCAGAGGATTCTGAATCAGTTGCCGTCTCCATGTTGGTCTCAAGCTCAGGCAATCATATCAGTATTCCACTCTCTGATCACCAAGTTTTTAACTGACTTATGGAAAGGGAAAGCCTTTGCTAGACCTCGTAAGCCATCCATGATCTGATTCCTCTTGCAGAACATTTATCCCTAACTCCGCAAGGACAAGGGGATCAGGAGTCCCAAATGCTCCCTGTGAAATAGACGATCCACCTTCAGATCATCTCCCTTCACAGCCAGGGCTTTCCCCCACCCCTCCTCTAGATCCTCTCTAGGGAAGGATCCACCTCAGGAGGGTCTGCTTCAGGCAGAGCTCCGTCCTTTGAATTATCAAAGGGCTCTTTCGCTGCTTGCCTGTGCAGACATCCCAAGCACTAACCCTTGTAGCTCCAGTAGTCCAAGAAGCTCTGGACCTCTTCCTGGGCTGCGGAACTATTGAAGCCCCTGCTTGGACCCACACTGCCCTGCAGCTTTCCTGGCCAAATAAACCTTGTGCAACAGGACGAAGTCAGATGAGAAGGTTGTAGAATCATCAGAAGCCTCCTCCAGGAGGTCCATGTCCTTCCCTGACTAAGTTCCTCGGCCCCCTAGCCCTCTACGGGGCTCAGATCAACTGGGGACAACGGCAGATGGAGATCTCCCCCCCCCCCTGCAACTTCAGAAGCAGTCACGAAGGAAGACAAAATGGCTGCAATTCCCACGCTAATTGGGAAGGGACCTGCTGCTTCCCCTGATGCAACCAAGGACCTACCAGGCCCACACTGCTGTCCTGACGCTGCTGCGGTCGTCCCGGAATCACCCTCTCCCCAGAGAGGCATCAGAAACACAGGCCAGCCTGAGTTCCTGGTGCGCAATCATGTGGTATGTCTTCAGACTGCGCAGATCATGAGCACAGTCAGATGCCTGAGGAGCTCAAATTGCAAGAGCCGTTGACGCAGAGACTGCGTCAGGCTTCAGCCCTGCTCTCCCACCGAACGCTAGGGAAAGCAAATAAAGAGACTTCTATTTTTCTTTTAAAACTTTAGAAGAAAAGACAAAAATCACTTCCCTGTAACTGAAGAGTGACAGCAGGCTCTGCAAGTCCTTCTGGGGGAGAGGGAACTGGCTCCACTAGATTTGTACCCCCCCCCCCGTGGGAAAGGACCATGCAAAATAATGGCCCCTAACCCGCTGCTCGCCCACGTCAGAACCAGGAGGGTTGCCTCCACCAGGACCTACCAACCTCCTGGGAGGAAATCTTCAAGAAGTTAACAATTCTTTTTTTTCCTTTTAACCTAGTTTCAGACTAAGGTTTGCACCTCTACCATCTACTGGAGACAGAGAAATAGTGAGGCACTGCAGGTGGCACATTGAGTTATGTACAGTGTCAGCAAAACTTCCTTTCTCTCTATCTGCTGGAAGGGAGGCAAAACCTGGACTGGAAACCTGGAGTCTGGACTGATCTGGGCACGTACAGGGAACAACATTGTATAGCCATAGTTTGGATAATTTTCCTTATGTGCATTACTTTGCACTTTTCCACATTAACTTTCATCTGTCATTCAGGTGCCCAGCCTCCCAGGTCCTCGCAATTTACTGCTGTCTTTAACAGCTTTGAATAACTCCTGACCCCTCATATCTGACCGCTTGTTATTCACCTTTCCAGATCATTCATGAAGAAGTTCAACAGGACAGGTCTGAAGGGGGGGCGCGCCATGAAACTAAGTGGCAAATCGGATGAAGTCCTTTCTGAGGCGATAAACACACTGTCACGCTGCGGAATCTATTGCCAGGGTAAGGGACGGAGGCGACGAGCATAGCGGGATCTGAAGGAGGTTTGCATGAGCTCCTGGAGGAAAAGGCCACCGCACGTTCTTAGCCAGGAGGACTAGAAGAAAGCTGTCGCTGTCCCCGGGAGCGGGAGACGGGAATTACAGCTACTTTAATGGCGACTGCTACCTGGACCGGCCACGGTCAGAGGCACCGGAAGTCCGACCCGGAACGATGCTGTCCGCCACCTGCCCAAGGCGTTGCGAGTCTCTCTCCCACTGCCAGCCGTCCCCTCCCCACCACACCGGGAGCACGAGGGGGGAGGCGCCGCCGCCGCTAACCAGCTTTCTCCTTCCGGGTATGTCGTCACTTCCGCCCTCCCGCGCAACCGTCCTCCCAGGCCCAGCCTGCGCTGGGAGAAACTACAACAAACCGAAACCCCGCCCCTCAGTCCCTCCGACCTGGCTCCGCCCATCCGCAGCTCATTGGTTAGGAAGACAGGGCGGGCCCGCCTCAATGCCTGATTGGTCAGAAAGGCTGTCGGGCGCTGAGAGTGATGGACTCCTGGTTCCGGCGCTGTTATAGGAGACCGTGTGAAAAGGTGCGAGGGCAAAAGAAGGGGGCAGGAGAGAGAGGGAGGGGCAAAAGAATGGACAGGGGACGGAGCGGGAGGGGGGAGGAGCGAGAGAACGGACAGAAGAGGTGGGATGGATAAGAGAAGGGACAGGTTAGTGGGGTGCGGGAGGTTTACAATTAAATAAGGGAGGGAGCTCAGGTAAGGGAGTTTAGGATTATGTGAGTGAGGGCCTCCTGAGGGGGGGCGGGAGGTTGAGGATTAGGTGAGTGGGGGCTCAGGTGAGGTTCAGGATTAGGTGAGTGGGGCTCAGGTGAGGTTCAGGATTAGGTGAGTGGGGGCTCAGGTAAGGAGGTTCAGGATTTGGTGAGTGGGGGGTTCAGGTGAGTGAAAGGTTCAGGATTAGGTTAGTGGGGTTTAGTGAGGTTCAGGATTAGGGTGAGTGGGGGCTCAAGGTGAGGTTCAGGATTAGGTGAGTGAGGGTGTGGGAGGTTAGGATTTGGTGAGTGGGGGCTCAGGTGAGGTTCAGGATTAGGTGAGTGAGGGGTGGGAGGTTCAGGATTTGGTGAGTGGGGGCTCAGGTAGGGGGTTCAGGATTAGGTGAGTGAGGGTGGGGAGGTTCAGGATTAGGTGAGTGGGGGCTCAGGTGAGGTTCAGGATTTGGTGAGTGGGGGCTCAGGTGAGGTTCAGGATTAGGTGAGTGAGGGTGTGGGAGGTTCAGGATTAGGTGAGTGGGGGCTCAGGTGAGGTTCAGGATTAGGTGAGTGAGGATGTGGGAGGTTCAGGATTTGGTGAGTGGGGGCTCAGGTAAGGGGGTTCAGGATTAGGTGAGTGGGGCTCAGATAAGGGGTTTAGGATTAGGTACATTAGGGCCTCCTGAGGGGATGGGAGGTTCAAGATTTGGTGAGGGGTTCAGGGTTAGTTGAAGGGGGGTCTCGGGTAAGGGGGTGTGGGGAAGTTCAAGATTAATTTAGGGGGACTAGGGCAAAGGGTCTGGAATTGTTTTCTAGTTAGTGGAGAGCTCAGGTAAGGGGGTGTGGGAGATTGATGAGCAGCCCAGGTCGGGAGATTTGAGAGGTTTAGGAACAGATTAATGCAGGTGTGAGATCGGGATGTGTGGGCCTTCAGGCTGAGGGACACACAGATTAGTTTAGCAGGAGCCTACAATCAAAGGTGTAGATTAGTGGGGTGCTTGAGCCAGGGGTGTTAAAGAATCCCCGTGGCTGTGGGACAGAATGATCTGATTCCAGGCCAGAAGAACAAGGAAATCAGTCCTGGTTTTCAGTGGTGACTTCAAAGCTTTCTTGGTGTTATTTTTTCTGAGGCACAGGGGCAGAACATCCAGGACTTCCTTCACTGTTCCTTCTGACCTGGAGTCAGGTGTTTGAACTATAGGTGTTTTTCATGTCAGAATGTTTCCATGGGCAGAGAACGAGAAAGGTCATTTGTGGGAGTTCAGGGTTTTTCGGCCCTTCCCTCTCCCTTACTGCCTGCTAGACTTTTACTTTTAGTTTTGTTTCTGATGCTTCTCTCCCATTCCTCTGTCAGCTCAGCAGAGCAGGCCAGAAAGCGAGAGCTGGATGAAGAAAGCTGGTGCATGGCCATCGCTGACAGGCTGCACCTGAATGGAGAGGGTAAGAAAGTGTTGTAATTCTGCCAGTCTCTGAGAGCGAAGCAGGCCACAGTACTAAAGTCACAGTGCTGCTTGCCTGCCTCTCTCTGTTTGCTTGCTTTCCTCAGTCTTCTCTTTCCTTTCTGAGTTATTCATAGGTTTTCTTTTGTGTGGTTTAGGTCTGCATTCCAGGCAAAATCAGTAGATTTTGCACAAAATAAAATGTTTTAAAAATCCAAAACAAAGAACCCATGAGGACTTGAGCCCTTGGCTTTTAACTGAGCACCGGAATCTATTTGGGATTTGGATTTAATTTAATTTAATTGGGATTGGGATTTGGAACATGGATTTGGGATTAACAATGAGTTAATGCTTAGAAGCAGACTCTGACCAGGGGACTGAATCAGGGAGGACACCTCCTCAGTCTGTGCAGGGATCTAGAAGGCCAGAGATTCAGGGAAAGGTTTGATGTGGGGTGGATGGGGTCCTGGATTTCAGTGCTAAGGAGAAAGGAGTGGTCATGCTGCATGGCTACTAACTAGCGTAGAGCCTTGGCAGTGCACACAGACCCTGCCATCCTCTACTTTGTTCCTTTGTTACTATCCCAAAAAACACTATACGATGAACCTTCCTACTTTAGGAAATCTCCCTTTCTAATCAGCCAGAAGTTTAAAGGGGTGGTTAGCAGGGGCATTTCATCTCCCCTGCTTTGTGTTTTCCGAGTGTCGGTACTGCTGGTGCATGAGCAGTTAATTCTGGGTGAGAGTCCAGGTCCCACAGGAAAGATTTAGCCTGCAGAATGGTTGGAATAAGGCACCCAGGTGGAAATATGTCAAGATCAGGAGGTTGTAGGCCACAGCAGGATCGGAGGTTCCAGTCAGGATACCCAGAAGCCAGAGGAAACTAGAGACCTCAGGAGCTCAGTTGTACCAGCAAATGCCTTGAGTCTGAGTGGGATTCAAGTTCGGGTTTCCACCTTTTCCTAGCCTTGCGCTATTGGCCATGTGCATGGTATAACCTGTCTGTTAATAGCTAACTCACTATTTATTTATTGTATTAGACATTTTATGTACTGTCGTTCCATGTATAGCTCACAACGGTTTAAAGTGACATTCATAGTTATACTACCGCAGGGT